>NC_132838.1:104720273-105049273 GCF_048164855.1 Canis lupus baileyi | reverse complement strand
GGTAAGGACTGATCTTGATGTGGGAAACAAAGGCAGAAAGAAATGTATATAACATTAAATGTCCCTATAAAATCCAACCCATTAAAAAAAAAAAAAATGCAACCCATTGACAAATACTTAAGTCAGAGTATAAAGTTCCTCCAGGAAGTACTCCACTCTCTTAAGGTGAATGCCTTACTAGTGGGAAAAACAACCTTAGTTTGACAATAACAAGGCCATTGTGTCAGGTTGAG
Organism: Canis lupus baileyi; assembly: GCF_048164855.1. Taxonomy (NCBI): domain Eukaryota; kingdom Metazoa; phylum Chordata; class Mammalia; order Carnivora; family Canidae; genus Canis; species Canis lupus. The sequence continues at coordinate 105,049,040 of NC_132838.1, read as the reverse complement.
TGTTGTTTCTTTTTTTTTTAAGATTTTATTTACTCAAAAAAAAAAAAAAGATTTTATTTACTCATGAGAGACACGGCGGGGGGTGGGGGGGGAGAGAGAGAGGCAGAGACACAGACAGAGGGAGAAGCAGGCTCCATGCAGGGAGCCCGTCTAAGGACTCGATCCGCAGTCTCCAGAATCACGACCTGGGCTGAAGACAGAGCTAAACCTGCTGTGCCACCCGGGCTGCTGTGGTCGACAAAGTCCATTTGGAACTTCCCTTATCTTTACTTTCCCCAACCGCAGAATATATGATCAGTTGGTCCTCACAGTCTCTGGGCAAGTGGCGCCAGCAGACAGCGGGCAGCAGGCTGCAGCAGCAACAGCAACTCCTTTTACTGGTGGTTCCTGACCCCATGCTTTAAAACAATCACTTTTGTGCACCAAAGACCTCTCAAGAATTCTTTCTTGATTAAGTAAAACTGCATCACCTGAGGAAGACCTTGAGCCAGCCCAATTGAGCTAAACCCCTAACTTACTCTTTATAAAGGTAACAAACAGTAACCTCTGGGGTAACCTATAATTACTTTTACCTCATTCTATTACCAAAATTTCCAGCCAAGGAGGAGCACGAACCTCAGTTACATAAAATGTTGTGCCCAAGATTGCGAATCCGAGAAACCACCAAGGAGCCGACACCGATGCAAGAACACGAGGGTTTATTTACAAGCTCGAGCTTGGGTCCAAGTATTCTCCATACAGCAGGGCAGGGGCTTGGACCCCGAGACTAAGAAGCACAGCAGTGTTATAGGGGCCAGTGGCCAATGAGATTGTAACATACGCAGAAAGTTGCACAGTCATGTTGGTGCACACGCAGGTGGCCAATTGAATCACGATTCACCCTATAGTGACCATTTGAACTAGCCTATTATTCTGGTTAGAATTTGCGCGCAGGTTTGGTGGGCAAAAGAGGGGTTTTCATTCCTTGGCTGGTTAAAGGTCAGAGGTCCCTCATTCCTAATTAGGTGTGCTGGTTTCTGATAAGGGTGTGCTTAATAGCCAAGCTAGGGTGAGGGAGTGCCTTAAACAATAGGCAGGTCGTGTGGGGGGTTTTACATGAGATGGCGGGTGTAGCACAAAATGGAGTTAGTCCTGCTCTGCTTGTCCAGGGGTAGCGGATTTTTTGTTAGATTTCCTGGGTCCCACAAACACACAGGTATGTGTACAACTGTTGGGGCCTTATGCCAAGCTCTACATATGATGACAAGTCTAATCTTTCTAAACATCCAGCCTAACCCTAATCAGCAGGAAACCTTTCCCCTTGCTCTGTGACTCTCTGCTTGGGATATTATTCTCTGTGATCTCCTCATTGGCAGTAAATCAAGTTTCTTTTGGGTCACAAACAAACCTGGTATATTTTCTATCTGTTGTTATACTACCTTTCAGGCTTTTAAGACAAACATGCTAATTTTGTGATCTTTTTTTTAAGATTTTATTATTTATTCATGAGAGAAATGGAGAGAGAGAGAGAGACAGAGACATCAGCAGAAGGAGATATAGACTCTGTACAGGGAGTGGGATGTGGGACTCGATCCTAAGACCCCGTGACCACAACCTGAGCCAAAGGCAGTTGCTCAAACTTTCAGCCACCCAGATGCCCTAATTATGTGATTCTTGTGTGTTGTTTTTCTTTTAAATACAAAGAAGTAAATAGAAAGTTAAATCTAGGAGTGCATGGGTGGCTCAGTGCTACAGCATCTGCTTTTGGCTCTGGTCAGGATTCCTGGGGCCTGGGATGGAGTCTGCAGCACACATGGAGACTCCTTCTCCCTCTGCCTAGGTCTCTGCCTCTCTCTTTGTGCCTCTCATGAATAAATAAATAAAATCTAAAAAAAAAAAAGAAAAGAAAAGAAAAGAAGGATAACTATGACACTAAGTATGGAGTAACATAGAAACCCACAAGATGGAGGTCTGATTGAGAGCCTCCACTCCCAGAAGTAAATATCTCACTGCATGACCGTGAGAGCATTCATTGTCCATTGGAAACTAATGTGATGTGGGCCTGGAGCTAAGGATCAAAAAGGTATTCTGAGAATATTTTGTTGCAAAAAGCTGTTTATATTAAAACATAGGGACAGGACCACACTGGAGGGCAGAAAGACCTGCAGTATCCTTTTGAAAAGCCCATGATTATATACTTTTAAGGTGGGGGCAAAGATAAGGGGAATTTCTAAAGAGACTTTCATATATTAACGAAGATTTGCAGGATCCTGGAGGTCTGGCTATTGCCAAACAAAAGTTGCTTTTGGCCTCTAACAAAGCATTAACATTAAGGCAGTTGTGAATTCCTTCAGTCCTCTCAGACACTGCCCATCTCAAGTATTTATCAGGGAACATTTCTTTTGCTTTTGTTCTCATTAGAAACTACAAGCGAAAGAATTCAGAAGTTTCCTGTTTATTTATTTATTTATTTATTTATTTATTTATTTATTTATTTATTTTTTATTTATGATAGTCACAGAGAGAGAGAGGCAGAGACATAGGCAGAGGGAGAAGCAGGCTCCATGCACCGGGAGCCCGACGTGGGACTCGATCCCAGGTCTCCAGGATCCCAAAGGCAGGCGCTAAACCACTGCGCCACCCAGGGATCCCAGAAGTTTACTGTTTAAATGTAATAGTTTCCTCACATCCTTCAGTAAACCTGTCTAAGATCTTAGGAAAGATAAGAAAGTATGAATTTTATAGGGAGAAGTCTGGCAGAGAGGAGCAAGCCAAGGAAAGGAAGGTAACATTAACTGTAGGAAACAAACTAGTAGCAGTGCCTAAAGAGATGGGGGAACAGAGGGCTAGCTGAGGACAAATGATGAGCCAGGGCCAGCACATTGACAAGTCCTTGAAACAGGCAGAGGGACATTCCTCTCCGGGCTCAACTGTCTCGATGGTCTTACTTTGCGTAGGGCAAAAGGCAATCTTTGCCTGACCCCCAGGAGCCTGTTAGTCTACTTTAACCTTTGAAAATTCTTTTAGAAATGTCCTTTATTTCTACACCCCCAAGGTAGATGTTGGCGATCATCCCCCCAGCACATGACCCACAGATATATCCTTGTGAAGGGTCTCATGACTCAGGTTTTATTAGACGGTAATACGTGGCCTTTTCCCAACAATTGCCAGCCCCTTCAAGGTCCTGGAAACCTTGCTTCCAGAATTCCTTAGAGAGTATGCTATCCTCAAACCCCTCCCAACTCCCAGGTGAATAATCAGCCACCCCTCACAGGCCCAGGTTGGGGACTCTTCCTGCCCGCAGGCCCTGTCCTTGTGCTTTAATAGAACCACCATTTAGCACCAAAAGATGTCTCAAGAATTCTTTCTTGGTTGTTGGCTCTGGACCTAACCTATATTCCAAAACTTCATCAAGGGGACTGTTGTTACTGATATGTTTTTGTCCTCCTCAAATATAAAACCAGAATATTAATTGAATTCTGAGAACACAGTGGATTTATACAAATTTCAGTCACATATACTTTCACTGTCTTGTAATACCTCGTATATATTTACATATGTTCAAAATTTTTATTTATTTATTCACGAGAGACACAGAGAGAGAGGCAGAGACACAGGCAGAGGGAGAGTCAGGCTCCTCGAGGGGAGCCAGGCATGGGACTGGATCCTGGGACTCTGGGACCACGCCCTGAGCCAAAGACAGACTCTCAACCACTGAGCCACCGAGGCGTCCCTACCTAGTATAGTTTAAATAGAGTATCTTTTTCATATTCTTTTTTTTATTTAAATCTTTTTCATATTCTAAACAGCAAGTCTCTTCTTTTTTAAGAGCATTCTGTGTTATCCTGGACCTTATATATATAATAGCGTTTATTTGTGCGTTTTCTTACTCCTGGCCTACACAGAGCTGATAAGCATTCAGGTGGGCCCTAAAGGACAAGTGTTTTCCTTGGCTGATATCCCAGGACCCCGTCAGCAACAGGAATGTTGGACTCAATATCTTCTCTATGGATCTGTCAGCGAGTCAGCTTGCAGAACTGTAATTGTAGGGTAGCCCTAGTGGCCCAGCAGCTTAATGCCACCTTCAGCCCGGGGTGTGATCCCGGAGACCCAGGATCGAGTCCCATGTCAGGCTCCCTGCATGAAGCCTGCTTCTCCCTCTGCCTGTGTCTCTGCCTCTCTTTCTCTCTCTGTGCCTGTCATGAATAAATAAATAAAATCTTAAAAAAAAAAAAAAAACGAACTGTAATTGTAAAGTACAACTGTTGGGGCACCTGGCTGGCTCAGATATTGAGTGTCTGCCTTTGGTTCAGGTGGTGGTCCTGGGATGGCGCTAAGCCGCTGAGACACCCAGGCTGCCCAATAAATAAAAGTCTTAAAAAAAAAAAAAAAAAAGTAGACTTCTAGGGTCCTGGGGGTCAAGCTAAGATTTCCTTTTGCCCTTAGCAAAGTATTAACACCGAGAGAGTTGTGTCCATAGAGGAATGTCCCTCTGCCTGTTTCAAGGAACTTGTCAAGGTGCTGCCCTGGCCTTGTGCTTTGTCCTCAGCTGGCTATCTGTCCCCACCACCTGCCACACTGTTTTCCACAGTGAATGTGCATATTGCCCTCCCACCACCAATATATGAGAATTCTAATTTGTCAACACTCTCCTTTGAAATTTTTTCTCCATTTTAGACATTCTAGAAAATACTGAGTGGTTTCTCACCGTAAAATATGAAATGGTCTTCCTACAGTTGTCCTGATGACTCAAACTGAAACCACTTAAAAGCATAAACTTGAACAAAATCAAAATGGCTGCATTAAAACAGCAGCAGGACTTAAACTAAGCATCCCTTTTCCTCTGTTCTGCAAACCTCCTCTCCCCTTTCTTAGCCTTTTGTTTCAGGAACCCAGTTCCACCCTGAAAACATGATGAACAAAGCTGGTAGCACAGACACAATTCCAGTCAAAACCAGCTACATCCTGTATTTTCCCACAAGCCCAGCCCCTTCCTCTATTTTAATGAATAGAATATAATGGTTTTTAATGTGTTAACACTGATATGTAATGAATGATGTATTATCTGGCCACCACTAATTCCCTACCTTACTTTAAGAATGCAGACCACAGGGATCCCTGGGTGGCGTAGCAGTTTGGCGCCTGCCTTTGGCCCAGGGCGCGATCCTGGAGACCGGGATCGAATCCCACGTCTGGCTCCCGGTGCATGGAGCCTGCTTCTCCCTCTGCCTGTGTCTCTGCCTCTCTCTCTCTCTCTCTCTCTCTCTCTGTGTGACTATCATTAAAAAAAAAAAAAAAAAAAAAAAGAATGCAGACCACAGGGATGCCTGGGTGGCTCAATAGTGGGCATCTGCCTTTGGCGCAGGTCAAGATCCCTGGGTCTTGAGATCAAGTCCCACATCAGGTTCCCACAGGAAGCCTACTTCTCCCTCTGCTTATGTCTGCCTCTTTCTGTGTCTCTATCTCTCATGAGTAAATAAATAAAGTCTCTAAGAAAAAAAAATGCAGACCACAGACAGTATCTACCACCCATTTGGTAACAGAGTGACATAATACAACTAGTAATCCCTTTTCTCAGTGGCCTCAGACTTTTTATAAGGCATGGCTATATTTCCCACAGTTTATGTATTGCATCATTTTCTCCTCCTTTTAACACTTGGGACAACAAGATGAATATATTACAGATGATTTTAAAGGTATTATTGGCTGTTTAGGTAAACTCCTCCATGATAGTGCTACCTGACATCCATTCTGTGTAGTCAGGTGGTTTGCAGGGGACGTGAACTGACACAAGACCTTTTCACTAGTGCACTCCCCAAATAACACCCTGCAGAGTCACAGGATAATAATAACTACTGATATGATACCTCAACCACCCCCTTGAGATCAACCATCTTCCCAGGCACCCTAGGCATTCCCCCTGTGCACACTGTATTTTTTTTTTTTAAGATTTTATTTATTTATTCATGAGACAGAGAAAGAGAGAGAGACAGAGACACAGGCAGAGGGAGAAGCAGGCTCCATGCAGGGAGCCCAATGTGGGACTCGATCCCGATCCCGGGACTCCAGGATCACACCTCAGGCCAAAGGCAGGCGCTAAACCGCAGAGCCACCCGGGCTGCCCCGTGCACACTTTAGAGAAGATCCCCACAGAGTTTACTTAATCTGTTTTTGTTTCAATGGCTCATTCTGGACTTACCCAGGAACTCCAAAGCACTCTACCCATGGATCCTAATAACAGATTGAATCCCACGTTGGAATGGAGGGGTTCTTTTGATGTTTAAATGAATATCCACATATGGCAGTACTGCGTATGTAATAGATACCCCATAAGTAGGAGGAAAATATTCCAACATGAGGCAAGACATGAGAGAGGAAAATCATAGGAAGAATAATTGCATGACTTCTTCATGTGGAAAGAGGAAACCTGTTTCTGGGTTGCATACCTGACTGTGAGTACACAAAGATAAATTGTATTTGTTTTATTTTTTAATTATCTCCAGTTCTTCTGTATCTCCTCAATTTCTTTCCAAGCTACAGCATATGCATCTCAGACAATTTTCCACCTGTGTTGTGTCTAGAGTGTCCACACTGACCTCTTAATTGAAATTAGAGGGATGTGAGGCAGGTGGGCCAAGGATTAATTCAGACATTTAGTGAAATCTAATAATCCATTTCATTTTATAGCTGTGTGCTTGTGTTCAGCTATACCAAGAAAGAGCAATACTTACAGAAAATAAGATGTATGTATATATATACATATTTTAAGATTTTATTTATTCATGTGAGACAGAGAGAGAGAGAGAGGAGAGAGAGACACACATAGGCAGAGGGAGGAGCAGACTGCATGCCTGGAGCCTGATGCCGGACTTAATCCTGGGACTCCGGGATCACGCCCTGAGCCCAAGGCAGGACTCAACTGCTGAGACAGTCAGGTGTCCCACCTGGTCAGTTCTAAATAAAAGACTGTCCTTGGAGGCCCACGTTGACAATCCTGTCAGGACCCCTCTCACTCTTGAGAGCTTTTTCTGTATCCTTACTTAATAAAACTTAATGGCTTTATTCACTCTCCTCTGTCTTTGAGATTCATTCTTGGATTCCTTGAGACAAGAATCTTGCTCTTCCACTTCATCAGGAGCTATCTGGTTTCAACAGGAATTGGGTTTGTGCTACAAGCTCAGTTTATAATGTTTTCAGTTGGGATCAGTTTCCTTAAAAAAAAAAAAAAAGTCTAAGAAGGGAGGAGGGGAAGATTCCCAAAAGAGAAAAAAGGTTACCAGGTTTAACATCATGCCTCACTGATGTTTTGTTTTGTTTGTTTGTTTGTTTTATAAAGATGGGTCTTTTTTTTTTTTTAATTTCATTTATTTATTCATAGACACAGAGAGAGAGGCAGAGACACAGGCAGAGGGAGAAGGCGACTCCATGCAGGGAGCCTGACTGGGACTCCATCCCGAGTCTCCAGGATCACACCCCAGGCTGCAGGCGGCGCTAAACCACTGAGCCACAGGGGCTGCCCACCTCACTGATGTTTTAATGCAGATGTTTTAATGCAGACATTTTGATTTTCTTTAACTTGATACTGTTAAGTGTTTTCAAGTTCAGTCACCAGGACAACCGTAGTAAGACTACTTCATATTTTACAGTGAGAAACCACTGAATATTTTCTAAATGGCTAAAATAACAAAGACACGATAATACCCAATTGTATTTTATTTATTTTTATTTTTATAAATAATCGCGGGACTTGATCCCAGGTCTTCAGGATCAGGCCCTGGGCCGAAGGCCGCACTAAACCGATGAGCCACCCAGGCTGCCCCAGTAATACCGAATTTTAATAAAAATACGAGGAATTAGAATTCTCATTTACTACTGATGGTGATGTGGGAAGCAAAGGAAAAGAAAAAATTAAATTTCCTTACTGCCTGCAGCCTATTGACAAGTCTTTGAACCAAGTAGAGTGACCTTCCTCTGGGAGCTCAACTATCTGGATGTTGACACTTTGCTTAGGGCAAAAGACAATCATACAATAACATTATTCTACCACCACCCCCTCCTCCTGTCCTTCCCCCCCCCCCATCTATGAGTCTATTTTTTATTTTTGTAAAGATTTTATTTATAAATAATGAAAGAGAGAGAGAGCGAGTGACCTGGGGATAGAAGCAGAGGGAGAGGGAGAAGCAGATTCCCCACTGAGCAGGGAGCCCCCGTCCAAGACTAGATCTCAGGACCCTCAGATTATGATGTGAGCCCAAGGCAGACATTTAACAGACTGAGCCACCCAAGTGTCTCCTTTGTGTTTACTTTAACATATAAAAATTCCTTTGGAAACTACCTTTATCTCTACCTCCCAAGATACATGTTAGCAATTGACATATAGCCCACCAATATACATCTGAGGTGTCTCGTGACAGGATTTATTGAAGAGTACTAAGTGTCCTTTCCTTCAAAGGAGCTAGGTCCTGGAACGCCTGGGTCGCTCAGCGGTTGAGCCTCTGACTTAGGCTGGGGGTGTGATCCTGGAGTCCCGGGTTCGAATCCCACATCGGGCTACCTGTGTGGAACCGGCTTCTCCCTCTGTCTGTATGTCTCCCTCTCTCTGTGTCTCTCATGAATAAATAAAATCTTAAAAAAAAATAGCTAGCCCTGTCGACATCCTGGAAGCCTTGTTTCCAAAATGTTTTGGAGGCTCATGCTGTCCCTAACATAAAGCAGAAACATCAAAACTAGAAAAATCAGTGTTTGCAATTTTTAAATGTGAGGAATTTCTGGAGAAAAAGAGGACATGGCCTCTGACCCAGGGCACCAGGCTTTCCTGACAATGGGCCATTTCTTCTCTCCCAACTTGGAACTATATAATCAGTCACCAGTTGCAACCCCAGTGCAGCTCTTCCTGCCCATGGGTCCTGTCCCTGTGCTTTAACAAAACCACCTTTCTGCAATAAAGACGTCTCAAGAATTCTTTCCTGGCAACTGGCTCCAAACCCCAACACTTTACATGAATGGGAATTTCTTTTTATTTACTTATTCTTTTTTTTTTTTTTTTTTTAAAGATTTTATTTATTTATTCATGATAGTCACAGAGAGAGAGAGAGAGAGGCAGAGACACAGGCAGAGGGAGAAGCAGGCTCCATGCACCGGGAGCCCGACGTGGGATTCGATCCCGGGTCTCCAGGATCGCGCCCTGGGCCAAAGGCAGGCGCCAAACCGCTGCGCCACCCAGGGATCCCCTACTTATTCTTTTTTTTAAAATTTTTTTTAAAATTTATTTATGATCGTCACAGAGAGAGAGAGAGAGAGAGAGAGAGAGAGAGGCAGAGACACAGGCAGAGGTAGAAGCAGGCTCCATGCACCGGGAGCCTGACGTGGGATTCAATCCCGGGTCTCCAGGATCGCGCCCCGGGCCAAAGGCAGGCGCCAAACCGCTGCGCCACCCAGGGATCCTTATTTACTTATTCTTTTAAAGATTTTTCTTTTTTTCATTCACGCATGAGAGACACACAGAAAGAGGCAGAGACATAGGCAGAGGGAGAAGCAGACTCCCTGTGGGGAGCTTGATGCAATACTTGATCCCAGAACCCAGGGATCACACCCTGAGTGGAAGGCAGAAGTTCAACCACTGAGCCACGCAGGTGTCCCTTCATGGGAATTTAAAAAGTACATTCAATTTGTAACATTATTTGGCAGGGACTTATGAAAATAAACTTTCCTATGGAAGGGGAGCATTTTGTCGCCACAAAACATGTCTCTTTGGCCTAAGGATTATTTTATTTTATTTTTTATTGTATTTTATTTTTTTTATTTTTATTTTTTTTTTTTAAATATTTTTTAAATATTTTATTTATTTATTTAGGATAGTCACAGAGAGAGAGAGAGAGAGAGGCAGAGACACAGGCAGAGGGAGAAGCAGGCTCCATGCACCGGGAGCCTGACGTGGGATTCGATCCTGGGTCTCCAGGATCGCGCCCTGGGCCAAAGGCAGGCGCCAAACCGCTGCGCCACCCAGGGATCCCTTGTATTTTATTTTATTTTATATTTTATTTTATTTATTTTATTATTTATTTTATTTTATTTTTATTTTATTAAGATTTTATTTATCCACAAGAAACACACAGAGAGACAGACAGAGTCAGGCTGAGGGAGGAGCAGCAGACTCCATGCAGGGAGCCCAATGCGGGAGATGCAGGATGTGGGCCTTGTTTCCGGGACTCTAGGATCACACCCTGAGGGGAAGGCAGACGCTTAACCCCTGAGCCACCCAGGGGTCCCACCTAAGGATTATTTTAAAGAAACAAAGGAAAAGCTCTGAAATCCAGTAGAAGGTGCCTTTTGCAACAACATTTGTATTTATAAGGGAAAGCTCCACTTGTAAGGGTGTTTTCCTCCGCGTAGCTGCAAGAGGGACAAATTGTAAATTCCAGAAACTGATCACTGGAGTAGACGTGGATTTAAATCTGGATAACAACCAAAAGGAACGGTTATTCCTTTTGGCCTGTTCGCCTCTCCAAATGCTTCCCAGTAGGATCATGTGTGGAGTTTTAAAAAGAATCATATCTAGTGCCCCCCCCCCCCATTCTGTCATTCCGTGAGGGTGGAAACAACACTGTTCTTTTAATTAAATGCACGAGCCTGGGAAGGTCAGTTCCATGCAGCACACTTCTCCTAGCCTCCAATGGAATCGTCTGCATCTGTGGAAGAGTAGGCCCCCTGAAAAGCAGAGAAGGAAAACTCAAAGATTGGTCTCCAGGGAGAGAATCAGTTCTGAATTGCTCCTGACACAAAGGATGAGGAAGTTGGGCCTTTGCATTTCAAAGTCCTACCTGCAGGCGAGCAGCTTACAAGAGGCTCTGCTGGTGGCTTTAAAGGCATTTTTTCCTGACACAGCTGTGATTTCTCTTGGAATCTCTTCTGAGAAAGAGCTCTAGAAAAGGAGGTGACAGAAGAAATGGCCAGTTGTCAGGTAAGCCTTGCTTCCCAGGTCAGAGGCCATGTCCTCCTTTTCTCCCCAAATTCCTCAGATTTAGATATTGCAAACGTTGGTTTTTCTAGTTCTGATGTTTCTGCTTTATGTTTGCACCTAATTTTTAAACCTTTTCAGAAATGACACTCAAGATCAGGTCTTTAGACCACTTCTCCCTATTAACCAGAGCCTTTTATCCCTTCTCCCCAATCTGGCTCTCAGTAGGCCATCAACGGTTGTCACTTTGAATTACAGACCTGTGTGCAAGTATTGAAAATAATTCCTTTGTGAGAGATCCACGGGGACGGTGTTGAGTTAAAGAATCCTTTTTTTTTTTCTTTAGATTTTATGAATTTATTCATGAGAGACACAGAGAGAGATAGAGGCAGAGACACAGGCAGAGGGAGACGCAGGCTCCATGCAGGGAGCCTGACGTGGGACTGGATCCCGGGATACCAGGATCACACCCTGTGCCGAAGGCAGGCGCTAAACTACTGAGCCACCCAGGAATCCCCCAAAGTAAAGAATAAACACAGTGGATATAAGATCCAAAAAAAAAAAAAAAAAAAGGAATATTCTCTGAGAACAAACGGGGGCCCAGTCTTACTGTTTAGAACATGGAGAAGGTACTATATTTAAAATATACTAGCTGTTACAGGAAATGGAAACCATCTGTGACTCTGTTCGGTTTCTGCCGAGGGCATTCTGAGCTTTATGGTCTTTCTGGGCATCTGAGCTTTATGGTCTTTCCGATATGGGATTCCCTGCCTAGGACATTCTGCAGTTTTTCCTGTAAAGTTCAGCTCATTCCTAGGGGCCTAAGATGGCTGTACTTGTGCTAATGCTAAACTTGAGGTGGAATGGCCTTAATTTTTCTCGGCCTCCACAGCTGAAGTTTGTATAAATGAAGAGTATTCATAGTTTACAGTCTGATTTACTCTTTAGGGGCCACAAGAATGTGGTGCCTAAATGGGGTGTCTCTTGATTGAAAGTGGGCCCCTAAATATAGGGCGACCATCAGTTAGAAGCTGGTAGCAGAGGAAGTGAGAGAATTCACCTGAGGCAGAACAAAGGAGCTAGAAGTTCACATTGAATAGACAGCGAGGGAGCTGGAGGGAGCTGCAGGTAGGACCACAGAGGAGAGGCTGTCTGCAAAGACGTATAGAGGGTGGGGGCTGTGGTTAAAGGGGGAAGATGAGGACATATGGCAACAAATGGAATCTTCCCTTTTTTGGGGAAGTGTACCTGGTTGTGAGAAGCCCATTGGCTAGTTCAGGCCTCTGGACACTTCAGGGTGGGTTGCCTGATGGGCCTGTCTGCATTCAGCCAGGTGGTCACTGGCTCTTTCTGCATTCCATTGCTCAAGCCTGTTTGCCTAAAAGCAGCGTCTATGAAGAACACATGTTGCAGGGTTCTTGTCTGCCGAGTGGAAGAATGACTCTCGTAGACACAAAAGGGTGAAGTGATAGTTTACCAAGTGAGGGTGAGAACAGAAAGAAAGCTGTCTAGAGTGAGAGGGGTTTCAAACTGGTTGCCAATGAAGGCTTTTATGTTTGATCTTGTATAGACACCTGACCCGGGGACTTAAATCTTGACATCACCACTGATAGCACCACGATTACTTCTCCTTTCGCTATCTCATCTCTGATGTTTAAAACAAACGAGTTGGTCTGTTTATGTTCCCTTATCTGTGGTTTCTTACGGCTCCCCATTTCTGGGATTTTTGGTGAGCCCTGCCTGTCCCTTCCTCAACACCAGTAGTAATGGGTCCTTCAGTGTTCCTTAGGCACGGATATCAACGTTTCATTACAGCTGGTGTTAACTTCTTTTGGTTTGATGCTCTGCTAGATGTCTCGGCTGCAATGATCCTATTTTCCTTTTCTATTTGTAAGGATCTTGGATTTGCTGAGCAATGTGCAGAAACCATCCCTTTTCACCTGGAAACTTCTTTCTTCTGAGTTTCTCTTTGCTTGTAGTTTCTTAGGAGAACAAAGCAAAAGAAATGTAGGTAAAATGAAACGTCCGTAGTGAGATTTGCAGCTCACTGATAGATAATACTTGAGACAAGCAGAGTCTGACTTTTCTCAGGGAATTCACAGCTGCCTTAGTGTTAATGCTTTGCTTGAGGCAAAAAGCAACCTTAGCTTGATGGTAGCCAGACTCCCAGGATCCTAGAAGTCCTCTTGAACAGATGTAAATCCCTTTAGAAACTTATTTTACCTATACTGCGCAGCCCCCCACCCCCCGGCTTAAAAGCATATAATCCATGCTTCCTCAAAATCACACTGCAGCTTTTTCTGCCCAAGGGTCATATCCCCGAGCGTTAATAAAAAAAGGATTTTTTCCACCAAAAATGTCTCATGGATAGTTTCTTGACCTTTTACTCCCAACCCACACCAAGCAGTTTCCACTGGACAAATGAAAACTCAGCTTCATGTAGTTGATCATATCGACTTCAGGGAGTGGAGGTTCTCCATCAACCAGACTTCTATCCTGTGAGTTTTTATTATATTCCACACTTATGTCACTGACATACTCCTTTTTTTAAAAAGCTTTTATTTATTTACTCATGAGAGACACACAGAGAGAGACAGAGATATAGGCAGAGGGAGAGCAGGCTCTTTGAGGGGAGCCCGACCTGGGACTCCATCCTGGGGCTCTGTCCAGGGACTCCATCCTGGGACTCCATCCTGAGAACTGGAATCACGTCTGGAGCGAAAGGCCGAGGCTCAACTGCTGAGCCACCCAGGCGTCCCACACTTCTGGTTTAAAGGCAAACATTTTTTGCTTGTATTCCCTCATTGTGCTAGACTCAAATAATAGCTGTTTTGTATCTATATCATGTCTTTGTATAGATAGGGTGAATGAAAGAAACATCATTATCCACAAAGAGATTTATAGTCTCAGGTCATTGACAGTGTTTCTTAAATTTGTCACCATGACAATTTGCTGCTCTGTCACGTTTTTTTTAAAGATTCTTTATTTGTTTATTTGAGAGAGAGCGCGTGAGCACAAGCAGTAGGAGTAGCAGAGAGAGCTACTATTTAAAAAAAAAGAAAAGTTGATGATTACATTTGTAGCCCACCAAAACTTTCCCTGTAAGAAAAATAAACAACTTAACTGTATGATATAAACATAGTATTCAATAATGTGTATACCTAAGTTGATGCTTTCAATATGCAACTTCAATTGGATCAACACACAGTATTTATGTATTTATGTATTTATTTAAAGATTTTATTCATTCATGAGAGACACAGAGAGAGAGAGAGAGAGAGAGGCTGAGACGCAGGCAGAGGGAGCGGCAGGCTCCATGCAGGGAGCCCAATTCGGGACTCAATCCCAGGATTCCAGGATCACGCCCTGGGCTGAAGGCAGGAGCTAAACCGCTGAGCCACCCAGGGATCCCCAACACACAGTATTTATAAGTTTTGTGGATCACATGCTATCCTCTGACCTCAAAGTTAGTACATTAGAGCCTAATACCATGTTAAATATTATTTTACTGCAGAAAGCAGGAGACTTCTGTAAGACAGAACTAGTTCTAAAATAGCTCAAATGACATGAGTTCCCTGCTTGGTGAGTCACAGATGGAAACTACACTACATGGGATTCTCACACACAGGGATCTTGATTTGCCACAAATAAGATTATAGGGTATAACTTCCAAAGCAGAGACTCACAGAGCAAGGGGAAATGATAAATGATTTCCTATTATGGGGGGGTTAGGGTGGATATTTAGAAAGGGTAGCCTGTTACCTTATGTAGAGCTGGCATAAGGTTGCATATAGACGTTAAGAAAATACTTTGTACTTTAGGTAAATGATGTTTGTCCTCCATGCATGGAGAATTTTAGTATTATAATGAGGTAAAAGTAACTGTAGATGACTCCATGGGTTACACCTTAGTCTGTCTGCCTCAACCTGCGCCAGGCCAAACTTCCTCGGGGCAATCATTCCCCTTCTTCATTGGATAGTTTCTGTTTCACCACGGGAGACTGCCCATGAGGTGTTTTGGCCTCAGTAAAGGATAAAGTGGAAAGAAGAGTGTAAGTAAAATGAGAGACTAGGGTTGGCATTGATAAGCAGGTAAGCAGAAAGGGTCAGTTCATGGGTTTTAGCTGGTGACACTAACTCCCTCTTTCATCTTAGGTACGTTGTGAACTCTTGTCAATGGCCATTTGGTAACTGTGGTATTTATTGCAGGGACTGCTGACATTCAGGGATGTGGCCGTAGAATTCTCTCCGGAGGAGTGGAGATGTCTGAACCATACTCAGCGGGAATTATACAGAGATGTGATGTTAGAGAACTATGGACACCTCCTCTTCGTGGGTGAGAATAACCGCTCTGAGATTTCCCAAACCAACTCAAGGTTTCGTTCCTTCCTTTGAAGACTGTCTCTTGGGTGATTCCTCATTGCATGACTGGAATCCAGTCCATGCAGTAAGGAACATAAGTTGGGGTTTTAGGATTTTTTTTTTAATTTTTATTTATTCATGCTGGGGTGGGGGGAGCAGAGGAAGCAAGGATCTTGACTTGGGACTTGATCCCAGGACTCCGGGACCACACCCTGAGCCAAAGGCAGATGCTTAAGCAGATGCTCAACCGCCGAGCCACCCGGGCGACCTGGGGTTGTAGGTTTAGAGAAAAATCTTAATGATACTCGCTTTTCAGCTTTAGCTTCCCCTTCCTTAAGGGGGTAACATCATTTCTGTAGATTAGTGGCAATTCTAAACATTGAGCAGCATAAAGTGGTATTGCCCACATGTTTTTTTTAATATTTTTATTTATTTATTAGAGACACACAGAGAGAGAGAGAGAGAGAGGCAGAGACTCACACAGGCACAGGGAGAGGCAGGCTCCATGCAGGGAGCCCGACGTGGGACTCGATCCCAGGTCTCCAGGATCACGCCCTGGGCTGAAGACGGCGCTAAACCACTGAGCCACACGGGCTGCCCTTATTGCCCACATTTAAACTCCAATTTTTACTCATTATTATATCAGTAGTACTTGGGAGTCGAAGTCAGGAAGTGAATATTTGATACCCTACCTGTTCTAAAGTGGCTGTTGGTCAACAGTGTTTGGAAATCATCTTCTGTTATTTTACAATGGCCTCTCTTCTCTATTGAGCACAATAGTGGATTGAAAGAATCTCCAGCAATACTTCTATTCCCTTTTTCTAATAAACAGGTCTAATTGTATCAAAGCCAGATTTGGTCTCCTTTTTGGAGCAAAGGAAGGAACCTTGGGATCTGAAGACAAAGAAGACAGTAGCCATCCATCCAGGTAGGTGGGAATATGTGAAGCAGATGACAGAAGTTGAGGTCCAAATCTAAAGGAGGACGATAGACCCTGAGGTGCGGTTCCAGTAGCTCTCCTTGAATCAAAGTCAGTTGGGGAAGCCCAGTTTTATTTCTCTGTCTCTTCCAAAGGGACATCTATTATGCAACATTATCATGCTCTTTTATTCTCTTAAGGATTCTCCTTCAGGTCCAGTTATGGTCCATCACATCCACAGGGAGGGCCAGGAGACTCCCATGGGAGTGGGAGGGCCTCCACAATCTGAGAGGTTTTCCATCGTTTTGAGGACCTTGGGGAAATCTCCCTGTTTCTGAAGAACTTGATGCTAACTAACTCTTTTCTAAGTTCTGTTTTGCCTCGTGTGGGAAGTGTGCCAGAGTTGTGGTGGCCATACGGGTTTTGGTGCAGAAATCCCAGGAACACTAGAGACAGACATCCCATGATTTCTGATTTATGCATTCCACTGTTATGGAGGCTTTAATCTTAATCAGACAAAATTAGAAACTCAGTGATTTCATCAGATAAAGTCCCTTGATGATCCTTGCCTGAATTATTTAAGATTTGCATACTAGTTCTTGGCCAGTTACATTATTTATTCTACCTTTATTTGCTATCACTTTATTTTTTATTTTTTTATGGTTGTATTCATTTATTCATGAGAGACACAGACAGAGAGAAAGAGAGAGTCAGAGACATAGGGAGAGAGAAGCAGGCTCCATGCAGGGAGCCCGATGTGAGACTCGATCCCGGGACTCCAGGATCATGCCCGAGCTGAAGGCAGGGGCTCAACTGCTGAGCCACCCAGGCATCCCTAGATCAAAAGTTCTGATATGACATGGGCATGTATGTGCTTTGTAAGAAGTGAAGTAGATAGTAAAATTCCCATATTGAAAAAATGTTTTGCGTATAGAATAATTTTACTTCGAATAATTCTTTTTTTAAAAGATTTATTTTTTAAGTTTTATTTATTTATTTTTTTAATTTTTTTTAAATTTTTATTTATTTATGATAGTCACACAGAGAGAGAGAGAGGCAGAGACACAGGCAGAGGGAGAGCAGGCTCCATGCACCGGGACCCCGACGTGGGATTCGATCCCGGGTCTTCGGGATTGCGCCCTGGGCCAAAGGCAGGCGCCAAACCGCTGCGCCACCCAGGGATCCCTATTTATTTATTTTTATTTTCATTTTTATTTTTATTTTTATTTTTATTTTTATTATTTATTTTAAAGATTTTATTTATTTATGAGACATAGAGAGAGAGAGGCAGAGGGAGAAGCAGGCTCCATGCAGGGAGCCCGACGTGGGAACTCGATCCTGGAACCCAGGATCGTGCTCTGGGCTGAAGGTGGCGCCAAATCGCTGAGCCACCTGGGCTGCCCTATTTATTTATTTATTTATTTATTTATTTATTTATTTATTTATTTATTTATTCATTCATAAGAGAGACACACACACACACACAGAGAGAGAGAGAGGCAGAGATGTAGGCAGAGGGTGAACCAGGCTCCTTGTGGAGAGCCCGATGTGGGACTTCATTCCTGGACCCGCGGATCACGGCCTGACCAAAGGCAGATGCTCAACCGTTGAGCCTCCCAGGCATCCCATACTTTAATTCAGTTTAGTATGTAGATTTCTAATTTTATTATATTTTTTAAAAATATTTTATGTGTTTACTTGAGAGCGCACAAGCAGGTGAAGAGGGAGAGGGAGAGGGAGACAGAGAAGCAGACTCTCTGCTGAGCAGGGAGCATGACATGGGGTTCTATCCCAGGATGCTGGGATCGTTACCCGAGTTGAAGGTGGATGGGTAACTGACTGAGCTACCCAGGTGCCCTTTTAAATATTCACATGAGCAGAGTTTTATGTTGTAACGTCTACTGAAAATTTCAGTAGTATACTATAGAGGCTCCCTTGTAGAAGATGAGTAGATTTTGTCATGTTGGTTTAAAATTCTCTTTTCACTTCTGATTTTTGATGGATGAGTTTTATATATATACACACATATGTATATGCATATATATTAAAGATTCTATTTATTTATTCATGAGAGACACACAGAGAAGCAGAGACATAGACAGAGGGAGAAGCCGGCTCCTCGCAGTGAGCCCAGAGTGGGACTCCTTCCCCGGACCTGGGATCATGCCCTGAGCCAAAGGCAGACGCTCAACCGCTAAGCCCCCCGGGCATCTCTGATAGATTAATTGTAATGTGTCACTGTGTTTCTGTCTTGACATTTATCCTACTTTGAGTTTACTGAGCTTGTTGAATTTGCCTCTTTCCACATATGTGTGAAGTAGAAGCCTTTAGCTCTTCACGTAAACTCTCTGCCCCCTTTCACTCCTCTCCTTATGGGGTCCCCTTAATGTACATATCATCCCACTTGTTGGGGTCCCATGGATCCCCAGGCCATGTCCTTTTCCACATTTTTCTTTGGTCTTCTTAATAGGTGATTTAAAACAAAGGGTCTTGGGGATCCCTGGGGGCTCAGTGGTTTAGTGCCTGCCTGTGGCCAGGGGTGTGATCCTGGAGTCCCCGGATCGAGTCCCATGTCATGCTCCCTGCATGGATCCTGCTTTTCCCCCTGCCTGTGTCTCTGCCTCTCTCTCTTTCTCTGTGTCTCTCATAAATAAGTGAATAAAATCTTAAAAAAAAAAAAAAAAAAACAGGGTCTTTGGAGAGCCTGATTCATTCTTCTGCTTGAGCAAGTGTGTTGCTCATTCCTTAGTGTATTTATTTATTTATTTATTTATTTATTTATTTATTTATTTATTTATATTTTTTAAAGATTTTATTTTATTTTTTTTGGAGAGAGAGAGAGAGAGAGAGAGAGAGGCAGACACAGGCAGAGGGAGAAGCAGGCTCCATGCAGGAAGGCAGACATGGGACTGGATCCGGGGTCCCCAGGATTATGCCCTGGGTGGAAGGTGGCGTAAACCGCTGAGCCACCTGGGATGCCCAGTGTATTTTTTTTTTAAAGGTTGTATTTATTTATTTATTTATTCATGAGAGACACAGAGAGAGGCAGAGACACAGGCAGAGGTAGAAGCAAGCTCCCTGTAGGGAGCCCACTGTGCCACTCGATCCTGGACCTCAGGATCATGACCTGAGTGAAAGGCAGAAGCTCAACCGGGGAGCCACCCAGGCATCCTTCCTTAGTGTATTTTTCAGTTCAGTGATTGTACTCTTTGGCTCCCAGTTCCTGGTTGGTTGATAGTTATACTTTGTCTCTTTTGTTTCCATTTTGGTCACACAGTTTTCTGAGATCATTTAGTCACATACCTGTTTTCTCTTCATAGTTAATTCTCTGTTATCCAATTAATAGTTCCTCATTAATCTAGGGTCAGTTTGGGGTATATATTTTGTTCCTGTGACTGGAACACATTTGTCTTTTCTTTTTTTTTTTTTTAAGATTTTATTTATTTATTCATGAGAGAGGCAGAGACACAGGCCGAGGGAGAAGCAAGCTCCACACATGAAGCCCGACGTGGGACTCGATCCTGGGTCTCCAAGATCAGGCCCCGGGGCTGAGGGTGGCGCTAAACCACTGAGCCACCAGGGCTGCCTGACATTTTTCTATTTTGTGTCATGTGATCTTCTGTTGACATTTGTGAATTACGAAAACAAAAAAGAAAAAGAAAAAAGGAAATAGAAAAGCAGCTTCTGGGCCCAGGATTATGTACTTTCTTTGTAGAGAACACACATAATAGTAATCCTGGCACCTGTCACACATATGCTGGGCATATGTCATGTCTGAGTTTTTGTTATTTACACGTTACAAAAGGGCAGTTACTGCTTTATAGCTCATGATACCTTCCTGGCTCTTTCCCTTCAGCCCTATTATCTCTCCATTGTTTGAACAAATGCCCGCCTTTTGTCTGAGCAGCTACCACACTGCTTCCAGAGGGTGTTCTCACTCTCTCTTTTTTCCATGTCATGCATGACAGAAACAAGTTCCTCGGGCAGCTATAATGGAGCCAGATCATTGAACATACAGGCCACTGTTTTGTAAGAGTTTTCTCACAATGTGGCCATGGAGTGACAGGTTGAGCAGCTAGCTGCAAGGAGCAAGTGTCAAAAACTTCCTTTGTCTCTCTGATATGGCCTTTCTTCATTTGTACTTGCCTGGGGATGCTGTGCTCTCCTCATTGGCTTCTGGAGCATTCTAAAAGGTAATTTGGTCCTTTTTTGTCTCCATGGAGGAGCAAAGCCCTAAGTGTTTCCAATTCCTCAGTTGCTGATGTCCTATGATAGGTATTACTTTTGCAAATTAGCATTTTAATGTACATGCATGTGAGCTTAGTAAGTGGAAAAACTTATTTTGTATCTTTTAGTTGTGTCTTTCCATAACACCCTAGGCTTGTTAGCAAAGACAGGCAAAGAAGATTGTTATATAGGAAGATCCAAAAGCTGTGGCCCTGAGTATTTATAATTAATGAATGTCTGGGAAAGGGATGGGGGAGGGAAAAGCAGGAAGGATGTTTCGATGGATATAACCAAACTAGGAAAATCACCCGTAATGAAATCTCAACTACCAGAAGAGGTCAAGGATATAAAACTTTAGGGGGGAAACCCCACCTTACGTGAGTCACATTGGCAGAACGGTATCTTTGAACCCGAGGGCCAAATTCCATTTTCATGCATACCTGTTCTCTGAAAGAACATTTGCAAATTCTGGAAACCCCCCCTAGTCCATCCTGAAAATAACATTCAAACCATTTGAAATATAAGATTGGATCAGTCATTCACTGAGACATGTCTGAAAGTTAGACATGGAGAAAGAAAGCTAAGAATTCTAAATGTGGGACGCCTGGGTGTCTCAGCGGTTGAGTCTCCTTTGGCTCAGGGCATGATCCCAGAGTCCGGGGCCCGGTCCCGCATCGGGCTCCCTGTGAGGAGCCTGCTTCTCTCTCTGCCTATGTCTCTGCCTCTCTCTGTCTGTCTCTCGTGAATAAGTAAAATCTTTTAAAAAATTCTAAATGTGACTGATTTGGGAAGTCTTTTTCAGAGGGTTCATTATTCTTCCACCAATACATAATCAATCCTTTTTCAATGTCTTTAATTTAGATAAACACGGGGGAGGGGGGTCTTTATTCAGACATCACTGTTTAATAGTTATCACATAATACATAATTTGGAGCAAGTTATTTATCCTTTTTTTTTTTTAAGATTTTATTTATTCATGAGACAGAGAGACAGAGAGAGGCAGAGACACAGGCAGAGAAAGAAGCACGTTCCATGTAGGGAGCCTGTTGTGGTACTTGATCCCGGGACCCCAGGATCACGCCCTGGGCAGAAGCAAGCGCTCAACCGCTGAGCCACCCAGGTGTCCCACGTTTTTTATCTTTATGTGTTATACACTTAGAGTCCTCACTAAAAGCCTTTCTATCTTCCATAATCACTGAGGTGTTTATACTCGAGACAGAACGTTATCAGTGGAATATATTGGGGAGAAACAATAATCAAGGGTCAGGAAACTCAGTTTCCAGATAACTAGTCTACAGTAATACATGTGGGAAAGTCTTTTATGAAAGCTCAAATCTTATTTTACATCCTTGTGTCCTCACTGGAGAGAAGACTTACAAATGTAGTAACTCTGGCAAACCTTTAAACTGGTCTTCAAAACTCAGTCAACAGCAGAGATTTCATAATGGGAAGAAATCTTACAAATGTAAACATTGTGGCAAAGCCTTTAAGCACTACTCAAAACTTACCATCATAAGGTAATACATGCTGGTGAGAAGGCTGACCAATGTAAAAAAAAATGCGCAAAGCCTTTAAGCTTTGTTCAGAAGCTACAACTTTCTGAACATCAGACAATGCCTAATGACAGGAACCCTACAAGTGTAAAGAATGTGGCAAAACATTTAATACATAATGAAAACTATTCGACATGAGATAATACATCCTGTGGAGATACTGTACAAATGTCAAGAATGTTGGCAAAGTCTTCACAGGGAACAAACTCTTACTCAATACAGGAGAAAGCATACTGGATAGAAACCCTAGAAATGTAATGAATGATGAAAACCTTTGTTCTTAATACACACTTCAGAAGAAGGAAGCCTTCATGAAGGATGGAATATTGAAGATGTAAATAATTGTCTAACTATGTAATGGGAATGTGAAATCTAAAATAAATAAGAGGGGATTCCTGGATGGCTCAGCGGTTTGGCGCCTGCTTTGGCCCAGGGGCATGATCCTAGAGTCTCGGGATCCAGTCCCATGTAGGGCTCCCTGTATGGAGCCTGCCTCTCCCTCTGCCTGTGTCTCTGTCTCTGTCTCTCTCTGTGTGTCTCATGAATAAATAAATAAAATCTTTAAATCAATCAATCAATCAAAGAATTCACTGTAGAAAGCAAAAGATCAGTCTATTTCACACATGATTCTAAATTAGGATATTTATTATGGAGTAAAATCCAAAGTTCAAACACTTAATTACATTTTAGCTTTGGACAATGCAGGTATTAGGGGTGTCAACTCTTTCACCGTTGAAAATCTGCTCGTCACTTTTGACTCCCCATACATAAAACCATACCTGTTTATCCATGGAAATAGCCTATTGTTGACAAGAAGCCTTCCAGAACAGGAACAGTCAATATCCCATTCTTAGTATGTTTTCTGTACTATATCTGGCATTGTTTTTTTTTTTTTAATATTTTATTTATTTATTCATGAGAGACCCAGAGAGAGAGGCAGAGACATTGATAGAGAAGGAAGCAGGCTCCAGGCTCCTTGCAGGGAGCCCGATGTGGGACTCGATTCCTGGACCCGGGATCACACTCTGAGCTAAAGGCAGAGGCTCAACCGCTGAGCCACCCAGGTATCCCTATTATGGCATTGTTATAATAATGTAAGCTTGAGAAAAGAAAATGTTAAGGAAATCATAATGAACAGAAAACATGTTTACAGTACTTCAAGAAGTACGTATCAAGAAAACTTATGTGTAAGTGGACCCATACTGTTCAAACCCACTTATTCAAAGGTCAGCTGCACTTGCTAATATGCCTGAAAGGATCGAGAGAGGATGGATGTCTGGGGAGGGGTATTAGTGTGTCTTATTTTCTTTTGACCATATTTGAGAGTTTTTGCATGGCAAATAGTATTGATTTGACTCTTAAGTCATCTCGTGTTGTGCCTTTATTGCGTGGGTGCATTCAAGGTGATTTGATTGTGGCTGTCTCACAGACATGAGGGGCTCTTATTTGGTGGGGAATTCATTCATGCCTACTTTGCATACACGATGAAGGAGACTGTGGTTTACAATTTATGAAGAAAGTCCACATGGAGATGCTGTTTGTGGGTCATGAGGAAGAGTGACCTAAATCATGATGAAGTAAGTGTTCAGAGAGTCATCATTTACATTAAAGTAAGAGAAGGGTGCCTGGGTGGCTGAGTTGCTTAAGCATCTGTCTCTTCAGTTCAACTCAGGTCATGATCTGGGAAGTTGGGATGGAGCTCCATATTGGGCTCAGTGCTCAGCCCTATCAGCTAGGGATCTTTCTGTCCCTCTCCCTCAGGCCCTCCCTGCTAATCTCCCACATGTTCTTTCTCTCTCTAAATAAATGGATAGGGATGCCTGGGTGGTTCAACGGTTAAGCATCTGCCTTCAGCTCAGGGCATGATCCCTGAGTTCCAGGATGGAGTCCCACATCGGGCTCCCTGCGGGGAGCCTGCTTCTCCCTCTGCCCATGTCTCTGCCTCTCTCTGTGTGTCTCTCATGAATGAATAGATAGATAGGTAGATAGATAGATAGATAGATAGATAGATAGATAAGCTTAAAAAATAAATGGGTATCCCTGGGTGGCGCAGCGGTTTGGCGCCTGCCTTTGGCCCAGGGCGTGATCCTGGAGACCCGGGATCGAATCCCACGTCGGGCTCTCGGTGCATGGAGCCTGCTTCTCCCTCTGCCTATGTCCCTGCCTCTCTCTCTCTCTGTGACTGTCATAAATAAATAAAAATGTTTTAAAAAAAAATTAAAAATAAATAAATAAATAAATAAATAAATAAATGAATGAATGAATGAATGAATGAATGAATGGAGGGCAGCCTGGGTGGCTCAGCAGTTTATAACCACGTTTGGCTCGGGGCCTGATCTGAAGACCTGGGATTGGGTCCCACTTTGGGCTCCCTGCATGGAGTCTGCTTCTCCCTCTGCCTGTGTCTCTGCCTCTCTCTGTGTCTCTCATGAATGAATAGATAGATAGATAGATAGATAGATAGATAGATAGATAAATAAGCTTAAAAAAATAAATGGAGGGCAGCCCGGGTGGCTCAGCAGTTTATCACCACCTTTGGCTCGGGGCCTGATCTGAAGACCTGGGATTGAGTCCCACTTTGGGCTCCCTGCATGGAGTCTGCTTCTCCCTCTGCCTGTGTCTCTGCCTCTCTCTTTCTCTCTCTCTTCTCTTTGTGTGTGTCTCTCAAAAATAAATATAAATAAAATCTTGAAAAAAGAAGATAAATGGATAAAATAATTTTTAAGATATAAGGAACATAAGATAAAGAAACATCCTGAATTTTAAATAGTTTTACCAAGGAGCACCCGGGTGGCTCAGTGAATTAAGCATCTGATTCTTGGTTTAAGCTCCGGTCATCATCTCAGGCATCATCACCATAGTCTCCTCATGGGGTGGAGTGTGTTGGGGATTCCATCTTTTTCTACGCATCTCGTGGTCACTCATTCTCTCTTTAAAATAAATAAAGAATCTTTTTTTTTTTTTTTTGGCTTTCTGACATCAAATTCTTTTATTTTTTATGTTTTTAATTCTTTTTTATTGGAGTTCAATTTGCCAACATATAGCATAACACCCAGTGCTCATCCCATCAAGTGCCCCCCTCAGGGCCCATCCCCCAGTCACCCCCCACCCCCCGCCCACCTCCCTTTCCACCACCCCTTGTTCGTTTCCCAGAGGTAGGAGTCTCTCGTGTTCTGTCTCTCTCTGATATTTCTCACTCATTTTTTCTCCTTTCCCCTTTATTCCCTTTCACTATTTTTTATATTTCCCATATGAATGAGACGATATAATGTTTGTCCTTTTCCGATTGACCTTTTTCACTCAGCATAATACCCTCCAGTTCCATCCACGTCAAAGCGAATGGTGGGTATTTAAATAAATAAACAATCTTAAAAAAATAAATAGATTTGCCAATTGCTGTTTAAGGAGACTATGCTGGCAGTTCATTAACATCTGGATGTATCTTTATATTAGCAGTTGGTAGAAGTCAAGAATATTAGTTATCCCGTTCAAATAAAGAGATTTCACAGATGTCTGAGGAAATTATACTTAGCTATTCTGTAAAGGGTATAAAATTATTTTAAGTCCACTTCGACTCCATACTTGGTCTCTATTTATTTATTTATTTATTTATTTTAAATATTTATTTATTTATTTATTTATTTATTCATTCAGAGGGAGGCAGAGAGGCAGAGACACAGGCAGAGGGAGAAGCAGCCTCCATGCAGGAAGCTGGACATGGGACTCGATCCCAGGTCTCCAGGATCACACCCCAGGCTGCAGGCGGCGCTAAACTGCTGGGCCACCGGGGCTGCCCTGGTCTCTGTTTAAAAGGCATTGAGAGGGACGCCTGGGTAGCTCAGTGGTTGAGCGTCTGCCTTCGGCTCAGGGCGTGATCTGGGGGTCCTGGGATTGAGTCCCACCTCAGGCTCTGTGCAGTGAGACTGCTTCTCCCTCTGCCTAGGTCTCTGCCTCTGTCTCTGTGTCTCTTATGATTAAATAAATACAATCTTAAAAAAAAATAAGAAAAGGCATTGAGAACAGAATTCACAGAAAATTACCTCTGAGGAACAAGAATGGTTCTTGAATGCTTATAATGGGTATTTTGACTAAGAATCATGGTGATGTGGCAGTGGTGTCTTTAGAGTGCATTTGAAATTATATGTTTTAATTAGTAACACTGGATGGATTGTAATGTGTTAACAGTGATCTGGAGTGAAGTTTTTTTTTTTTTTTTAAGGATTTTATTTATTTAATCATGAAAGACACACACAGAGAGACAGAGAGACAGAGACAGAGAGAAAGAGAGGCAGAGGCACAGGCAGAGGGTGAAGCAGGCTCCCTGCAGGAAGCCCAATGTGGGAACTGGATCCCGGGTCTCCAGGATCATGCCCTGGGCCAAAGGCAGCGGTAATCCGCTGAGCCACTGGGCTCTGCCCTGGATTGAAGTTTTATCCCATACCAACCATAGCCTGCCCCAACTTCATCAAGGTTGTAGGTAAAGAGACAGGAACACAAAGTATACTTGACCTTTGTGCTATGTGAGTTTGAACACTGTGTAGGTCTACTTATAGCGAGATTTATTTATAGTACAGTATTGTTTTTTTTTTTTTTTTTTTTTTTTTTTTAATTTTTATTTATTTATTTATGATAGTCACAGAGAGAGAGAGAGAGAGAGGCAGAGACACAGGCAGAGGGAGAAGCAGGCTCCATGCACCGGGAGCCTGATGTGGGATTCGATCCCGGGTCTCCAGGATCGCGCCCTGGGCCAAAGGCAGGCGCCAAACCGCTGCGCCACCCAGGGATCCCTATAGTACAGTATTGTAAATGTATTTTCTCTTTCCTCTGCTCTTCTTAATAGTCTTTTTTTGAGCATCCTTTGTTGTAGTATTATCATCTGTAAAATAACATGTATATTCATTGACTTTTTTTCTTTAATGAGAGAAAGAGAGAGAATATGCAGGGGGAGCAGTAGAGGGAGAGGGAGAGCAGATTTGGGCTCGATCTCAGGACCCTGGGATCATGACCTGAGCCAAAGGTAGACGGTTAATAGACTGAGCCACCTAGGCATCTTTAATGGACTGTTTTTGATTAGGTTTCTGGTCAACAGGAGGCTATTAAAATTAAGTGTTAGAGAGTCCATATTATACATGGATTTTCAACTGCATGGGTGTTCGCACACTGAACCTCTGCTGTATTCAGGAGTCACCTGTATTTGTTAGAGCAGTGGGATGCTATGACTAATAATCTTTTTTCCCTGTGGTCTTAAACCTCAAATAATTTGAGGTTATTTTGTTTTTAAGATTTTATTCATTTATTCACGAGACACACACACACACACACACACACACAGGCAGAGACCTAGGCAGAGGGAGAAGCAGGTTCCATGCAGGAAGCTCGATGTGGGACTCCATCCCTTGATCCCAGGACCCCAGGATGATGCCCTGAGCAAAGGCAGAAGCTCAACTGCTCAGCCACCCAGGCGTCCCTATTTGAGGTTATTTTCCCCAAGTTTATGTGATGTATGTTTTCCTCCTTATATTATACTACTGCTAAAGCAGTATGATGGGTTTTTTTCCTTTAAGATTTTATTTATTTATTTGAGTGAGAGAGAGCACAAGCAGGGGGAACAGCAGTGGGAGAGGGAGAAGCAGACTCCCTGCTAAGCAGGGAACCCGATGTAGGGCTTGATCCCAGGACCCCGAGATCATGAGCTGAGCTGAAGACAGAAGCTAAATCACCTGAGCCACCCAGGCACCCCAGGATGATGTTTGTAATAAGGATGATATAGATGTATTATTGAGCGTGTGGCTAAATGATTTCTTGATAATGCTGTGTTGGAATGCATTTTGTATAATCACACTGCCTGCAGGGGCTTTGAACGGACCCTAGTTCTACCCAGTGGCAAATAACACTAGATAAAAGGCCCCCAAGTCACAAGTAAAGGTAACTTTTGATAGGACTTCCTCTATAGTGTTTGTGAAAGAGCTGTCTGCTGGCAGTATTTAGCATAAGCTCCCCTTAGAGAAGATCCCTGCACAGTTAATCTTACTCATTTTGGTTTGATTTGCATTCTAGATTTAGCCCAGGAACTCGAAAGCACTCCAACCGTGGACTCGAAACATGGCATCTGCCCCACTTCTTGGTCATTTTCTCTGCCTGCAGTCAATCTTGAACCCTTCATGCTGTCTCTCAAGGCATATTATTTACATCCTCCAGTACCTATGAGTAGTAAACTTTATTTCCCTTTCTTTGTTTTCTTTTATTGAACCTTGGCTCATCATCCAATGCCCAGGGGTCCTACTTCAAAACTGTTAACTGAACAAAGTCAATACACATATAATTACAAGCCATATCTACAGAATTTTCGATCGCTATTTTTCTTTGTTTATGTTGTTTTGGTGAGCATAGAGAAGACAACATTTATGGGTTTGGTATCCACAGAATGCAAAGTGTTATATTAAGTTAAAGATATGGGCAGCCCAGGCGGCTCAGCGGTTTAGCGCTGCCTTCAGCCCAAGGCCTGATCCTGGAGACCCGGGATCGAGTCCCACATTGGGCTCCCTGCATGGAGCCTGTGTCTCTGCCTCTCTCTCTGCCTCTCTCTCTCTCTCTCTCTGTGTGTGTCTCTCATGAATAAATAAATAAAATCTTTTTAAAAAACGTTTAAAAAAAAGCTAAAGATATATCTTTTTTCTTTTTTTTTCTTTTTAAGATTTTTTAAAATTATTCACGAGAGGCAGAGAGACAGGCAGAAGCAGAGACATAGGCAGAAGGAGAAGCAGGCTCCTCAGGAAGCACGATGTGGGACTCGATCCCGCAAATCTGGGCTCATGCCCTGAGTCGAAGGCAGATGTTGAACCACTAACCCCCGCCCCCGGGCATCCCAAGATATATTTCAGAATAGTAGAGTAACTAGGAAGAAGTACCTGTGTGTATATGTGTGGGTATACCTATATCTCCAGAAGGAAAGGGAATATTGGGGCAAAGAAGGTTATTTTCAAACTTCACGATTTCCTAGTAAACAAAAATGTTTACTAGATTCCTGATGGGAATAATTTTCTATACGTTGCGTTGAATTTATTTCTCCTAAATTTCGTATGCCTTGGTTTGAAAATCTCTCCGGGCAAATTGTGTCTCATCTACTTACCTATTACTCATGTAGGATCTACTCAATTTTCCTTGTTTTGAATGTTCAGGAACTGTTGCTTGTATGTCTTAGGGATTTTAAGAATGGTTTGCATGAAATGACATGGTGTTCAAAAATTCATCCGAATGTGGGAGTAATTTCTCACTGAGCATATTCAATTCCATGTAGTTTAATTGCTACATTTCATTTCTTCCTTCTTAATTGGAGAAGAACGCTAAGTGCGATTTCTTTACTTACTATTCTTTTCCCTTCCTGGAAGTGACATCATCCAAGTTAGTCACTTTCGTATAACAGTTTGATTTACGTGAAGACGTGGAGACTTCATGAGTCATGGGATGTTTTAACATTCATTTGAAGAGACCAAGTTGGGACAATGCTCGGGGTGTGGTAGATGTTCTAAACATAAGAAGACAATATTTTATTGGGAGTGATGACACAGCCCAAGGCGAGATGAAAAATATCTAGGCTAAAGAACCGACATGAATTCTTCATGGGGGGGAGAGACTACCTGTCCAAGTCTGCACTACTGACTGTAAATTTAGAAAGACAAATTTTACTTGTTTTGTTTCCAAATCATTCCCAGTTTTTCCATGTCTTCCTCTCCTTTATAGTGTGTGGCATCACAGCTGTCCTCCTTTTGTATGTTATGGAGACCCCATTGTCACTGCTCTCTCCCTCCCACATAAGCCACACAGGCTGTTGTAGGTTCTTAGGAGGAGCTTTACTTTTTTTAATTGAGTCGGAAATGGTTGGTAACTGGATCATTTGAGGCCATATCTGAGATCTAAATACTATGCTGTCACCACTTCCTTGGTAGACCGGGAAGCACATCAGTGGGCCACAGGACTACTTCAGGCATTTGGTACTAAGAGTTGTGAGGACAGATAAGACATGCTAACGGTATCCTTCGAGAGGGAGAGAAGGCTTAGTGAAAGCAAGTATGAACAATTTAAGGGATTTCATTTATTTTTTTTTCAAGGTTTTATTTATTTATTCATGAGAGACACAGAGAGAGGCAGAGACACAGGCAGAGGGAGAAGCAGGCTCCATGCAGGGAGACTCGGACCCGGGTCTCCAGGATCAGGCCCTGGGCCGAAGGCGGCGCCAAACCGCTGAGCCACCCGGGCTTCCCAAGGGATTTCATTTATATGAGAAAGGGACACAGAGAGAGCATGCAAGAGCTTGCAGGAGTCGGGGGAGGGGCAGAGGGAGAAGGAGAAGCAGACTCCTCAATGAGTGGGGAGCTCAGTGTGGGGCTCGATCCCATGATTCTGGGATCAAGGCAGATGCCCAGACGACCATACCAACCAGGTGATCCTGGACAACTCTTGAAACGTGGGGAAGTTCTGGTCGGGAGCTCTCTTTGGTCACTGCAATGTCTTAAGTAGCTTCTAGTGATGAATAAAATGACAGAGATGGGGACTTGAGGAATGTGATTTTCTGGGATTCAAGGCAGTCAGATCCATTCCACATGAGTTAATGAATTCCCTGGTGGTCCTCAGACCTAGCTGCTATTGGGTGACATAGATAACTATACCTTTCCAGGTGCAGATGTGGGAGTGGGTGGAGAGAGGATACGGATGATTAAACATTTTGGGCATAGGTTTAAGGTGTCATCTGGCAGAGTCGATGTTGATGATGAAGAAGGCTTTTGGATACTAATAGGCAGAAGAAGAAACACTGATATCCCAGGTATATAACCCCCACATAGATCTGCTTCACTATACATGTTTGACATTCCAGGGATGGTGACCCACGGCTGGCACAACCTCCCTCCCTCACTTCCACTCAGCCCCATGATCAATCTAGTCCTGTGTTCTTGACTGTGTGCAAAGCACTGCATATCTTAGGAGCAGGTCACCAGTCATGGATGCTTCAAATGGCCCACCCAGTTTTTAGTCTTGATATCCCTATGTGGTTTCACAGCCCATGCAGTCCTTAACACCCTTCCTGATCTAGGTGGAAAGAGGATTTTTATCAGTTGTCAAAACTGATAAAATAAAGTTGGGTATCATGTTATACTCACATTTTAAAGTGGTTCCACTGAAGGATAATGACTCATTCAGGAAAAGCCATCCTCCCCAAGGCACAATGCCCACGGTGTCATTGACCTACTCTGGGCTCTTTTCTTCTTGGGAGAAGAACCCTAGTTCTAGGTGGTCCCCCACGGTGGGGCACTGTGCTGGCCCATGGAGAAGTGTACTGTGGTCATAGGGAAACGACTCCACTTAACCTTCTGATGCTGTCCCTATTGATCTTTGTAGTCCAGGGGGTGTTCAGCATCACCCCTGAGTCCTGAGAATTGCCCAGTGATGTCTTATGTGTATAGTTGCTAGTTGAGCTTATTATGAGAAGTACAGAAGTGGGATCTACCTATGTCACCATCTTTATGATGTCAACCCTCTGTGATGAATACTTTTATATCTCGTGAGGTAACAATGAATGTCTTGCTACATACATGTATGTATGTGTGTATATGTTTATATGTGTATATAAATATGCACACACTGATTATGTGTTATTGATGAGATAGAATGGAGTACATTTAGATACTTAACAACATTATGAAGAAGAGTGACAGACTCCTTCAGTGTTAAAAATTATTCGACATCATATTTATTTTTGCCATGCAGCATGTTTAATTGGTTATCACACACGGTTTTGTTTTTTGTTTAGTTTTTTTCCAATTTCATCCTCACGTTTCAGTTACAACTCTAGGAAAATTCCAACGGAATATATTCAAGCAAAGTTTAGTGTTACCAGGAACATTTAGTTTATATATGTTAATATTCTAATGGAGATGTTGGGGTTTGGAATTACCGTGTTTTTACTTTACACTCTATCCGCTTAATTTTTTTGTGTTTTCCTATATGAATTTTAAGAAAATAATTCTATATTTCCTTCTTTTTTTGTGAATATTGTATACTCAGTACCATATTGCTTTAGCTATAAATTCATGCATGCCATGAAAATTTAGTCACAGTGGGAAGTTCCTTCCTAACTTTAATTTCAACTTGTCAGCATACATTATGACACTTTTATTTGTGTATTTGTTTGTTTGTTTGTTTGATTAAAGACTTTATTTATTAGAGAGAGAAAGAGAGAGAACAGAGTAGAGGGAGAGGGAGAAGCAGACTCCCTGCTGCTGAGCAAGGATCCTGGGGCCCTGAGATCATGACTTCTGCCAAAGGCAGATGCTTAACCCACTGAGCCACCCAGGTGCCCTGACACTGATCTTTTAATATACATCTCTTATTCTTGGACATTTTTTAAAAGTAAAGTCACATGTGGAGATCGTAGGTGAACAGTTCAGTGGGATTTCACAACCGAATCCCATCTCTATAATCCATTGAGCTCAAGAAACTTTATTTTGTTTGTCCTCTAAAATTCCCCTTGAGGTCCTTAGTAATTTTCCCAAAAGCTCAACACTCCTTTAACACGTAAGGAATAGGTGCCTGTCCTCGTTTTTGTACTTTACGTGAATGTAATCAGGTGACGGGAACTCTTTTGTAATTGGCATTTTTTTCCTTTCTGTCTCTTGCCTGTAAATTTATGTATCACTGCATGTTGTTGTGCACCATTCATTAGAGTTGGATGGATCCAGTTCCATCATGTGAATATCAACTGGCTGCATCGTTCTAGTATTAATATGCAAGTGAATGGTTCTCAGTCTATGACTGTCATGACTATTACTGGCATGTAAAATCTATAATTTGTCTTTAAGTGTGAAAAATGTAGATATATCTGCTGCCTCTGTGTGTGTGTGTGTGTGTGTGTGTGTGTGTGTGTGTGTATGGGAGTGAATTGTTGGTAAATAGGTTTATTCAGCTTTAACAGACACTATGAAACTCCATCCCACAATCTTTATACCACTTTTCACACACATCGCAGCACATGGGATTTCTGGCTTATCTACATACTTTCCAAAATTTGGTAGTTTATGTCATTTTCACAGTAGGCTTCTGGTTGGAAGGAGAATAACCAACTCTTGGTTTTATTTGCTTTGTTGTAGTTACTTCCTTTTACTATGGAGTAAAATCTCTGTATAATCTCTTCAAAGTGTCCGGTTAGTTATTATGATCCTCTTCCTGTTAATGTGCAGTCTCAAATTGATAGTATTGAATTCCAGGAAGATTCTCACTTGATCATGTTGTAAAATGGTAAAGTGTGCTTTTGATTCCGTTTGCATTATTTCATTGTGGACTTTGCATGAATATTCCTCACAGATAGTAGTTTGTAGATTTCTTTACTTGTAGTTTCTCCTATGGCTTTGATAACCTGCTAATGCTGGTGTCCCAGAGAGTGTTGTCATTTTCTCCCTTCTCTTTACTCCTTGCAAATATTTGAGGATATTTGAAGTACTTTCTCATTATATATTTGTATGAATTATCCCGTGAATTCATCTGGCATAGGATTTTTCCTTGTTCGGAGGTTTTTTAAAATTACTTTGTCAATTTACTTAGTAGGCGTAGATCAGTTGAGATTGTTTTAGAAATTGCTTCATGATGGAGTCCAGGTAAGTTAGATCTTTTTTTTTTTTTTTAAGATTTTATTTAATTATTCATGAGAAACAAAGAGAGAGAGAGAGAGAGAGAGGCAGAGACAACAGGCAGAGGGAGAAGCAGGCTCAATGCAGGGAGCCCGACATGGGACTGGATCCTGGGTCTCCAGGATCAGGCCCTGGGCCAAAGGAGGCACTGAACCGTTGAGCCACCGGGCTGCCCCCTTTTTGGGTATTTATATCCATTCAATGGTATTTATTCCTTGGCATATATATGTATCATTGCCTCTTTTAATTATTTTCATTTCTGTAGTATTGGTTATACCATTTCTTCCTATTTTAGTTGGTTTCCTCTTTCATTCTTACTTTAGTTCTATGTCCATCAACTTTTATTTTTATTTTTTCTGAAAACCAAATCCTCGTATTGTTGATATTTTCCTAAATCCCATTTTATTCATTTCTGTTTTATGTTTAAGTTTCCTTTCTTCCACAGAGTGACAGGATTGCCCAGTCAGTTAAGTGTTTGAGTTCAGCTCAGGTCATGATCTCGAGGTCCTGGGTTTAAATCTTGTGTCATGCTCCCTGCTGAGCAGGGAGTCTGCTTGCCCCTCTCCTTTGGCCTTCCCCTTGCTCATTCTCTCTCTCTCTCTCTCTGTCTGTCTCTCTCAAATGAGTAAAATAGTTTTTAAAAAAATTCCTTCCCTCTGCTGATTTTGGGCTCCTATGGTACTTTTCATGATTACTTGAGCTACAGGAAAGTGGTTTGTGTCACACTATGGAATTAACTGTTAAGCTATGTGGTCAGTATGTTGTGTACAAGTTTATGTGTCCATGGAGGGATGAAGTCCTGAGGACTCCTCAACCATCTTGCTGATATTCTCTGACTGATTTGATGGCTGTATATAGATGTCATCAGTATTTTCTTCTGAAAGTAGTAAGTGGAATGACTTGCCTTTTCTGTTATTCAATATTTTTCAGCTGTATCTTCACATGACACCCCAAGCTTCCTGTCAGAGCTGTGCAAAGAAGCTTCATTTCCAAATGTGTCAGTGGGTCCATATAAACATAGTGTCCTTGAGAAGTTACACTTAATGATAGACTGGGACAATGATCATAAAGGATATATCCAAATTGAGGCTACTGCCCATAATAAGAATCTCACTGCCCCACATGGTGAAGGATATAAAACATTGTGTAAAACCTTTCTTTTTAAGGCCACTAGTTCTATAAAGCAGAGTGTTTCTGTAGGCAACAGCTCAAATCAAATATTCAAAGATACATATTTATGGAAAGATAATGTAGAAAATCTAGAAAGTTACCATGCTGAAGATAATAATTTGAACAATCTGGAAAATAGGATTAGACCGACCTTTCAGTCAAATATGTCTAAACATCAGAGATTTATAGATGAAGAAGCAACTGCTAGGTGGTTTCAGTTTGAGAGGTCCTTCACCAAGGACTCAACCCTACAAAATTACCAGACCATTTTCAGTGAAGACAGACTTGCTCAAGGCAGTGAATCTGAGGAAAAATGTAATCAAGGCTCAAATGTTGATAAACATCTGAGGACTCATTCTCCAGAGACCCATTCTGAATGTAATACATGGGGGGACGTCTTTCATCAAAGAGCCAACCTTGTATATAACAGTATGCATAGGAGAGAGAATCCTTATAAATATAATGATTGTGAAAATGATCTTAACCACTCCACCGGTGTTGGTGATCATCAGACAATTCATGGGAGAAAAAACCCATGCACATACACTAAACCTGGGAACCTGTTGAGTCAGTCATCAAGAATACGCATACGTAAGACCGTGTGTAGTAGAGAGAAACCTTACAAATGTATAGAATGTGGCAAGGCCTTTAATTACCACTCAAGCTTTAGTCAACATCACAGGATTCATACTGGAGAGAAACCTTATGAATGTAAACAATGTGGCAAGGCCTTTAACTTGCAATCAAACCTTACTAAACATCATAAAATTCATACTGGAGAGAAACCTTACAAATGTAAAGAATGTGGCAAAGTCTTTAACCAGCAATCAAACCTTACTCGACATCACAAAATTCATACTAGAGAGAAATCGTATAAATGTAAAGAACGTGGCAAGGCCTTTATACATCAATCAAGCCTTACTCAGCATCACAGAATGCATACTGGAGAGAAACCTTATAAATATAAAGAACGTGGCAAGGCTTTTATCCGTCAGTCAAACGTTACTCAACATCACAGAATTAATACAGGAGAGAAACCGTATAAATGTAAAGAATGTGGCAAAGCCTTTATCCATCAATCAAGCTTTACTCAACATCACAGAATTCATACAGGAGAGAAACCTTATAAATGTAAAGAATGTGGCAAGACCTTTAACCACCAATCAAACCTTATTCGACATCACAAATTACATACTGGAGAGAAACCTTATAAATGTAAAGAATGTGGCAAAGCCTTTATACATCAATCAAGCTTTAATCAACATCACAGAATCCATACAGGAGAGAAACCTTATAAATGTAAAGAATGTGGCAAGGCCTTTATCCATCAATCCAGTTTTACTCAACATCACAAAATTCATACTGGAGAGAAACCTTATGAATGTAAAGAATGTGGCAAGGCATTTATCCATCAATCCAGTTTTACTCAACATCACAAAATTCATACTGGAGAGAAACCTTATGAATGTAAAGAATGTGGCAAGGCATTTATCCATCAGTCAGGCCTTACTCAACATCACAGAATTCATACTAGAGAGAAAGCTTATAAATGTAAGGAATGTGGCAAAGCTTTTAACCATCACTTAAACCTTAGTAAACATCACAGAATCCATACTGGAGAGAAACCTTATAAATGTAAAGAATGTGGCAAGACCTTTAACCACCAGTCAAGCTTTACTCAACATCACAGAATTCATACTGGAGAGAAACCTTATAAATGTAAGGAATGTGGCAAAGCCTTTATCCATCAATCAAGCTTTACTCAACATCACAGAATTCATACAGGAGAGAAACCTTATGAATGTAAAGAATGTGGGAAGGCCTTTATCCATCAATCAAACTTTACTCAGCATCTCAAAATTCATACAGGAGAGAAACCTTACCAATGTAAACAATGTGGCAAGGCTTTTAACCAGCAATCAAACCTTACTCAGCATCACAAAATTCATACTGGAGAGAAACCTTACAATTGTAAGGAATGTGGCAAAGCCTTTAACCACCACTCAAGCCTTACTCAACATCAGAGAATTCATACTGGAGAGAAACCTTATAAATGTAAGGAATGTGCTAAGGCCTTTAAGCAGCACTCACACCTTACTCGACATCATATAATTCATACTGGAGAGAAACCTTATAAATGTAAAGAATGTGGGAAGGCCTTTATCCATCATTCAGGCCTTACTCAGCATCACAGAATGCATACTGGTGATAAACCTTATAAATGTAAAGAATGTGGGAAGGCCTTTATCCATCAATCAAGCTTTACTCGACATCACAGGATTCATACCTGAGCAGTTTTTCCAATTTAAGAGAGAATTTGTAAGAACTGTTGAATCCTAACTCTACATCAGAGCATTCATGTCGGAGAATAACTAATACATGTGTAAAGAATGTGACAAGACCCTTAAGCAATGTTACACCTTATTAGAGGATTCCTTATTAGAGGAATGGATAGTGGAAGTGATTTTTATAAATATAAACATTAGGGCAGCCCAGGTGGCTCAGCGGTTTAGCGCTGCCTTCAGCCCAGAGTGTGATCCTGAAGACCCAGGATCGAATACCACGTCAGGCTCCCTGCATCGAGCCTTCTTCTCCTTCTGCCTGTGTCTCTGCCTCTCTCTCTCTCCTCTCTCTGTTTCTCATGAATAAATAAATAAAATCTTTAAAAAATAAAAAAACATTCACAAGCCCTTTAATATTGCTCAAGCCTCTCTCATAATTATAGAATTCATACTAGAGAAATATTATAACTGTAAAGAATGTGGTAAAGGTTTCAGGATGTTCAACCGTCACTCAGCATCACTGAGTTCATACTGAGGAAAAATAATAGAAAATTGAACGAATCAAACTGCTAGCTGGAAGTCATAACTTGCTTCATATTACAGTTATCATACAAAAACAAAATTGAAATGGGAAGAAAGTGGCCAAATCTTTAACTGGAATCCAATCCTTACTCAGTATCCCAAAACACAATCTTGGTTCAAAGTGTAGCAACATAATGAAAGAGGAGAGTATGTTATACCTTAGGAAACCTCACAGTTCAGAGAAGAAAAGTAACTTGAAAGGTAAAAATAAAAATGTTTTTAATTGAATATAAAATGTCAATAAATGTCACAATTCATAGTACAAAGCAGTTTATCTGTCACTCTATTCAGACATCACATTAAAAAGGGACTAATACAAAGTTAGACCATGTTTATGCAATCATGTGTTAAAAGAGAAGGGATGGATTTTTGCGTGGGTATATTGCCATGTGTTTTTCTTTCTTTCTTTCTTTTCTTTCTTTCTTTCTTTCTTTCTTTCTTTCTTTCTTTCTTTCTTTCTTTCTTTCTTTCTTTCTTTCTTCTTTCTTTTCTTTCAAGATTCTATTTATTTATTCATGAGAGGCACAGGCAGAGGGAGAAGCAGGCTCCATGCAGGGAGCCCGATGATCCCGGGTCTGCAGGATCACGCCCTGGGCCGAAGGGAGATGCTCAATTGATGAGCCACCCAGGCGTCCCTGTTTTTGTTTTCATTGACCCTATATGAGATTTGTGACTTTTGCAAATATTGTGTTTCTGCAGTCACAACTCTTCAGAAAATTCATTTATTCCTAGTGGGTGTGTGAAACTATGGAAGTGATTTTTGTTGCATCAAAGATATGAGATGCCCTTCTTCCTTAAGTGGAATTCATGCATACCTAATTTTCCATGGAACATTAAGGACATACAACATGCAGTATATGAAGAAAATATATATTTTTTAAGATTTTATTTATTCATGAGAGACAATCAGAGAAGCCAGAGACAGGAAGAGGGAGCATCAGGCTCCATGTAGGGAGCCCGATGTGGCACTCCATCCTGAGACTCCGGGATTACACCCTGAGCAGAAGGCAAGACGCTCAACCACTGAGCCACCCATGCATCCCAATATATGAAGAAAATCTAAATGGATATTCTGCTTGCGGTCATAACATTGATTCCAGGTATGAAGTACGTGTTCAGCATCATTCTCCATTTGAAATTTTAAAAATTTCTGAATATTACAAAAAAAATGTTTTACTAGTAAGTTTTTAAGGTAAAAGAGATGGCAGACTACGGGCACTTAGGTGGCTCAGTGATTGATCGACTGCCTTCACTCAGGTTGTGATCCCAGGGTCCTGGGATCAAGTCTTGCATCAGGCTCCTTGAAAGGAGCCAGCTTCTCCTGCCTGTGTCTCTGGCTTTCTCTCTGTGTCTCTCATGGATAAATAAATAATATCTTAAAAAAAAAAAAAAAAGATGGCAGTTCAGTAAACTACTGATCTATCTTCATAATAGCAATTGTTAGAGAGTATGAGTTGATGTGTTGAAATGAAGAAATCCTCACAGATAATCAGAGAATAGCTAAGTCTTCCCTAAAATGACAACCAACTGTACATCCGTATTTTTAAAGAATTAGCACAGTCCTGAACATGTGTTAGTATGCAACAGTAAGCTGTTAACAAGTTAAAATTGCTCTAAGCTGTCTTCTTTAAGCCTCCTGGTAATCATAAAATGAAAACATGCAGTATACCCTCATGGAAAATCATTAAATAACAAAGATAAAGAGCAAGTGAATAAGAAAGGGATAAATAATTCTAAATAGTCAGAAAACAATGAAAAAATGACAACAGTAATTCCATACCTGTACCAATACTTGCTTTAAATATAAAGGCACTAAATTCTCCAATCCAAAGATCTAGATGGCCTGAATGGAAAAAAATACAAACCTGAGCTGTGTAGTCTTCAAGAGACTCATTTCAGCTGTAAAAGCATACGCAGATTGAAGGTGTAGGGGTGGGAAAAAGTCCTTATAAAATAAAGGGGTCACTTTGTGCAGAGCTTTTAATTACTTGGTGTTTGGCAGAATGCTAAAGAGGATTTCCCACATGTTGGTTTTGGAAGGACAGGAAGAGTGTGATTATGTAACTCAGGTAATATCACTTAAGAACAACAACAGGACAGCCCCCCTGGGTGGCAGAGCGGTTTAGTGCCACCTGCAGCCTGGGGTGTGATCCTGGAGACCCAGGATCGGGTCCGTGTGGGGCTCCCTGCATGGACCCTGCTTCTCCCTCTGCCTCTCTGTCTCTCTCTGTGTCTCTCATGAATAAATAAATAAAAATCTTTAAAACAACAACACCTTTTCCCATAAATGTTGATGGTGTTT
Source organism: Canis lupus baileyi (assembly GCF_048164855.1). Classification (NCBI taxonomy): domain Eukaryota; kingdom Metazoa; phylum Chordata; class Mammalia; order Carnivora; family Canidae; genus Canis; species Canis lupus. The sequence goes on along the minus strand of NC_132838.1, from coordinate 105,009,030 downwards.
GTCCATGTACCTCAATTTCAGCTTGTATAAGGTTTATGGACACGGTATCTAGGAGTCCCTTAAATGAGTAACATTCAAACATCGATTTCTGTGTTCTGAGGGTTGGGGGAAAAAAACAAAATACTGAACAACAATTGGTGAAAGACGTATTGCTTTCTGATTTTGATGTGGGGAAAAACTGTTGCAGTGAAAATCTTGGTCATTTGCTATAACAAGCAGTCAATACTTTTTCGAAACCGACTTGTACAGGCTTATAAACCTTTCCCACAGTATTCAGCTTCCTAACCTCTTGCTAATATACATTGCATATTTTTCTCACATGTTATGTAATTTGCATTGTTATTTGCTATTGTAATCCCTCAGATAAGTTATTTATCCTTTCAAGCAGCTTACCACAATGCCCTTTGATAAGATTTCTGGTATTATGATTGGGCTGTTTTTCTTTGTATAGAATTGGCAAATGATAGGCTTTGTATGGGTCACCTTTGCAATACTTGTGATAGTGGACTTATTTCAAGTTGGTTTCTTTCTGAAATTTACATCTTCACATAAGAAAACCTTACATTCTAGTTGGTTCAGACTTTCAGTGTACCTTACATATGCCTTAAAGTTGTATATACTGTATAGGCATTTGCTAAATATAAAGCATACTCCTTTAATGTTTCAGAAAGGTAGCTAACACATATAGTTAAGATTTCTTTCTTACATTAAGGCTGTAGTATGTATATTCACATAGTATTCGTATTGATAAGACATTTCTGTTTACTGCTTTCTGCTCTCTGAGCTACATAATCTTTCTGTGCATTGGATTGTTGTTGATTGGTTCAAAATTTGGATATATATGACTCAGTTTTAAAAACTAATTTTGTGGCGGCCCCTGTGGCGCAGCGGTTTAGCGCCGCCTACAGCCCAGGGCGTGATCCTGGAGACCCTGGATGAGTCCCAGGTCCGGCTCTCTGCATGGAGCCTGCTTCTCCCTCTGCTTGTGTCTCTGCCTCTCTCTCTCTCTCTGTGTCTCTATGAATAAATAAATAAAATCTTTTAAAAAAATAAAAAATAAAAATAAATAAAAAATAATTTTGTGGGACACCTGGGTGGCTCAGCGGTTGAGCGTCTGCCTTCATTCAGCTCGGTGTGATCCTGGGGTCTGGGATTGAGTCCTATATCAGGGTCCCTGTGAGGATCCTGCTTCTCCCTCTGCCTATGTCTCTGCCTCTCTCTCTGTGTCATAAATAAATAAATAAAATCTTTTTTAAAAGCCACAAATTATGTATTGTGTGATATCTAACGAACAGTGATGGTTGGATAAAGACAAGCCCTTGTTTATCAAAATTAGGGACTTTGGAATCTGGAGTCTTTTTTTTTATTACAAGAATAATGAACTCTCATAAAGATCTCTCAAATATATCTAGGCCTTTTATGTTCATTTTAATATTTGTAATTTGTATAAATGTTTGAATAATCCATCCTTCCTATAATTGAAATGGTTCAAATCATTACTTTCAGCATAGAATAAGTAACGTTCCGAATTTCTTTTCAGAGAATAAGTACATTTAAATAATGGAATTGGGTATTGGGTTTATAAACACACTGTTATGCAAACATAACTATCGTTTTTTAAAAAGATTTTATTTATTTATTCATGGGAAATACATAGACACAGGCAGAGGGAGAAGGAGGTTTCCTGCGGGGAGCCCCGTGTAAGACTTGATCCTGGGACTCCAGGATCACACCCTCAGCCAAAGGTAGACGCTCATCCATTGAGCCACCCAGGCGTCCTGCAAACATAACTGTCTTCAAATGGGGTTTCCTTCAGAATGTTTTCTATTCTCTATTTCTTTAGGCAGTAAGGATTCCATTAATGGTAATCGTCCCAGTTTAGTTATATCCGTAATAACATTCTTTTTGCTCTTCACTTCCTGCCATCACCTTGTTAGTCTTTCACTAACTGTGATCTCAAAGCCACAGCTTCCATGTCTTCCCAATAGCACTTTATGTAATAAATCTTTTTGCCTGTCTTTGTCAACAATCCCAGGGTGCCATGAGAAGCCATAACTGAAAGATACCAATAAATGATCCCACGTACTACACTTACATGTATATACTATAAAATGTTAATGTAGAAAATGAATATCTAACATAGGATATTAGGATAATACAGAAATAGGAAGCACCAGGACTATGCTCCACCATGAGGACACGAACTAACCAAATTGCCTTTTGAGTGCTCCACAAGCCAGTTGGGAGAATACAGCAACCTCATGTAAGAACAAGTGAAGAAGAGCCGGTTTGAAGAAAGGAAATTTTGTTACATTGCCCACAATAGCTGCTCACCCTACCTGGAACTTCATGGCAAGACTGTGAGAAAACTCTAGACTGTTCAGAAAAGATGAGGGACCTATGTGAGCCATAATCTGGCTTCACTGCAGCTGCCTGGTGGGGCTTGTTTCTGTCATGCATGACATGTAGGGCTGAGGGAATGAGAACACCCTTGATGTACTCTGGTGTCTGCTCAGAGAAAAGGAAAGTGCTTGTTCAAACACCAGAGAGAATGCAGAGTTGAAGAACATCAGGAGAGGAATGATCGTATGCAGTGAATATGAAACAACAAACAATTGTTTAACTGTGAAATTACAAGCACTCAGACATTATACACCTCCAGAATATATGTGTCACAGGTCCCAGAATTACTGCACAGGTGGCTGCTGTCTGTGTTTTCCTTTACAAAGCAAGTCCATAAATTCTGGGACCAGAGGCTGTTTTTTAAATTCCCAAATCTCAGCAAAAGATCACCAGGCAAATGAAGAGACAGAAAAACATGTTCCAACAAAAGGAAGAAAGTAAAACCCTAAAGCTGACCCTAAATTAATAGAGAAGAATTAAATGCCTGACAAAGAATTCAAAATAGTGATCATTAAAGTGTTCATGAAGGAAGAGGAGACCAGTAACTACATGGTACCAGTAAACTATGCATGTTCAAAATGAAAATCCAAAGAGACAGAAAGTCTAAAAAAACAACTAAACAGAAATTGGGAGCTAAAAAAGTACAATAACTGAATTGAAAAGACACTGAATGGTCAGCAAAAGAATTAATCAAAATGGGATACCTCAGTGGCTCAGGGGTTGAGTGTCTGCCTTTGGCCCAGGGCGTGATCCCGGGGTCCTGGGATTGAGTCCTGCATTGGGCTCCCCACAGGGAGTCTGCTTCACCCTCTGCCTATGTCTCTGCCTCTCTGTGTCTCTAATGAATGAATACATAGATAGATAGATAGATAGATAGATAGATAGATAGATAGATAGATAGCCTCTCAAAAATCACAAGTGAAAGAATTTTGAAACAGCATGATAGAAGTAACTCATCTTGTGCAACAGACTCATCTAAGAATATTAATGGTTTCTCAGCAGAACTTGTATAAATAAGTGTATGAGATAATATATTCGAGTACTGAAAGGTCAGAAAATATCGACCAAAGATATTGTATCTGCCATACTATCCTTCAAAAATGGAGAAATAAAAACTTTCCCGGGGAAAAACTACTAGAAGTGTACCAGTAGACCTGCCTTATAAGAAATATTAAAGGAAATCTTTCTACCTACAATAAAAAGGTTCTAAACAGTAGTTAAAACCACAGGAAAATATAAAACTCCACAAATATAGCAACGTGGACTATTGTAAAGTGGTAACACAAATCACTTTTATTTATGTGACAGAAATTTTTAAAAGAATAAAGCGAAAAATGATATATCTAAATTATAGACCACACCACATAAAAGATGGAATTTGGGATATCAGTGACATAAATTGGGTGAAGGAGTAGAAATGACAAACAGTAGAGTTTTGTATGTTGTTGACAATACCAGGTTACAATGGTTTATTATAGCTTTGAGAGGCTTTAGATATCCCTAGGGTCACAAAAAGAAAAAACCCTGTAGAACTCATAAAAAGGAAATGAGAATGGCATCAAAGTCTGTCAATATGAAATGTCAAAGAAACATAGTGGAGCACAATAAAAGAGAAAGTGGGATTAAACAGCCACAAGAAGTAAAGTATGAAAAAACAGCAGTAGTAGTCCTTCCATCCAGTGAGTACTTTTTAAGTAGATTAAAAGGTGTAAATTGGCTGAATGAATAAACCACAAGATGAAGAACCTCCTGTCTATAAGAGAGTCACATTAAATCTAAGAACACACAAGAGATGCCAAAGTATGTGAAAAGTCTTTTCATGCAAATGGAAGCCAAACAAGGGACCAGTGGCCTTACTAATATCACACAAATACACATTAAGTTCATAGAGTGTCAGGAAACAAAAATGACATTATAGATAAAGGAATGAAATTCTGTCGATACTATAACAATAATAAATATATGTGCACCTAACAACAGGGACCCCATTTATGTGAAATACAAAAGACAGAATTGAAGTAAGAACTCAATGGTGTCATGAGAGTAGCAGAGGTTAATACCTCAATTTAATTGTATAGCAAGACCACATTAAGTCCAAGGAGAGCACTTGCGCATTACAGACCACTTACACGTAATAGACATATACATACCACTCCACCAAGCAAGAGCAGAATATATAATCTTTTCAATCATACATGGAACATTTTCTAGTATAGACAACCTGTTTGTCTGCAAAACAAGTCTTAACAAATTTATGAAGATTAAAATCATAGAAGTTTTTTGTTGTTTTTTTTTTACCACAACGTAATGAAATTAAGAATGAATAGCAGAAAAGAATGCCTGGGTGGCTCAATCAGTCAAGCATCTGTGTTTGGCTCAGTCATGATCCCAGGGTTCTGGGATGGAGTCCCACATCAGACTCCTCGTTCAGCAGAGAACCTGCTTCTCCCTCTGGCTGTTGCCTCTCTGCTTGTGCTCTCTCTCTCTCTGACAAATAAATAAAATTTAATTTTACTTATTTTAATTTTTAAAAATGAAGAGTAGATGGAAAATCAGAAATTCCACAAATATTTTGAAATTATACAACACACTCTGAACAATCAATGGTCAAAATGAAATTTAAAAAATGACCAGTAATTATCTTGAGACTAATGAAATAAAACTCAGTATATTGAAACATGGAATTCAGAGAAAGTGATTCCAAAGAAACATTCAGTGGAGTGAAAAGGCCATCTGTGAAATGAGAGGACATTTTCTCTAGAACCTTTAGAGCATAAGGAATTAATATCTATCGTATAGAAAGAACTCTTGCAACAACCACAAAACAAAACAAAAAAAGAGAACAAAACAAAAAAGACCCTGGTACGATTAAAAAATGGACAAAAGATTGAATGGGGGATCCCTGGGTGGCGCAGCGGTTTAGTGCCTGCCTTTGGCCCAGGGTGCGATCCTGGAGACCCGGGATCGAATCCCACGTTGGGCTCCCGGTGCATGGAGCCTGCTTCTCCCTCTGCCTATGTCTCTGCCTCTCTCTCTCTCTCTGTGTGACTATCATAAAAAAAAAAAAAAAAAAAAAAGGGCAAAATCCAGGGAAGATATGCAAATGGACAAACATATGAAAGATGCTCAAAATCACTATTCATTAGAAAAATACAAGCAAAACAGTGAGTCATAAATCACTACTTCTTCGGATTCCACTATTAAACGAGAATAACACCAAAAAAGAGCTACTCTGAGTTGTAAATCACAAGAATCCTTAGAACTCATAGAACCCATAAGGACTGCTAGATGAGATGCAAATGGCACAAGCGCTATGGAAAACCATGGGATTTTGTAAAAAAATTTAAATTGTATTGCCCTATGATTCAGCCATCCCACTTGAGACTATATAACCAAAGAATTCAAAGTAGGATGTGCAAGAGATACTTGCACAAGCAGATTTCATAGCAGCAATGTTCAGAAAAGCCAATAATAATGAAAGCAACAAAAATGTTCGAGAACAGATAAAGAAAATGTAGCATATACATACTTTGAAAAAAGAAACATCATGCACAAAATAACTAACAGTGAATGAAATAATTCACAGAGATAAATACACTATGATTTCACTTAAGTAATGAAACAAAAGATATTCCTGAATACAGAAACACCACGAATGCTGTAAAATATACAGAGTATCACTGCTACACTAAAAAGCACGTACAGTTAAGTATTAATTATACCACAATTTAAATGTATCTTGAGAAAAGAAGATCAAAATTCTAAGGGGGGGATCCCTGGGTGGCGCAGCGGTTTGGCGCCTGCCTTTGGCCCAGGGCGCGATCCTGGAGACCCGGGATCGAATCCCACGTCAGGCTCCCGGTGCATGGAGCCTGCTTCTCCCTCTGCCTGTGTCTCTGCCTCTCTCTCTCTCTCTTTCTCTTTCTCTGTGACTATCATAAATAAATAAAAATTAAAAAAAAAATTCTAAGGGGATTTGCCTCAAGGGAAATTTATATTTATGAACAAAACATTTAATAAATATGGGGTTGTTTACTAATTATCAAACTCCCTTCTTTTTTTTTTAAAAAAAAAGATTTTAAAAGTCTATTTATTCATGAGAAACAGAGAAGCAGAGACATAGGCAGAGAGAGAAGCAGGCTCCCAATGGGGAGCCTGATGCAGGATTCCATCCCAAGACCTTTGACTCATGATCTGAATCAAAGCCAGATGCTTAACCACTGAGCCCCCCAGGCAACACATGTAAGTCAAGCGTGTTCTTTTTTTTTTTTTCTAAAATTTTATTTATTTATTCATGAGACACAGAGAGAGAGAGAGAGAGAAATGCAGAGACACAGGCAGAGGGAGAAGCAGGTCCCATGCAGGGAGCCTGACATGGGACTCGATCCCGGGTCTCCATGATCACACCTTGGGCTGCAGGTGGCTAAACCGCTGCCCTGTCAAGCATGTTCTATCAGAACTTTAGAATCTGGGGCATCTGAGTGGCTCAGTGGTTGAGCCTGTGCCTTTGGCTCAGGTTGTGATCCTGGGGTCCTTGGATGGAGTCCCACATCAGGTTGCCTACAGGGAGCCAGCTTCTACCTCTGCCTGTGTCTCTGTCTCTTTCTGTATGTCTCTCATGGATAAATAAATAAAATCTTAAAAAAAAAAAGACTTTAGAATCTAAAATCATAGCTCAATTTCACAGAAAACTAATCACAAAGCGAAAACAGAACACAACCAAAGGAACTCCATATACACATGACAAAATTAGAAAATCATTATTGTTAAGAAATATGGTAACAACACCTGTTATGAGGCAAAAATGGAACTGAAAAAATGGCTTAGCAAGGAGTTTCTTAGAAATATGCACAGATTTCCCCAGGCCCCCCAAAGCCATAGAAAAGCAGACAGATTGTGCAGGCCCTCGCAGGCCATGGAAGGGTCCCTTGGCCCTCTTCGTGAATATGATGTAAGACCAGGGGAGCAGAAGGAGAATCTTACAGGATGTAGGAGCATGGGAAGTGTTAGAATTGTCTATGACAGAAACATAAATCAACAAAAGCTTTTAGAAAATTCTTTCACTCAGTGCTTCCCAAATGACACTTTTAAGGTTTGGTCTCCTCCTTCACTTTTGCACTTCACATAAGTCATCTACTTTCTTCATTCCCAACTTTGTGGCTGGACAGCTCCTTTCTCTTCACATCTCAGGGCTCCTATTTGCTCCAAAAAGGTGACCGGGTCTGGCGTAGATATAGCAAGACCCGTTTATTTAAAAAATAGGGGGGCGGGGGCAGCTCGGGTGGCTCAGTGGTTTAGCGCCGCCTTCAGCCCAGGGCCTGATCCTGGAGACGCGAAATCGAGTCCCACGTTGGGCTCCCTGCGTGGAGCCTGCTTCTCCTTCTGCCTGTGTCTCTGCCTCTCTTTCTGTCTGTGTCTCTCATGAATAAATAAATAAACAAAATATAAAAAACATAACAAAACAAAACTTAAAAAAAAGGGCGGGGGGTGGGGGATGCCCAGGTGGCTCAGTGGTTGAGCATCTGTCTTTGGCTCAGGGCGAGATCCCAGAGTCCGGGGATCAAGTTTTGCATCGGGCTCCCCCCATAGATCCTGCTTCTCCTCCCTCTACCTGTGCCTCTGCCTCCCTCTCTGTGTCTCCCATGAATAAATAAATAAAACCTTTAAAAAATAAAAAATAGGAATATGAGTCTGGTTGGAGATTCACTAATTTTGAACCCACTAATGTCCTCAGTAGAGAAGATAGGACAATGTAGAATTCTCGAAAATGATTTCTGAAAACACTGTTATTTGATGAGTTTGAATGCAATGATTTTAGTGACAGTTAAAAGTTCTACTGAGCGTGCCTGGTTGGTTCATTCTGTTAAGCATCTGTGTCTTGATTTCAGCTCAGGTCATGATCTCAGGGTCGTGGGATCCCGCCTCAAATGGGGCTCTGTGCTCAGTGCAGAGTCTGCTGGAGATACTATCCACGGCCCCTCTTCCTCCCTCAAGCTCTCTCTCTCTCTCTCTCAGTCATCAATAAATAAGTAAATATATAAATATATCAATCTATTTACTTATCAATTTTTCAAAAGATTTTATTTATTTATTCATGAGAGGCACAGAGAATGAGAGACAGAGACATAGGCAGAGGGAGAAGCAGGCTCCATGCAGAGAGCCTGATGTGGGACTCGATCCTCAGACCCTGGATCATGCCCTGAGCCAAAGGTAGACGCTCAACCACTGAGCCACCCAGGCATCCCTCAATCAATTTAAAGGCTCTACTAGCATACCAAGAATGGCAACAACAATCCTTTTTATTTTTACTTTACTTTTTAAAAGATTTTATTTGTTTGAGAAAGAGAGACAGCCTGAGCAGGGGGAGGAGCAGAGGGAGAGGGAGAAGCAGATTCCCTGCTGAGCATGGAGCCCAGTGGCAGGGTCTGGGGTGGGGTGGCTCCATCCCGGAACCCTGAGATCATGACCTAAGTTGAAGTCAGATTGTTAATAGACTGAGCCACCAGGTACCCCAGCAATGCTTTTTTTTTTTTTTTTTAAGTTTTATTTATTTATTTATTCAGAGAGAGCGAGAGAGAGGCAGAGACACACAGGCAGAGGGAGAAGCAGGCTCCATGCAGGAAGCCCAATGTGGGACTCGATTCCGGGTCTCCAGGATCACACCCCGGGCTGCAGGTGGCGCTAAACCGCTGCGCCACCGGGGCTGCCCCCCAGCAATGCTTTTTAAACATTTGCTAGTCACTAGATAGCATTATAACACTTTATAGAAGTTAGTACAAATAATAAACACCAAAATAATTGATGAGACCAAACATATCATTATTCGTTTTCATAAGAGTTTTTTGCCCGGGACGCCTGGGTGGCTCAGTGGTTGAGCATCTGCGTTTAACTCAGGGCCTAATCCTGGTGTCTGGGATCGAGTCCCATGTAAGCTCCTGCAGAGAGCCTGCTTCTGCCTCTGCCTGTGTCTCTGCCTCTTTCTCTCTCTCTCTCTCTTTCTCTCGGTCTCTCATGAATAAATAAATACAATCTTAAAAAAAAAAAAAAAAGGGATTTTTTTGCCAAACACCCAATAAATGGAAAGAACTAGGTTTTCACCAAGGTCATCTGATGTAGAGTTTATCTAACATGACATACATATCTGTATACAGAGACTACTACCTTAAAGCAACGTTCTCTAAGGGCCAAAGGCAGGCTGCCTCTAGATAGGAGAGTTGGCATGAACATTCTTTTGGGCTAAAGGCACTTGACACCCTATAGGGCGAAGAGAAGTTTTTGCCCCTCACCTCATAATATAGAATAATCTTTTTTTTTTTTTTTTTTTTTTTTAAAGATTTATCCAGGGCAGCCCCCGGTGGCTCAGCAGTTTAGCACTGCCTTTGGCCCAGGGTGGGATCCTGGAGACCCGGGATCGAGTCCCACGTCAGGCTCCCTGCATGGAGCCTGCTTCTCCCTCTGCCTGTGTCTCTGCCTCTCTCTATATATGTCTCTCATGCATAAATAAATAAAAAATCTTAAAAAAAATAAAGATTTATCCGTTCATTCCTGAGACACACACAGAGGCAAAGACCTAGCCAGAGGGAGAAGCAGGCTCCCCCTGGAGAGCCCGATGTTCGACTGGATCCTAGATCCTGGGATCACACCCTGAGCCAGAGGCAGACACTCAAGCACCGAGCTACCCAGGCCTGTGTAGAATAATCTTAACTGGCCATCTTTCACAGAATAAATGTTACTGCTAGGGACAAATTTCATTTGAGTCATCCATCTGTGTGGCAGGGCAACATCTAATTACCAAACATCTGCTGTTATTCTTCTTGCCCTGTTTAGTGCATTTCTCCACTTCAAAGTCCCAGGCCCTCTTCCTAACTTCAGGATATGAACCTCATTTTGCCCAATTTTGCAATTTCCGTGTCTGTGAGCGTTCCCTACACCTATGAAATTTAATTTGATCTTGTCCTGTTAATCTGTCTCTGTTCAATGGGTTTCTCAATCCAGCTAGAAGGATCCTGAAGGGCACAGAAATTTGTGCTCCCTGGCATGATCAACACAACATTGATCTAATGAAACCAGCATTGATCTTGTCAGTTCAGATGAAAAAATGCACACTACAGGTCATATTGTCCTCAGGCCCAGCTGTACCAGATAAGGAACATGGAGACTAGGCTCAAGAGGTAAGTAGTTAATCGGCACTACCCTACAGATGTAACTACCAGATATACCTAATAAAACCTCTAAGATAGGGGATCCCTGGGTGGCTCAGAGGTCTGGTGCTGCCTTTGGCCCAGGGGGTGGTCCTGGGGACCCGGGATCAAGTCCTGCAATAGGCTCCCTGCGAGGGGCCTGCTTCTCCCTCTGCCTATGTCTCTGTGTCTCTCATGAATAAATAACTAAAATCTTTAAAAAAACACCTCTAAGATAAAGACGAAGAAAGATATTGTTTTCTGATTCAAAGTTTTATGAGATAGAATACACCTCCGGGGTACCAGGTGAAACAGCACCAGAAGATATCAAAGAACATCTGCTCACATGGCCCCGTGGGTCTCTCTAATCAGTAGCATCTACCTTCTCAGTGACACCACACTAAACCTGTCCTTGAGCTCTAAGCATAGAAATTGATAACAGCAAATCAGAGTTTCAGTCAGGATTTTATTGGGGCATATGCTTGAGAACAAGGGAGATAGCACAAAGGAAAGTGTTCTCAGGGACTCTCCCCAAGAAGAAGTCCGGGAGAGCCATCATGGTGCAACTTGGTTTGGTCCAGGCTTTGCCAGTATTCATAATAAGAATTCCTGCAACAGAAACTACTCAGGAGGCATTTCCTTTCCCTCCCCCCCTTCCTCCCCTTTCCTTCCTCCCTTTCCTTCCCCCTCTTTCCTTCCCTCCCATTCCTTCCTGTTCCTTCTCTTTTTCTCTCTTTCTTTCCTTTCTTATGGAAGGAGCAAAAGAATGCTGGATTTCATGCTCAGTGTTGAGGAAGACCGAGTCTAGTCCCTGCCCTATCACATCAGAAGACTCTCAAACCAAATTTTCCCCTTAAAAGTCTTCACTTGCAAGCCATTGAGGATTTCAACACTTTTGAGCATTAGCTTCCTCTTCTCCTGGGTGGGGCCATACAAATCAATGTCTTTTAATGTCTTAAATAGATATACCACAAAAGCTCAGTGTATGATTATACTGGCTTACTGCACATGGTAGACAAATTCTCATTTGCTTTGGTTATGATTTTGGGAAGCACAAAGGAAACTCAGTCCAATGTGGAAATTCTTCCCATGATTCACTGGTCCCTAGCCAGTGGGGGCATCTCAAGTACTAGCTGCCCAGACTGCTTGTTTTGGGGAGAGTATTGAGATACTCACTGCTGAGTAGATTTTGTTGGCCTGTGGTACCTCTAATTTTTTTTTGAGAGAGAGAGATCCTCCATAATTTTTCTTTTCGAGTTTCACTTTAGATCAAAATATTACGCCATTCCTATTAATTGTGATGAGCTGAGGACAATAGAAGTATTCAAATTCACCTCATTCTAATAAAGCCATGAAGTGCAATAAAAAGTTGAATTTCACCTGTAAATGTTCTCTTCTAACATTTTCAAATCTACCTAAATACAGATTTAAAAAAATATATTTTTGTTTATTCAATTGAGAGACACAGAGAGAGATTGAGAGCATAAGTGGGGCAGAGGGGAGAGTCAGAGTGAGAAGCAGACTACTGTTAGCTGGAACTTGACCTGGGGCTCGACCCCCAGACCCAAATATCAACTCCCAGACCCAGATATCATGACCTGAGCTGACAGCAGATGTTTAACCATCCTAGTTACACTGGTGCCCCCAAACTAGATTTATTTTTATGACACAATTAGAATTTCACATTAACAAAATATTAGATATATAGAAATGCAGACGGAGGAACAAGAATCTGTAGTGAAATAATATTACATATACAAAACACATATAATGGGACACCAGGGTGGCTCAGTGGTTGGGTGCCTGCCTTTGGCTCAGGCCGTGATCCCGGATTGCCTGGTTTGAGTCCCACATCGGGCTCCTTGCATGGAGCCTGCTTCGCCCTCTGCCTGTGTCTCTGCCCCCCTCTCTCTCTGTATCACTAATGAATAAATAAATTAAAAATCTTAAAAAAAAACACATAGTGAAAATGGGTTATGATAAATGAAAGTATAAACATCATTTTGCTCATTCACTAAAGAAAGCCTTTGACACTTCCAATTTCATATCATCAAATTTATTATTCTTGCTTAATTAAGAACACAATACAAACATGGATCTCAGGCGTTACTTTCAGGGGTACCTGAAAGTAAGATAATTTACTATAGTGATCTAATCTGGAAATCAGTAGGAACCAGTAAATCACTGCATGAAAGAATGAAGGAGGTCCTTTTGCTTTAGTGAAAGCAAGGGAGGATTATTATATTTCTCAGATTTTCTTGAAAGGAAACATTTCTTCAAATACTCAGGAGGGGGGACACCTGGGTGGCACAGTGGTGGAGCATCTGCCTTTGGCTCAGGTGGTGATCCCAGGGTCCTGGGAATCATGTTCCCTGTGAGGAGCCTGTTTCTCCCTCTGCCTATATCATTGCCTCTCTCTGTGTGTCTCTCATGAATAAATAAAATCTTTTTTTTTTTTTTTTTTAAGATTTGTTATTCATTTATTCATGATAGACAGAGAGGCAGAACACAGGCAGGGAGAGAAGCAGGCTCCATGCAGGCAGCCTGACACGGGACTTGATTCTGGGTCTCCAGGATCAGGCCCTGGCCTGAAGGCGGCGCTAAACTGCTGCGCCACCTGGGTTGGCCAATAAATAAAATCTTTTTTTTTTTAATTTTTAAAAATTTATTTATGATAGTCACACGGGGAAGAGAGAAAGAGAGAGGCAGAGACACAGGCAGAGGGAGAAGCAGGCTCCATGCACCGGGAGCCCGACGTGGGATTCGATTCCAGGTCTCCAGGATCGCGCCCTGGGCCAAAGGCAGGCGCCAAACCGCTGCGCCACCCAGGGATCCCAATAAATAAAATCTTATAAAATATATACAGGAGAAATATATTTTGCCTCTGAGCCGTACAGTAGCATTTATATGCTTTGGTCGTTTTTTTTTTTTAAATAAAGATTTTATTTATCTATTCATGAGAGACAGAGAGAAAGAGGCAGAGGGAGAAACAGGCTCCATGCAGGAAGCCCGACGTGGGACTCCATTCCTGGACTCCAGGATTACACCCGGGATTGAAGGCAGCGCTAAACCACTGAGCCACCAGGGCTTCCCTATGCTTTGGTCTTGAGCATAGAAGAATGATGAATTAATATTATAAATCAATCGTGTGGATGGCATTGGCCTGAAGTGTACAACTCCCCAACCTGTACAATATTTGTTATTAAAAATGGGGAGTGCCAAAAAAAAAAAAAAGGGAGTGCCTGAGTGCCTCATTCAGTTAAGTGTCTGCCTTTGGCCAAGTCGTGATCTAAGGGTCCTGGGGTCAAGCCCCACACCAGGCTCCCTGCTCCACGAGGAGACTGCTTCTCCCTCTCCCTTTCCCTCTGTCCTGCCGCTCCTCCTGCTTGGGCATGCTCTCTCACTATCATTTGCTCTGTCAAATAAATAAATAAAATCTCAAAAATGAAATAAAAGTGGATTCAAAGGGTGCCTCAGTAGCTCAGCATGTTGGGTGTCTGACTCTTGATTTTAGCTCGGATCAAGATCTCAAGGTTGTGAGATTGAGCCCCACATCAAGCTCTGCACAGGACTTGCAACCTGCTTTGGATTCTCTCTCTCCTTCTCGCTCTGCCCCTCCACACCCCTGCTTATGCACACAGCCTCTCTCTCAAAAAAAATAAAAACACAGGCTTTAAAATATTAAAAAAAAAAACAAAAACAATGAATTCAACACAAATAATTCAGCTGGTCCATCAGGGAAAACATAGAAGAATCAGCCACTTAGCATTCTCAGCACTTTGAATTTAGCCAGGCTAACTCCAGGAAAACACAAAACAAAATACAATCAACCATCTCCAGAGGGACACTTGAAGGGGTAAGATCACTCTAATTAGCACACTCATTTCCAGCTAAACTCCTTTAGGTGCTGCACCTTTCAACCCACTAGGATGGAAAATAAACCATCACTATAGGAAGAAAAGGGATGGAGATGCACCTTCCAACCATCTGGTGGGAGTCATGTTAACACATATGGATTACCTATTTGCAAGTGTCTAAATAAATAGAAAATTCTACTGAAGGGTGATTTAATGCTCAAGTGGCCTAAATGAAGACTGCCTGAAAGACTTAATTTGTGTACTTACATATGCTCCTCAAGAGAGAGCGATCTATTCAACTAAACAAACTGAATGGGCTACATATTTTGACTGCTACTTAGAAAATTTAAAGCAAACACAAGATAATATCTATGCAGGAAACAAAAAGGGACCTTCTGAAATAGTGGCAAAAAGTGAGCTCAACAATATCAACTCCTGGACATGTACCTCCTACTGCTCCACCATCTTTTTATGCTTTCTATAGGATATCCGGAAATGAGGCATTAAAATCAAATCCTCTGTCTGAGAACAAGAATTCTAGTCCCTTCAAAGATCCTTCCAGCTGGAGTAGGAATGAAATCAACGTCAGACAGATTAAAAGGAGACAAACTTAATAGGTGTACATACAGGGAATCCACAGGAATCCATACAGGAATTCCATAGATGTGGAAATTCCAAAGACTGTCAGGCAAGATGAGGAGCCAATGTCATGCTGAACTAAGGAAAAAGGACTGGGGACCTGGAGCTTCAGAGGAAAGGAAAACATTTCACACGGCAATAAGAAGGACACATATTTGGTAATGACATCTTTGTCCTACCTTAGAGATGGGTCACTGAGATAAACTCTGTTAATAACTCTTATTCTGGGAAAGACCTCACCCCCCAATTTAGAATCTACTGTGTGTTTAAGGGACGGAGTAAAGGTTCTCTCAAGCCTGCAGGATCCCAAGTACCCTCAACTCAAAATCCTCACAAGGCCAATGTGGCACATTCGGGAAGTGGTGGTGGGGGCAGCATAGAGACTGTCCTGCACTCCTGCAATTCCCCCATCTGAAACTTCAAGAGTCTCACATGTTAGAAGTTGACCTGGTAGATTGTTTCATGCCATTGATCCAGTATTTTGCTCCTAACAATAGGTCAGTTTAATCAAACTCATTTCAACAGGGGAATGGGGTAAACTAGGTGATGAACCTTAAGGAGGGCACTAGATGTAATGAGTGCTGGGAGTTAGATGCAACTGATGAATCCCTAAACTCTATCCCATGAGCGAATAAAACACTATTTGTTAAGTAACTTGAATAAATTTGAAAGAAGAAGAGGCGACGATGCAGGTGTATTTTTAAGTTAGCCCATTGATAGAATTAATGTTACTAAATGGGAATGGTTAGTAATTAGACCAAATGTTAAGGCAGTTTCTGAGGTCTAATGGTAGCCAGTTGAGCATATTTCTAGCTATTGGTCTTGAAGGATCTTCAGATAGAGTAAGGGCAAGTACAGGCAACCTCACAAATCTTCCTGGCTTCCAGTTGAAATTCCTTTGGTAATCTTTACATTGGCCGATAGAGCTCAGCACTAAGCTTGTCTATACATGAACTGTTATGATGATTTCTTTACATCCAATGATTTGCATATAGTTTTCAGAGAGCTTCAGGAAAAATCCTCTCCAGTATACCTTCCCTGATCAGGAGTCAGTGTTAGCATTGCTTAAAGGCCTGGCCACATTCTTAACCATTTTAAGGTTATTCTCTAATATGAAGTCTCTGATGTGGACTAAGTGGTGAGCAGTCCTTAAAAATTTTCTCAAATTTTAAACATTTTCAGGTTTGCTGCGTTATGAATTATGTGATAATGAGTAGGTATTGAAATATGATTAGAGGCCTTCCTGTATGTTTACACGGGTAAGGTTTTTTCACAAATGAATTCTCTGACGTTGAATAAGGCCTGAGATCTGGATAAAGGCCTTGTTACATTTTTCGCATTGGTAAGGTTTCTGTCCAGAATGAATTCTGTTGAGTAAGGGTTGAGCGACGGTTAAAGGCCTTCCCACATTCTTTACATTGGTAAGGTTTCTCTCCAGTACGAATTATGTAATGTATCATGAGGCCTGACCGCTGACTAAAGGCCTTACCACATTCTTGACATTGGTAAGGTTTTTCTCCAGTGTGAATTTTGTGATGTTGAATAAGGTTTGGGTACTGCCTAAAAGCCTTGCCATATTCTTTACACTTGTAAGGTTTCTCTCCTCTATGAGTTCTGTGATGTTGAGTCAAAGTTGAGTGTTCATTAAAGGCCTTGCCACACTCTGAACATTTGTAAGGTTTCTCTCCAGTATGAATCCTGTGATGTCCAATAAGAATTGAGTGGAATTTAAAGCCCCTGCCACAGTATTTACATTTGTAAGGTTTCTCTCCAGTGTAGATTCTCTGAAGTTCAGTAAGGCTTGAGTGATAGTTAAAGGGCTTGCCACATTCTTTTTGCAAATGTAACTGTCAAGTTTCTCTCCCGAATGGATTCACCTATGTCCATATAATAATCAGAGGTACTTCTACATTTTACCACATTCTTCACATTTGTAAGGTTTCTCTCTACCATGGATTTGCTGATGTTGAGGTAGCATTGAGGGCCCATCAAAGGCTTTGCCACATTCCTTGCAAATGTATCTTTTTCTTTTTAAAAGATCTTATTTATTTATTCATGAGAGACACAGATAGAGAAGCAGAGACATGGGCAGAGGGAGAAGCAGGCTCTCTGCAAGGAACCCAATGTGGGACTGGATCCCAGGACCCAGGGATCACGCCCCAAGCCAAAGACAGACACACAACTGCTGAGCCACCCGGGTGTCCTGTATATTTAGTCTTGATGACTGGCTAAACGTGTTCGCTGGTTTATTACATCTGTATGTTTTTTTTTTCCCCCACACATCAATTCTCTGATTAC
Organism: Canis lupus baileyi; assembly: GCF_048164855.1. Taxonomy (NCBI): domain Eukaryota; kingdom Metazoa; phylum Chordata; class Mammalia; order Carnivora; family Canidae; genus Canis; species Canis lupus. The sequence goes on along the minus strand of NC_132838.1, from coordinate 104,991,653 downwards.
CACCAACACTGGGGGGTCTGGTTAAGAGCTTTCATGCTTTCATTATATTTATGAGGATTCCCTCCTATAGGGACACTCTTATGTACAGTAAGTTTGGAGCTTTCAGAAAACACTTCTAATTTTTGGAAAGAAGCGTCTACACACAGCTTTGGCAGGAAGTCTGGGTGGCATGTGAAGATATAGCTGAAAGATATCAAATAAGAGAAAAGCAAAATCATCCCATTTACTACTTTCAGATGAGTATAATGAAAACTCCTAAAATGCAAAATTAAAATTAGAGAACTTCAGCAAGATGGCTGAGAAGGAATCACCAGGACTTTATTCTTCCATGAACAAATACACTTGCGTACAATGTAGTCACCACATGGCGTAATAGGTATTTCTATTGTCATGTTGTAGCATGCGTTACTTTCCTACACCTCAAAAAAATCAGGAAAAGTACCATTTCGGCTCACAATTGGCAGAGAGAAAGAAATTTAAACTTAAAATAGAAATCAACCAAATAGGTTGTAGCAAAAGCAGTAAAATATCTACGATAGGAAGAGTTGCTAGTAAGAAAAGATCAACAAAAATGACATACTTTTAACTGAATCAAGTAAGAATGAAAGAGAGAAAACCAACTAAAACCAGAAGAAATGAAAGCAGACACAGTATCAGTGATACCTTAGGAATAAAGTAATTATGAGAGGTGATGATGCATAATTACTATGCCAGTAAATAGGTATCAAAAAAGCATGTATAAATTTCAAAAAAGGTATAACCTACCTGACTCCACCATGGGGAAATATTAGAAAAAAAACAATCTCAGCTGATCTACAACTACTGAGTGGCTTGAAAAAGCAATAAATAAAATAAAATAAAATAAAATAACACCCTAAGAAAGAAAAGCCCTGTGTCAGATGAATTCACCGGATAATTCAAACAAACATTTAATGAGAAAGTACTTCATGATCTCCTCCAACATTTCCAAGGAGTGAAGAGAAGTGAAACATCAAACACTCTCTGTGACATCAGCATTTATAGGTTATCACAGCCCAGAGGAAGACACTACAAGCAAAGAAGATGACCAGGTACTACCTGTGACAAGGAGTCCTACAAAGTCCACAATTAATTAAACAACTCGAATCAAAAGAACATTTTACTATTTTACAACATGATCAAGTGGTAATTCTTCCTGATAATCAAGGATGTCTCAAGATATGGAAATCTATCAATTTCAGACTGCACATTAACAGAAAGAAGATCAAACATGACATAATCCTATTAATGCACACAGAACAAGAATCTGAGCATTTGGGACAGTGGTTCAAGATAAAAAACACTCAACAAAAGGAATAGAAGAAGACTACCCTCACCTGATAAAGGCCACGTACATACCAAAAGGTGAAGTCTAACTTATTCAATAGTAAGTGACTGAACATTCTATTTGATCAGAAGCAAGGTAAAGAAGTGACTTCACCACTTCCATTCAACACAGCATTATATATTCTAGTCTGAAACATTAGATCAGAAAAAAATACATAAAGGGAATCCAATTGGTAAGGAAAAACTAGGGTGCCTCTGTGGCTCAGTGGTTGAGCATCTGCCTTTGGCTCAGGTCATGATCCCAGGGTCCTGGGGGTCTTTAAAAAAAATAATAAGGAAAGAAACTAAACCTTTCTCTGTTCCCAGATGACTTAATTTATAGAAAACCGTAGAGAACCTTATTTTTTTAATTTTATTTAGCTTTTCATTATTTTTATTCTTATTATATTTATTTATTTATTTATTTATTTGAGAGAGACAATACATGAGTTTGGGGAGAAGGGAAAAGGGAGGGGGAGAAGCAGACTCCCCACTGAGCAGGGAGCCCACCACAGGCCCTGAGATCATGACCTGAGCTGAAGTCAAGTGCTTAACTGATTGAATCACCCAGGAACCGCTCCTACTTTAATTTTTATCCTGTTTTATATTTTGGTTATGTTATATTGTTTATTTCTCCTAATTTTCATCACTAGACTTCCACGCTGGGTCTAGATTTATTTGATTTTTTTTAATGCTATAAATGCTGGAGTTAAGAAAAAAGGTTTATTTCCTTTTTAAAAGATTTTATTTATTCACGAGAGGCACACAGAGAGAGGCAGAGACATAGGCAGAGGGAGAAGCAGGCTCCATGCGGGTAGCCCGATGTGAGACTCAATCCCAGGACTCCAGGATAACATCCCAAGGCGAAAGCAGACGCTCAACCATTGAGCCACCCAGGCGTCCCCCAACTGCCCCTTTAGAACACACAGGAGAGATGTCCAATGTTCAGAATTGACCTCCACAGCCAAGTACTAGACACAAGAATAAAAGGTGTAAATTGGAGTTTAAGTTATGGACAGTACTATTTTTTGCCCTGTTGTATAGAATTCCCATTCATCTACAGAAGCGATGATGTTACCTTAAGGAAGGGGAAGTTAAAGCTGAAAAGGAAGCAATGTGAAGACTTTTCTCCACTACTGTTGTGCCCAAGATTGCGAATCCGAGAAACCACCAAGGAGCCGACACCGATGCAAGTACACGAGGGTTTATTTACAAGTTTGAGCTTGGGTCCAAGTATACTCCATACAGCAGAGCAGGGGCTTGGACCCCGAGACTAAGAAGCACAGCAGTGTTATAGGGGCCAGTGGCCAATGAGATTGTAACATACGTAGAAAGTTGCACAGTCATGTTGGTCTACACGCAGGTGGCCATTGAATTACGATTCACCCTATAGTGACCATTTGAACTAGCCTATTATTCTGGTTAGAACTTGCTGCAGTTTTGGGGGGCAAAAGAGGGGTTTTCATTCCTTGGCTGGTTAAAGGTCAGAGGTCCCGCATTCCTAATTAGGTGTGCTGGTTTCTGATGAAAGTGTGCTTAATAGCTAAGCTAGGGTGAGGGAGTGCCTTAAACAATAGGCAGGTCGTGTGGGGGGGTTTTACATGAGATGAGTGTAGCACAAAATGGAGTTAGTCCTGCTCTGCTTGTCCAGGGGTAGGGGATTTTTGTTAGATTTCCTGGGTCCCACGCTACAAAACACAACTTTTTTCCTTCACTGCCCAGATCCAAATTCCAATCATTCAAAGAGGAAACTTCCAAGAGACAGTCTTCAAAGGAAGGAAGGAAACCTTGAGTGTGTTATGGAAAATCTGGAAGCAGTGATCCTCACCCAAGAGGAGGAGGTGTCCGTAGTTCTCTAACACCACATCCTGTAGAGTATCCGCTGAGTGTCGTTCAGACATATCTACTCCTCCTGAGAGAATTCTTTGGCCACATCCCTGAATGTCAGCAGTCCCTGTAATAAATACCAACCACAGTTACCAAGAAGCCTTAGGCAGAGTTCACAAAGGTCCTAAAGATGAAAGACAGCATTAATGTCACCAGCTAGACCCCAAGACCTGACCTTCACTGTTTACCTGCTTGTACTCTCCAACCTTTGTCCCACATTTTACTTACCCTCTCTTTCTACCACATCTTTTACTTCAGGCAAAACACCCGATGGGCAGAGTCTCCTGTGATGGAAACAGAAACTATCCAAGGAAAGGTAAGGACTGATCTTGATGTGGGAAACAAAGGCAGAAAGAAATGTATATAACATTAAATGTCCCTATAAAATCCAACCCATTAAAAAAAAAAAATGCAACCCATTGACAAATACATAAGTCAGAGTATAAAGTTCCTCCAGGAAGTACTCAACTCTCTTAAGGTGAATGCCTTACTAGTGGGAAAAACAACCTTAGTTTGACAATAACAAGGCCATTGTGTCAGGTTGAGTGTTGTTTTTTTTTTTTTTAAGATTTTATTTATTTACTCATGAGAGACACAGAGGGGTCGGGGAAGGGAGAGAGAGAAGGAGAGAGAGAGAGAGACAGAGACACAGGCAGAGGGAGAGGCAGGCTACATGCAGGGAGACCGTCTTGGGAGTGGATCCCGGGTCTCCAGGATCACGACCTGGGTTGAAGGCAGAGCTAAACCTGCTGTGCCACCCGGGCTGCCGTGGTCGACAAAATCCGTTTGGAACTTCCCTTATCTTTACTTTTCCTGCCGCAGAATATATGATCAGTTGGTCCTCATAGTCTCTGGGCAAGTGGCGCCAGCAGACAGCGGGCAGCAGGCTGCAGCAGCAACAGCAACTCCTTTTACTGGTGGTTCCTGACCTCATGCTTTAAAACAATCACTTTTGTGCACCAAAGACCTCTCAAGAATTCTTTCTTGATTAAGTAAAACTGCATCACCTGAGGAAGACCTTGAGCCAGCCCAATTGAGCTAAACCCCTAACTTACTCTTTATAAAGGTAACAAACAGTAACCTCTGGGGTAACCTATAATTACTTTTACCTCATTCTATTACCAAAATTTCCAGCCAAGGAGGAGCACGAACCTCAGTTACATAAAATGTTGTGCCCAAGATTGCAAATCCGAGAAACCACCAAGGAGCCGACACCGATGCAAGAACACGAGGGTTTATTTACAAGCTCGAGCTTGGGTCCAAGTATTCTCCATACAGCAGGGCAGGGGCTTGGACCCCGAGACTAAGAAGCACAGCAGTGTTATAGGGGCCAGTGGCCAATGAGATTGTAACATACGCAGAAAGTTGCACAGTCATGTTGGTGCACACGCAGGTGGCCAATTGAATCACGATTCACCCTATAGTGACCATTTGAACTAGCCTATTATTCTGGTTAGAATTTGCGCGCAGGTTTGGTGGGCAAAAGAGGGGTTTTCGTTCCTTGGCTGGTTAAAGGTCAGAGGTCCCTCATTCCTAATTAGGTGTGCTGGTTTCTGATAAGGGTGTGCTTAATAGCTAAGCTAGGGTGAGGGAGTGCCTTAAACAATAGGCAGGTCGTGTGGGGGGTTTTACATGAGATGGCGGGTGTAGCACAAAATGGAGTTAGTCCTGCTCTGCTTGTCCAGGGGTAGCAGATTTTTTGTTAGATTTCCTGGGTCCCACAAACACACAGGTATGTGTACAACTGTTGGGGCCTTATGCCAAGCTCTACATATGATGACAAGTCTCCTCTTTCTAAACATCCAGCCTAACCCTAATCAGCAGGAAACCTTTCCCCTTGCTCTATGACTCTCTGCTTGGGATATTATTCTCTGTGATCTCCTCATTGGCAGTAAATCAAGTTTCTTTTGGGTCACAAACAAACCTGGTATATTTTCTATCTGTTGTTATACTACCTTTCAGGCTTTTAAGACAAACATGCTAATTTTGTGATCTTTTTTTAAGATTTTATTATTTATTCATGAGAGAAATGGAGAGAGAGAGAGAGACAGAGACATCAGCAGAAGGAGATATAGACTCTGTACAGGGAGTGGGATGTGGGACTCGATCCTAAGACCCCGTGACCACAACCTGAGCCAAAGGCAGTTGCTCAAACTTTCAGCCACCCAGATGCCCTAATTATGTGATTCTTGTGTGTTGTTTTTCTTTTAAATACAAAGAAGTAAATAGAAAGTTAAATCTAGGAGTGCATGGGTGGCTCAGTGCTACAGCATCTGCTTTTGGCTCTGGTCAGGATTCCTGGGGCCTGGGATGGAGTCTGCAGCACACATGGAGACTCCTTCTCCCTCTGCCTAGGTCTCTGCCTCTCTCTTTGTGCCTCTCATGAATAAATAAATAAAATCTAAAAAAAAAAAAGAAAAGAAAAGAAAAGAAGGATAACTATGACACTAAGTATGGAGTAACATAGAAACCCACAAGATGGAGGTCTGATTGAGAGCCTCCACTCCCAGAAGTAAATATCTCACTGCATGACCGTGAGAGCATTCATTGTCCATTGGAAACTAATGTGATGTGGGCCTGGAGCTAAGGATCAAAAAGGTATTCTGAGAATATTTTGTTGCAAAAAGCTGTTTATATTAAAACATAGGGACAGGACCACACTGGAGGGCAGAAAGACCTGCAGTATCCTTTTGAAAAGCCCATGATTATATACTTTTAAGGTGGGGGCAAAGATAAGGGGAATTTCTAAAGAGACTTTCATATATTAACGAAGATTTGCAGGATCCTGGAGGTCTGGCTATTGCCAAACAAAAGTTGCTTTTGGCCTCTAACAAAGCATTAACATTAAGGCAGTTGTGAATTCCTTCAGTCCTCTCAGACACTGCCCATCTCAAGTATTTATCAGGGAACATTTCTTTTGCTTTTGTTCTCATTAGAAACTACAAGCGAAAGAATTCAGAAGTTTCCTGTTTATTTATTTATTTATTTATTTATTTTTTATTTATGATAGTCACAGAGAGAGAGAGGCAGAGACATAGGCAGAGGGAGAAGCAGGCTCCATGCACCGGGAGCCCGACGTGGGACTCGATCCCAGGTCTCCAGGATCCCAAAGGCAGGCGCTAAACCACTGCGCCACCCAGGGATCCCAGAAGTTTACTGTTTAAATGTAATAGTTTCCTCACATCCTTCAGTAAACCTGTCTAAGATCTTAGGAAAGATAAGAAAGTATGAATTTTATAGGGAGAAGTCTGGCAGAGAGGAGCAAGCCAAGGAAAGGAAGGTAACATTAACTGTAGGAAACAAACTAGTAGCAGTGCCTAAAGAGATGGGGGAACAGAGGGCTAGCTGAGGACAAATGATGAGCCAGGGCCAGCACATTGACAAGTCCTTGAAACAGGCAGAGGGACATTCCTCTCCGGACTCAACTGTCTCGATGGTCTTACTTTGCGTAGGGCAAAAGGCAATCTTTGCCTGACCCCCAGGAGCCTGTTAGTCTACTTTAACCTTTGAAAATTCTTTTAGAAATGTCCTTTATTTCTACACCCCCAAGGTAGATGTTGGCGATCATCCCCCCAGCACATGACCCACAGATATATCCTTGTGAAGGGTCTCATGACTCAGGTTTTATTAGACGGTAATACGTGGCCTTTTCCCAACAATTGCCAGCCCCTTCAAGGTCCTGGAAACCTTGCTTCCAGAATTCCTTAGAGAGTATGCTATCCTCAAACCCCTCCCAACTCCCAGGTGAATAATCAGCCACCCCTCACAGGCCCAGGTTGGGGACTCTTCCTGCCCGCAGGCCCTGTCCTTGTGCTTTAATAGAACCACCATTTAGCACCAAAAGATGTCTCAAGAATTCTTTCTTGGTTGTTGGCTCTGGACCTAACCTATATTCCAAAACTTCATCAAGGGGACTGTTGTTACTGATATGTTTTTGTCCTCCTCAAATATAAAACCAGAATATTAATTGAATTCTGAGAACACAGTGGATTTATACAAATTTCAGTCACATATACTTTCACTGTCTTGTAATACCTCGTATATATTTACATATGTTCAAAATTTTTATTTATTTATTCACGAGAGACACAGAGAGAGAGGCAGAGACACAGGCAGAGGGAGAGTCAGGCTCCTCGAGGGGAGCCAGGCATGGGACTGGATCCTGGGACTCTGGGACCACACCCTGAGCCAAAGACAGACTCTCAACCACTGAGCCACCGAGGCGTCCCTACCTAGTATAGTTTAAATAGAGTATCTTTTTCATATTCTTTTTTTTTATTTAAATCTTTTTCATATTCTAAACAGCAAGTCTCTTCTTTTTTAAGAGCATTCTGTGTTATCCTGGACCTTATATATATAATAGCGTTTATTTGTGCGTTTTCTTACTCCTGGCCTACACAGAGCTGATAAGCATTCAGGTGGGCCCTAAAGGACAAGTGTTTTCCTTGGCTGATATCCCAGGACCCCGTCAGCAACAGGAATGTTGGACTCAATATCTTCTCTATGGATCTGTCAGCGAGTCAGCTTGCAGAACTGTAATTGTAGGGTAGCCCTAGTGCCACCTTCAGCCCGGGGTGTGATCCCGGAGACCCAGGATCGAGTCCCATGTCAGGCTCCCTGCATGAAGCCTGCTTCTCCCTCTGCCTGTGTCTCTGCCTCTCTTTCTCTCTCTGTGCCTGTCATGAATAAATAAATAAAATCTTAAAAAAAAAAAAAAAAACGAACTGTAATTGTAAAGTACAACTGTTGGGGCACCTGGCTGGCTCAGATATTGAGTGTCTGCCTTTGGTTCAGGTGGTGGTCCTGGGATGGCGCTAAGCTGCTGAGACACCCAGGCTGCCCAATAAATAAAAGTCTTAAAAAAAAAAAAAAAAAAGTAGACTTCTAGGGTCCTGGGGGTCAAGCTAAGATTTCCTTTTGCCCTTAGCAAAGTATTAACACCGAGAGAGTTGTGTCCATAGAGGAATGTCCCTCTGCCTGTTTCAAGGAACTTGTCAAGGTGCTGCCCTGGGCTTGTGCTTTGTCCTCAGCTGGCTATCTGTCCCCACCACCTGCCACACTGTTTTCCACAGTGAATGTGCATATTGCCCTCCCACCACCAATATATGAGAATTCTAATTTGTCAACACTCTCCTTTGAAATTTTTTCTCCATTTTAGACATTCTAGAAAATACTGAGTGGTTTCTCACCGTAAAATATGAAATGGTCTTCCTACAGTTGTCCTGATGACTCAAACTGAAACCACTTAAAAGCATAAACTTGAACAAAATCAAAATGGCTGCATTAAAACAGCAGCAGGACTTAAACTAAGCATCCCTTTTCCTCTGTTCTGCAAACCTCCTCTCCCCTTTCTTAGCCTTTTGTTTCAGGAACCCAGTTCCACCCTGAAAACATGATGAACAAAGCTGGTAGCACAGACACAATTCCAGTCAAAACCAGCTACATCCTGTATTTTCCCACAAAAGCCCAGCCCCTTCCTCTATTTTAATGAATAGAATATAATGATTTTTAATGTGTTAACACTGATATGTAATGAATGATGTATTATCTGGCCACCACTAATTCCCTACCTTACTTTAAGAATGTAGACCACAGGGATCCCTGGGTGGCGTAGCGGTTTGGCGCCTGCTTTTGGCCCAGGGCGCGATCCTGGAGACCGGGATCGAATCCCACGTCTGGCTCCCGGTGCATGGAGCCTGCTTCTCCCTCTGCCTGTGTCTCTGCCTCTCTCTCTCTCTCTCTCTCTCTGTGTGACTATCATTAAAAAAAAAAAAAAAAAAAAAAAGAATGCAGACCACAGGGATGCCTGGGTGGCTCAATAGTGGGCATCTGCCTTTGGCGCAGGTCAAGATCCCTGGGTCTTGAGATCAAGTCCCACATCAGGTTCCCACAGGAAGCCTGCTTCTCCCTCTGCTTATGTCTGCCTCTTTCTGTGTCTCTATCTCTCATGAGTAAATAAATAAAGTCTCTAAGAAAAAAAAATGCAGACCACAGACAGTATCTACCACCCATTTGGTAACAGAGTGACATAATACAACTAGTAATCCCTTTTCTCAGTGGCCTCAGACTTTTTATAAGGCATGGCTATATTTCCCACAGTTTATGTATTGCATCATTTTCTCCTCCTTTTAACACTTGGGACAACAAGATGAATATATTACAGATGATTTTAAAGGTATTATTGGCTGTTTAGGTAAACTCCTCCATGATAGTGCTACCTGACATCCATTCTGTGTAGTCAGGTGGTTTGCAGGGGACGTGAACTGACACCAGACCTTTTCACTAGTGCACTCCCCAAATAACACCCTGCAGAGTCACAGGATAATAATAACTACTGATATGATACCTCAACTACCCCCTTGAGATCAACCATCTTCCCAGGCACCCTAGGCATTCCCCCTGTGCACACTGTATTTTTTTTTTTAAGATTTTATTTATTTATTCATGAGACAGAGAAAGAGAGAGAGACAGAGACACAGGCAGAGGGAGAAGCAGGCTCCATGCAGGGAGCCCAATGTGGGACTCGATCCCGATCCCGGGACTCCAGGATCACACCTCAGGCCAAAGGCAGGCGCTAAACCGCAGAGCCACCCGGGCTGCCCTGTGCACACTTTAGAGAAGATCCCCACAGAGTTTACTTAATCTGTTTTTGTTTCAATGGCTCATTCTGGACTTACCCAGGAACTCCAAAGCACTCTACCCATGGATCCTAATAACAGATTGAATCCCACGTCGGAATGGAGGGGTTCTTTTTTGTTTAAATGAATATCCACACATGGCAGTACTGCGTATGTAATAGATACCCCATAAGTAGGAGGAAAATATTCCAACATGAGGCAAGACATGAGAGAGGAAAATCATAGGAAGAATAATTGCATGACTTCTTCATGTGGAAAGAGGAAACCTGTTTCTGGGTTGCATACCTGACTGTGAGTACACAAAGATAAATTGTATTTGTTTTATTTTTTAATTATCTCCAGTTCTTCTGTATCTCCTCAATTTCTTTCCAAGCTACAGCATATGCATCTCAGACAATTTTCCACCTGTGTTGTGTCTAGAGTGTCCACACTGACCTCTTAATTGAAATTAGAGGGATGTGAGGCAGGTGGGCCAAGGATTAATTCAGACATTTAGTGAAATCTAATAATCCATTTCATTTTATAGCTGTGTGCTTGTTTTCAGCTATACCAAGAAAGAGCAATACTTACAGAAAATAAGATGTATGTATATATATACATATTTTAAGATTTTATTTATTCATGAGAGACAGAGAGAGAGAGAGGAGAGAGAGACACACATAGGCAGAGGGAGGAGCAGACTGCATGCCTGGAGCCTGATGCCGGACTTAATCCTGGGACTCCGGGATCACGCCCTGAGCCCAAGGCAGGACTCAACTGCTGAGACAGTCAGGTGTCCCACCTGGTCAGTTCTAAATAAAAGACTGTCCTTGGAGGCCCACGTTGACAATCCTGTCAGGACCCCTCTCACTCTTGAGAGCTTTTTCTGTATCCTTGCTTAATAAAACTTTATGGCTTTATTCACTCTCCTCTGTCTTTGAGATTCATTCTTGGATTCCTTGAGACAAGAATCTTGCTCTTCCACTTCATCAGGAGCTATCTGGTTTCAACAGGAATTGGGTTTGTGCTACAAGCTCAGTTTATAATGTTTTCAGTTGGGGATCCCTGGGTGGCGCAGCGGTTTGGCGCCTGCCTTTGGCCCAGGGCGCGATCCTGGAGACCCAGGATCGAATCCCACGTCGGGCTCCGGGTGCATGGAGCCTGCTTCTCCCTCTGCCTGTGTCTCAGCCTCTCTCCTCTCTCTATGTGACTATCATAAATAAATAAAAATTTAAAAAAAAAATGTTTTCAGTTGGGATCAGTTTCCTTAAAAAAAAAAGAAAAAAAAAAGTCTAAGAAGGGAGGAGGGGAAGATTCCCAAAAGAGAAAAAAGGTTACCAGGTTTAACATCATGCCTCACTGATGTTTTGTTTTGTTTTGTTTGTTTGTTTGTTTTATAAAGATGGGTCTTTTTTTTTTTTTTAAGATTTCATTTATTTATTCATAGACACAGAGAGAGAGGCAGAGACACAGGCAGAGGGAGAAGCCTACTCCATGCAGGGAGCCCAATGTAGGACTCGATCCCAGGTCTCCAGGATCATACTCCAGGCTGCAGGTGGCGCCAAACCACTGAGCCACAGGGGCTGCCTGCCTCACTGATGTGTTAATGCAGATGTTTTAATTTTTTTTTTTTTTTTTTATGATAGTCATACAGAGAGAGAGAGGCAGAGACACAGGCAGAGGGAGAAACAGGCTCCATGCACCGGGAGCCCGATGTGGGATTCGATCCCGGGTCTCCAGGATCACGCACTGGGCCAAAGGCAGGGGCCAAACCGCTGCGCCACCCAGGGATCCCTTAATGCAGATGTTTTAATGCAGACATTTTGATTTTCTTTAACTTCATACTTTTTTTTTTTTTTTTTTTTTTTATTTATTTTTATTGGTGTTCAATTTACTAACATACAGAATAACACCCAGTGCCCGTCACCCATTCACTCCCACCCCCCGCCCTCCTCCCCTTCTACCACCCCTAGTTCGTTTCCCAGAGTTAGCAGTCTTTACGTTCTGTCTCCCTTTCTGATATTTCCCACACATTTCTTCTCCCTTCCCTTATTTTCCCTTTCACTATTATTTATATTCCCCAAATGAATGAGAACATATAATGTTTGTCCTTCTCCGACTGACTTACTTCACTCAGCATAATACCCTCCAGTTCCATCCACGTTGAAGCAAATGGTGGGTATTTGTCATTTCTAATAGCTGAGTAATATTCCATTGTATACATAAACCACATCTTCTTGATCCATTCATCTTTCGTTGGACACCGAGGCTCCTTCCACAGTTTGGCTATCGTGGCCATTGCTGCTAGAAACATCGGGGTGCAGGTGTCCCGGCGTTTCATTGCATTTGTATCTTTGGGGTAAATCCCCAACAGTGCAATTGCTGGGTCGTAGGGCAGGTCTATTTTTAACTGTTTGAGGAACCTCCACACAGTTTTCCAGAGTGGCTGCACCAGTTCACAGTCCCACCAACAGTGTAAGAGGGTTCCCTTTTCTCCGCATCCTCTCCAACATTTGTTGTTTCCTGCCTTGTTAATTTTCCCCATTCTCACTGGTGTGAGGTGGTATCTCATTGTAGTTTTGATTTGTATTTCCCTGATGGCAAGTGATGCAGAGCATTTTCTCATATGCATGTTGGCCATGTCTATGTCTTCCTCTGTGAGATTTCTCTTCATGTCTTTTGCCCATTTCATGATTGGATTGTTTGTTTCTTTGGTGTTGAGTTTAATAAGTTCTTTATAGATCTTGGAAACTAGCCCTTTATCTGATATGTCATTTGCAAATATCTTCTCCCATTCTGTAGGTTGTCTTTGAGTTTTGTTGACTGTATCCTTTGCTGTGCAAAAGCTTCTTATCTTGATGAAGTCCCAATAGTTCATTTTTGCTTTTGTTTCTTTTGCCTTCGTGGATGTATCTTGCAAGAAGTTACTATGGCCGAGTTCAAAAAGGGTGTTGCCTGTGTTCTTCTCTAGGATTTTGATAGAATCTTGTCTCACATTTAGATCTTTCATCCATTTTGAGTTTATCTTTGTGTATGGTGAAAGAGAGTGGTCTAGTTTCATTCTTCTGCATGTGGATGTCCAATTTTCCCAGCACCATTTATTGAAGAGACTGTCTTTCTTCCAGTGGATAGTTTTTCCTCCTTTATCGAATATTAGTTGCCCATAAAGTTCAGGGTCCACTTCTGGATTCTCTATTCTGTTCCACTGATCTATGTGTCTGTTTTTGTGCCAGTACCACGCTGTCTTGATGACCACAGCTTTGTAGTACAACCTGAAATCTGGCATTGTGATGCCCCCAGATATGGTTTTCTTTTTTAAAATTCCCCTGGCTATTCGGGGTCTTTTCTGATTCCACACAAATCTTAAAATAATTTGTTCTAACTCTCTGAAGAAAGTCCATGGTATTTTGATAGGGATTGCATTAAACGTGTATATTGCCCTGGGTAACATTGACATTTTCACAATATTAATTCTGCCAATCCATGAGCATGGAATATTTTTCCATCTCTTTGTGTCTTCCTCAATTTCTTTCAGAAGTGTTCTATAGTTTTGAGGGTATAGATCCTTTACATCTTTGGTGAGGTTTATTCCTAGGTATCTTATGTTTTTGGGTGCAATTGTAAATGGGATTGACTCCTTAATTTCTCTTTCTTCAGTCTCATTGTTAGTGTATAGAAATGCCACTGACTTCTGGGCATTGATTTTGTATCCTGCCACGCTACCGAATTGCTGTATGAGTTCTAGCAATCTTGGGGTGGAGACTTTTGGGTTTTCTATGTAGAGTATCATGTCATCGGCGAAGAGGGAGAGTTTGACTTCTTCTTTGCCAATTTGAATGCCTTTAATGTCTTTTTGTTGTCTGATTGCTGAGGCTAGGACTTCCAGTACTATGTTGAACAGCAGTGGTGAGAGTGGACATCCCTGTCTTGTTCCTGATCTTAGGGGAAAGGCTCCTAGTGCTTCCCCATTGAGAATGATATTTGCTGTGGGCTTTTCATAGATGGCTTTTAAGATGTCGAGGAATGTTCCCTCTATCCCTACACTCTGAAGAGTTTTGATCAGGAATGGATGCTGTATTTTGTCAAATGCTTTCTCTGCATCCAATGAGAGGATCATATGGTTCTTGGTTTTTCTCTTGCTGATATGATGAATCACATTGATTGTTTTACGGGTGTTGAACCAGCCTTGTGTCCCAGGGATAAATCCTACTTGGTCATGGTGAATAATTTTCTTAATGTACTGTTGGATCCTATTGGCCAGTATCTTGTTGAGAATTTTTGCATCCATGTTCATCAGGGATATTGGTCTGTAATTCTCCTTTTTGGCGGGGTCTTTGTCTGGCTTTGGAATTAAGGTGATGCTGGCTTCATAGAACGAATTTGGAAGTACTCCATCTCTTTCTATCTTTCCAAACAGCTTTAGGAGAATAGGTATGGTTTCTTCTTTAAACGTTTGATAAAATTCCCCTGGGAAGCCATCTGGCCCTGGACTCTTGTGTCTTGGGAGGTTTTTGATGACTGCTTCAATTTCCTCCCTGGTTATTGGTCTGTTCAGGTTTTCTATTTCTTCCTGTTCCAGTTTTGGTAGTTTGTGGCTTTCCAGGAATGCGTCCATTTCTTCCAGATTGCCTAATTTATTGGCGTATAGCTGTTCATAATATGTTTTTAAAATCGTTTGTATTTCCTTGGTGTTGGTAGTGATCTCTCCTTTCTCATTCATGATTTTATTAATTTGAGTCTTCTCTCTCTTCTTTTTAATAAGGCTGGCTAATGGTTTATCTATCTTGTTAATTCTTTCAAAGAACCAACTCCTGGTTTTGTTGATCTGTTCCACAGTTCTTCTGGTCTCGATTTCGTTGAGTTCTGCTCGAATCTTTATTAACTCCCTTCTTCTCTTGGGTGTAGGATCTATTTGCTGTTTTTTCTCTAGCTCCTTTATGTGTAAGGTGAGCTTTTGTATTTGAGTTCTTTCCAGTTTTTGAATGGATGCTTGTATTGCGATGTATTTCCCCCTTAGGACTGCTTTTGCTGCATCCCAAAGATTTTGAACGGTTGTATCTTCATTCTCATTAGTTTCCATGAATCTTTTTAATTCTTCCTTAATTTCCTGGTTGACCCTTTTATCTTTTAGCAGGATGGTCCTTAACCTCCACGTGTTTGAGGTCCTTCCAAACTTCTTGTTGTGATTTAGTTCTAATTTCAAGGCATTATGGTCTGAGAATATGCAGGGGACAATCCCAATCTTTTGGTATCGGTTCAGACCCGATTTGTGACCCAATATGTGGTCTATTCTGGAGAAAGTTCCATGTGCGCTTGAGAAGAATGTGTATTCAGTTGAGTTTGGATGTAAAGTTCTGTAGATATCTGTGAAATCCATCTGGTCCAGTGTATCATTTAAAGCTCTCGTTTCTTTGGAGATGTTTTGCTTAGAAGACCTATCGAGTATAGAAAGAGCTAGATTGAAGTCACCAAGTATAAGTGTATTATTATCTAAGTATTTCTTCACTTTGGTTAATAATTGATTTATATATTTGGCAGCTCCCACATTCGGAGCATATATATTGAGGATTGTTAAGTCCTCTTGTTGAATAGATCCTTTAAGTATGATATAGTGTCCCTCTTCATCTCTCACTACAGTCTTTGGGGTAAATTTTAGTTTATCTGATATAAGGATGGCTACCCCTGCTTTCTTTTGAGGACCATTCGAATGGTAAATGGTTCTCCAACCTTTTATTTTCAGGCTGTAGGTGTCCTTCTGTCTAAAATGAGTCTCTTGTAGACAGCAAATAGATGGGTCCTGCTTTTTTATCCAGTCTGAAACCCTGCGCCTTTTGATGGGGTCATTAAGCCCGTTCACATTCAGAGTTACTATTGAGAGATATGAGTTTAGTGTCATCATGATATCTATTCAGTCTTTGTTTTTGTGGACTATTCCACTGAACTTCTTCTTAAAGGGGAATTTTAAGAGTCCCCCTTAAAATTTCTTGCAGAGCTGGTTTGGAGGTCACATATTCTTTTAGTTGCTGCCTGTCTTGGAAGCTCTTTATCTCTCCTTCCATTTTGAATGAGAGCCTTGCTGGATAAAGTATTCTTGGTTGCATGTTCTTCTCCTTTAGGACCCTGAATATATCCTGCCAGCCCTTTCTGGCCTGCCAGGTCTCTGTGGAGAGGTCTGCTGTTACCCTAATACTCCTCCCCATAAAAGTCAGGGATTTCTTGTCTCTTGCTGCTTTAAGGATCTTCTCCTTATCTTTGGAATTTGCAAGCTTCACAATTAAATGTCGAGGTGTTGAACGGTTTTTATTGATTTTAGGGGGGGATCTCTCTATTTCCTGGATCTGAATGCCTGTTTCCCTTCCCAGATTAGGAAAGTTTTCAGCTAGAATTTGTTCAAATACATATTCTGGCCCTCTGTCCCTTTCGGCGCCCTCGGGAACCCCAATTAAACGTAGGTTTTTCTTCCTCAGGCTGTCGTTTATTTCCCTTAATCTATCTTCATGGTCTTTTAATTGTTTGTCTCTTTTTTCCTCAGTTTCCCTCTTTGCTATCAACTTGTCTTCTAGGTCACTCACTCGTTCTTCCACCTCGTTAACCCTCGTCGTTAGGACTTCTAGTTTGGATTGCATCTCATTCAATTGATTTTTAATTTCTGCCTGATTAGCTCTAAATTCTGCAGTCATGAAGTCTCTTGAGTCCTTTATACTTTTTTCTAGAGCCACCAGTAGCTGAATAATAGTGCTTCTGAATTGGCTTTCTGACATTGAATTGTAATCCAGATTTTGTAACTCTGTGGGAGAGAGGACTGTTTCTGATTCTTTCTTTTGAGGTGAGGTTTTCCTTCTAGTCATTTTGCTCAGTGCAGAGTGGCCAAAAGCAAATTGTATTGGGAAAAAGAGAAAAAGAGAGGAGAGAAAGAAGGAAAGAAAAGAGAAAGAGAAGAAAAAAAAAAGGGAAGAAAAAGAGAAAAAAAAACGGAAAAAAAAAAAGAAGAAAAAGAGAAAGAAAAAGAAAGGAGAAAAAAGGGGGTGGGGGAAGGAAACAAATCAAAAAGCAAAACAAAACAAAAACAAAAACAAAACAAAACAAAACAAAAAAAAAAAAAAAAAAAAAGAACCACCGGGGAGTATCTTCTGATTCTGTGTTCTTTAAGTCCCTTGGCTTCTCCTGGAAGTTGTCAGTCTAGCTGATCTTCTGGGGGAGGGGCCTGTTGTGCTGATTTTCAGGTGTTAGCAGTTGGGGGAGCTGCTGTGCCCCTGCCTGGTGCAGGGCTCGGTGGGGGTTGTTTACCCCGTGAGGCCGCAGGAGGAACAGCCCCAGTGGCGGGGCAGCTCTGGAAACCTGGATTCAGCTCCGGCAGGAACTCCGTCTGCAGGGCCTGGAGGCTCCGGGGCGGGGCCGCTGATGTGCTCAGCTGGGGCAGGAGCGTCCTTGCTGTCCTGGGCCCTCCCGGCCTCTGCCTGTCCCGGGGGAGGCGGGATCCTGGGCTGTGTCCCGGCGCCCTGTGCTCCGGAGCCTGCGCTGGTGGATTCGCGCTCCCGGGCCGCGCAGCCCCCTCCGCGGAGCCACCGCCCGAGCCCCTCCGAGCTGCTCCTGGAACCGCGCAGGCCCCTCTGCACGGAGCCTCTTCCTCTGCCCGAGCCCCTCCGAGCTGCTCCCGCCCCGCAGCCCCCTCCGCGGAGCTGCCGCCCGAGCCCCTCCGAGCTGCTCCGGTCCCGCCGGGTCCCGCCGTGCGCGCTGCAGCCCTTAGGGAGCTCGGCGCACTCTCCTGGGCGCGCAGTTGCTGTTACTGTCCCGGGGAGCCCGAGGAGATCCTCGCCCTCCTGGGTCCTGCTCCACCTCCCCGCGAGCCCCTTTCCGCCCGGGAAGGTCGGTGCAGCTCCTGCTCCTCCGGGACGGGGCTCTCCTGTCCTGGGGACACTCGCCCCGGCCTCAGCCCGGCTCCTCGCGGGGCCCCTCCCCCTTGGAGGCCTTTGTTCCTTTACTTCTTTTTCCCCGTCTTCCTACCTTGATAGATGCGCGAACTCTTCTCACTGTTGCATTCCAGCTGGTCTCTCTTTAAATCTCAGGCCGAATTCATAGATTTTCAGGATAATTTGAAGGTTTTCTAGGTAGTTTGGTGGAGACAGGTGATTTGGGGACCCTACTCTTCCGCCATCTTGCTCCTCCCCCCTAACTTCATACTTTTAATTGGTTTCAAGTTCAATCACCCGGACAACCATAGTAAGACTACTTCATATTTTACAGTGAGAAACCATTGATTATTTTCTAGAATGGCTAAAATAACGAAGACACGATAATACCCAATTGTATTTTATTTTATTTTTGATTTTTATTTTTTTAAGATTTTATTTATTTATTCATAGACACAGAGAGAGAGGCAGAGACACAGGCAGAGGGAGAAGCAGGCTCCATGCAGGGAGCTCGACGCAGGACTCGATCCCAGGTCTTCAGGATCAGGCCCTGGGCCGAAGGCCGCACTATACCGATGAGCCACCCAGGCTGCCCCAGATAATACCCAATTTTAATAAAAATATTGAGGAATTAGAATTCTCATTTACTACTGATGGTGATGTGGGAAACAAAGGCAAAAGAAAAAGTTAAATTTCCTTACTGCCTGCAGCCTATTGACAAGTCCTTGAACTAAGTAGAGTGACCTTCCTCTCGGAGCGCAACTATCTAGATGTTGACACTTTGCTTAGGGCAAAAGACAATCATACAATAACATTATTCTATCACCACACCCTCCTCCTGTCCTTCCCCCCCCCCCCATCTATGAGTCTATTTTTTATTTTTGTAAAGATTTTATTTATAAATAATGAAAGAGAGAGAGTGAGTGACCTGGGGGTAGAAGCAGAGGGAGAGGGAGAAGCAGATTCCCCACTGAGCAGGGAGCCCCCATCCAAGACTAGATCTCAGGACCCTCAGATTATGATGTGAACCCAAGGCAGACATTTAACAGACTGAGCCACCCAAGTGTCTCCTTTGTGTTTACTTTAACATATAAAAATTCCTTTGGAAACTACCTTTATCTCTACCTCCCAAGATACATGTTAGCAATTTTCTTCCGACATATAGCCCACCAATATACATCTGAGGTGTCTCGTGACAGGATTTATTGAAGAGTACTAAGTGTCCTTCCTTCAAAGGAGCTAGCCCCTGGAACACCTGGGTCGCTCAGCGGTTGAGCCTCTGACTTAGGCTGGGGGCGTGATCCTAGAGTCCCGGGTTCGAGTCCCACATCGGGCTACCTGTGGGGAGCCTGCTTCTCCCTCTGTCTGTATGTCTCCCTCTCTCTATGTCTCTCATGAATAAATAAAATCTTAAAAAAAAAATAGCTAGCCCTGTCGACATCCTGGAAGCCTTGTTTTCAAAATGCTTTGGAGGCGCATGCTGTCCCTAACATAAAGCAGAAACATGAAAACTAGAAAAATCAGTGTTTGCAATTTTTATATGTGAGGAATTTCTGGAGAGAAAGAGGACATGGCCTCTGACCCAGGACACCAGGCTTTCCAAACAACGGGCCATTTCTTCTCTCCCAACTTGGAACTATATAATCAGTCACCTGTTGCAACCCCAGTGCAGCTCTTCCTGCCCATGGGTCCTGTCCCTGTGCTTTAACAAAACCACCTTTCTGCACTAAAAATGTCTCAAGAATTCCTTCTTGGCAACTGGCTCCAAACCCCAACACTTTACATCAATGGGAATTTCTTTTTATTTACTTATTTTTTTAAAGATTTCTCTTTTTTAATTCACGCATGAGAGACACAGAAAAGAGGCAGAGACATAGGCAGAGGGAGAAGCAGACTCCCTGTGGGGAGCTTGATGTAGGACTTGATCCCAGAACCCAGGGATCACACCCTGAGTGGAAGGCAGAAGCTCAACCACTGAGTCACGCTGGTGTCCCATCAATGGGAATTTTAAAAAGTACATTCAATTTGTAACATTATTTGGCAGGGACTTATGAAAATAAACTTTCCTATGGAAAGGGAGCATTTTGTCGCCACGAAACATGTCTCTTTGGCCTAAGGATTTTTTTATTTTATTTTATTTTATTTTATTTTATTTTATTTTATTTCATTTCATTTCATTTCATTTCATTATTTCATTTCATTTCATTTCTTTATTTTATTTTATTTTATTTTTATTTTTTTTTATTTTTTATTTTATTTTATTTTATTTTATTTTATAAGATTTTATTTATCCACAAGAGACACACAGAGAGACAGAGACAGAGGCAGAGGGAGGAGGAGCAGACTCCATGCAGGGAGCCCAATGCAGGAGATGCGGGATGCGGGCCTTGTTTCCGGAATCCAGGATCACACCCTGAGGGGAAGGCAGACACTTAACCCCTGAGTCACCCAGGGGTCCCACCTAAGGATTATTTTAAAGAAACAAAGGAAAAGCTCTGAAACCCAGTAGAAGGTGCCTTTTTCAACACACATTTGTTTACTTATAAGGGAAAGCTCCACTTGTAAGGGTGTTTTCCTCCGCGTAGCTGCAAGAGGGAGAAAGTGTAAATTCCAGAAACTGATCACTGGAGAAGACATGGATTTAAATCTGGATAACAACCAAAAGGAACGGTTATTCGTTTTGGCCTGGTCGCCTCTCCAAATGCTTCCCAATAGGATCATGTGTGGAGTTCAAAAAGAATCATATCTAGTACACCCCCATTCTGTCATTCCGTGAGGGTGGAAACAAGTGTTGTTTTAATTAAATGCACATGAGCCTGGAAGGGTCAGTTCCATGCAGCACACTTTTCCTAGCTTCCAGTGGAATCTGCATCTGTGGAAGCGTAGGCCCCCTGAAAGCAGAGAAGGAAAAACTCAAAGATTGGTCTCCAGGGGGATCCCTGGGTGGCGCAGCGATTTGGCGCCTGCCTTTGGCCCAGGGCGCGATCCTGGAGACCCTGGATCGAATCCCACGTCGTGCTCCCGGTGCATGGGGCCGGCTTCTCTCTCTGCCTCTCTCTCTGTGTGTGTGTGACTATAATAAATAAAAATTTTTTTAAAAATTATTAAAAAAAAAAAAAGATTGGTCTCCAGGGAGAAAATCAGTTCTGAATTGCTCCTGACACAAAGGATGAGGAAGTTGGACCTTTGCATTTCAAAGTCCTACCTGAAGGTGAGCCGCTTACAAGAGGCTCTGCTGGTGGCTTTAAAGGCATTTTTTCCTGTTGCAGCTGTGATTTCTGGAATCTCTTCTGAGAAAGAGCTCTAGAAAAGGAGGTGACAGAAGAAATGGCCAGTTGTCAGGTAATCCTTGCATCCCAGGTCAGAGGCCATGTCCTCCTTTTCTCCCCAAATTCCTCAGATTTAGATATTACAAACATTGGTTTTTCTAGTTCTGATGTTTCTGCTTTATGTTTGCACCTAATTTTTAAACCTTTTCAGAAATGACACTCAAGATCAGGTCTTTAGACCACTTCTCCCTATTAACCAGAGCCTTTTATCCCTTCTCCCCAATCTGGCTCTCAGTAGGCCATCAACGGTTGTCACTTTGAATTACAGACCTGTGTGCAAGTATTGAAAATAATTCCTTTGTGAGAGATCCACGGGGACGGTGTTGAGTTAAAGAATCCTTTTTTTTCTTTAGATTTTATGAATTTATTCATGAGAGACACAGAGAGAGATAGAGGCAGAGACACAGGCAGAGGGAGACGCAGGCTCCATGCAGGGAGCCTGACGTGGGACTGGATCCCGGGATACCAGGATCACACCCTGTGCCGAAGGCAGGCGCTAAACTACTGAGCCACCCAAGAATCCCCCAAAGTAAAGAATAAACACAGTGGATATAAGATCCAAAAAAAAAAAAAAAAAAAAGGAATATTCTCTGAGAACAAACGGGGCCCAGTCTTACTGTTTAGAACATGGAGAAGGTACTATATTTAAAATATACTAGCTGTTACAGGAAATGGAAACCATCTGTGACTCTGTTCGGTTTCTGCCGAGGGCATTCTGAGCTTTATGGTCTTTCTGGGCATCTGAGCTTTATGGTCTTTCCGATATGGGATTCCCTGCCTAGGACATTCTGCAGTTTTTCCTGTAAAGTTCAGCTCATTCCTAGGGGCCTAAGATGGCTGTACTTGTGCTAATGCTAAACTTGAGGTGGAATGGCCTTAATTTTTCTCGGCCTCCACAGCTGAAGTTTGTATAAATGAAGAGTATTCATAGTTTACAGTCTGATTTACTCTTTAGGGGCCACAAGAATGTGGTGCCTAAATGGGGTGTCTCTTGATTGAAAGTGGGCCCCTAAATATAGGGCGACCATCAGTTAGAAGCTGGTAGCAGAGGAAGTGAGAGAATTCACCTGAGGCAGAACAAAGGAGCTAGAAGTTCACATTGAATAGACAGCGAGGGAGCTGGAGGGAGCTGCAGGTAGGACCACAGAGGAGAGGCTGTCTGCAAAGACGTATAGAGGGTGGGGGCTGTGGTTAAAGGGGGAAGATGAGGACATATGGCAACAAATGGAATCTTCCCTTTTTTGGGGAAGTGTACCTGGTTGTGAGAAGCCCATTGGCTAGTTCAGGCCTCTGGACACTTCAGGGTGGGTTGCCTGATGGGCCTGTCTGCATTCAGCCAGGTGGTCACTGGCTCTTTCTGCATTCCATTGCTCAAGCCTGTTTGCCTAAAAGCAGCGTCTATGAAGAACACATGTTGCAGGGTTCTTGTCTGCCGAGTGGAAGAATGACTCTCGTAGACACAAAAGGGTGAAGTGATAGTTTACCAAGTGAGGGTGAGAACAGAAAGAAAGCTGTCTAGAGTGAGAGGGGTTTCAAACTGGTTGCCAATGAAGGCTTTTATGTTTGATCTTGTATAGACACCTGACCCGGGGACTTAAATCTTGACATCACCACTGATAGCACCACGATTACTTCTCCTTTCGCTATCTCATCTCTGATGTTTAAAACAAACGAGTTGGTCTGTTTATGTTCCCTTATCTGTGGTTTCTTACGGCTCCCCATTTCTGGGATTTTTGGTGAGCCCTGCCTGTCCCTTCCTCAACACCAGTAGTAATGGGTCCTTCAGTGTTCCTTAGGCACGGATATCAACGTTTCATTACAGCTGGTGTTAACTTCTTTTGGTTTGATGCTCTGCTAGATGTCTCGGCTGCAATGATCCTATTTTCCTTTTCTATTTGTAAGGATCTTGGATTTGCTGAGCAATGTGCAGAAACCATCCCTTTTCACCTGGAAACTTCTTTCTTCTGAGTTTCTCTTTGCTTGTAGTTTCTTAGGAGAACAAAGCAAAAGAAATGTAGGTAAAATGAAACGTCCGTAGTGAGATTTGCAGCTCACTGATAGATAATACTTGAGACAAGCAGAGTCTGACTTTTCTCAGGGAATTCACAGCTGCCTTAGTGTTAATGCTTTGCTTGAGGCAAAAAGCAACCTTAGCTTGATGGTAGCCAGACTCCCAGGATCCTAGAAGTCCTCTTGAACAGATGTAAATCCCTTTAGAAACTTATTTTACCTATACTGCGCAGCCCCCCACCCCCCGGCTTAAAAGCATATAATCCATGCTTCCTCAAAATCACACTGCAGCTTTTTCTGCCCAAGGGTCATATCCCCGAGCGTTAATAAAAAAAGGATTTTTTCCACCAAAAATGTCTCATGGATAGTTTCTTGACCTTTTACTCCCAACCCACACCAAGCAGTTTCCACTGGACAAATGAAAACTCAGCTTCATGTAGTTGATCATATCGACTTCAGGGAGTGGAGGTTCTCCATCAACCAGACTTCTATCCTGTGAGTTTTTATTATATTCCACACTTATGTCACTGACATACTCCTTTTTTTAAAAAGCTTTTATTTATTTACTCATGAGAGACACACAGAGAGAGACAGAGATATAGGCAGAGGGAGAGCAGGCTCTTTGAGGGGAGCCCGACCTGGGACTCCATCCTGGGGCTCTGTCCAGGGACTCCATCCTGGGACTCCATCCTGAGAACTGGAATCACGTCTGGAGCGAAAGGCCGAGGCTCAACTGCTGAGCCACCCAGGCGTCCCACACTTCTGGTTTAAAGGCAAACATTTTTTGCTTGTATTCCCTCATTGTGCTAGACTCAAATAATAGCTGTTTTGTATCTATATCATGTCTTTGTATAGATAGGGTGAATGAAAGAAACATCATTATCCACAAAGAGATTTATAGTCTCAGGTCATTGACAGTGTTTCTTAAATTTGTCACCATGACAATTTGCTGCTCTGTCACGTTTTTTTTAAAGATTCTTTATTTGTTTATTTGAGAGAGAGCGCGTGAGCACAAGCAGTAGGAGTAGCAGAGAGAGCTACTATTTAAAAAAAAAGAAAAGTTGATGATTACATTTGTAGCCCACCAAAACTTTCCCTGTAAGAAAAATAAACAACTTAACTGTATGATATAAACATAGTATTCAATAATGTGTATACCTAAGTTGATGCTTTCAATATGCAACTTCAATTGGATCAACACACAGTATTTATGTATTTATGTATTTATTTAAAGATTTTATTCATTCATGAGAGACACAGAGAGAGAGAGAGAGAGAGAGAGGCTGAGACGCAGGCAGAGGGAGCGGCAGGCTCCATGCAGGGAGCCCAATTCGGGACTCAATCCCAGGATTCCAGGATCACGCCCTGGGCTGAAGGCAGGAGCTAAACCGCTGAGCCACCCAGGGATCCCCAACACACAGTATTTATAAGTTTTGTGGATCACATGCTATCCTCTGACCTCAAAGTTAGTACATTAGAGCCTAATACCATGTTAAATATTATTTTACTGCAGAAAGCAGGAGACTTCTGTAAGACAGAACTAGTTCTAAAATAGCTCAAATGACATGAGTTCCCTGCTTGGTGAGTCACAGATGGAAACTACACTACATGGGATTCTCACACACAGGGATCTTGATTTGCCACAAATAAGATTATAGGGTATAACTTCCAAAGCAGAGACTCACAGAGCAAGGGGAAATGATAAATGATTTCCTATTATGGGGGGGTTAGGGTGGATATTTAGAAAGGGTAGCCTGTTACCTTATGTAGAGCTGGCATAAGGTTGCATATAGACGTTAAGAAAATACTTTGTACTTTAGGTAAATGATGTTTGTCCTCCATGCATGGAGAATTTTAGTATTATAATGAGGTAAAAGTAACTGTAGATGACTCCATGGGTTACACCTTAGTCTGTCTGCCTCAACCTGCGCCAGGCCAAACACTTCCTCGGGGCAGTCATTCCCCTTCTTCATTGGATAGTTTCTGTTTCACCACGGGAGACTGCCCATGAGGTGTTTTGGCCTCAGTAAAGGATAAAGTGGAAAGAAGAGTGTAAGTAAAATGTGAGATACTAGGGTTGGCATTGATAAGCAGGTAAGCAGAAAGGGTCAGTTCATGGGTTTTAGCTGGTGACACTAACTCCCTCTTTCATCTTAGGTACGTTGTGAACTCTTGTCAATGGCCATTTGGTAACTGTGGTATTTATTGCAGGGACTGCTGACATTCAGGGATGTGGCCGTAGAATTCTCTCCGGAGGAGTGGAGATGTCTGAACCATACTCAGCGGGAATTATACAGAGATGTGATGTTAGAGAACTATGGACACCTCCTCTTCGTGGGTGAGAATAACCGCTCTGAGATTTCCCAAACCAACTCAAGGTTTCGTTCCTTCCTTTGAAGACTGTCTCTTGGGTGATTCCTCATTGCATGACTGGAATCCAGTCCATGCAGTAAGGAACATAAGTTGGGGTTTTAGGATTTTTTTTTTAATTTTTATTTATTCATGCTGGGGTGGGGGGAGCAGAGGAAGCAAGGATCTTGACTTGGGACTTGATCCCAGGACTCCGGGACCACACCCTGAGCCAAAGGCAGATGCTTAAGCAGATGCTCAACCGCCGAGCCACCCGGGCGACCTGGGGTTGTAGGTTTAGAGAAAAATCTTAATGATACTCGCTTTTCAGCTTTAGCTTCCCCTTCCTTAAGGGGGTAACATCATTTCTGTAGATTAGTGGCAATTCTAAACATTGAGCAGCATAAAATGGTATTGCCCACATGTTTTTTTTAATATTTTTATTTATTTATTAGAGACACACAGAGAGAGAGAGAGAGAGAGGCAGAGACTCACACAGGCACAGGGAGAGGCAGGCTCCATGCAGGGAGCCCGACGTGGGACTCGATCCCAGGTCTCCAGGATCACGCCCTGGGCTGAAGACGGCGCTAAACCACTGAGCCACACGGGCTGCCCTTATTGCCCACATTTAAACTCCAATTTTTACTCATTATTATATCAGTAGTACTTGGGAGTCGAAGTCAGGAAGTGAATATTTGATACCCTACCTGTTCTAAAGTGGCTGTTGGTCAACAGTGTTTGGAAATCATCTTCTGTTATTTTACAATGGCCTCTCTTCTCTATTGAGCACAATAGTGGATTGAAAGAATCTCCAGCAATACTTCTATTCCCTTTTTCTAATAAACAGGTCTAATTGTATCAAAGCCAGATTTGGTCTCCTTTTTGGAGCAAAGGAAGGAACCTTGGGATCTGAAGACAAAGAAGACAGTAGCCATCCATCCAGGTAGGTGGGAATATGTGAAGCAGATGACAGAAGTTGAGGTCCAAATCTAAAGGAGGACGATAGACCCTGAGGTGCGGTTCCAGTAGCTCTCCTTGAATCAAAGTCAGTTGGGGAAGCCCAGTTTTATTTCTCTGTCTCTTCCAAAGGGACATCTATTATGCAACATTATCATGCTCTTTTATTCTCTTAAGGATTCTCCTTCAGGTCCAGTTATGGTCCATCACATCCACAGGGAGGGCCAGGAGACTCCCATGGGAGTGGGAGGGCCTCCACAATCTGAGAGGTTTTCCATCGTTTTGAGGACCTTGGGGAAATCTCCCTGTTTCTGAAGAACTTGATGCTAACTAACTCTTTTCTAAGTTCTGTTTTGCCTCGTGTGGGAAGTGTGCCAGAGTTGTGGTGGCCATACGGGTTTTGGTGCAGAAATCCCAGGAACACTAGAGACAGACATCCCATGATTTCTGATTTATGCATTCCACTGTTATGGAGGCTTTAATCTTAATCAGACAAAATTAGAAACTCAGTGATTTCATCAGATAAAGTCCCTTGATGATCCTTGCCTGATCCTTGCCTGAATCTTAAATAATTCAAGATTTGCATACTAGTTCTTGGCCAGTTACATTATTTATTCTACCTTTATTTGCTATCACTTTATTTTTTATTCTTTTATGGTTGTATTCATTTATTCATGAGAGACACAGACAGAGAGAGAGAGAGAGTCAGAGACATAGGGAGAGAGAAGCAGGCTCCATGCAGGGAGCCCGATGTGAGACTCGATCCCGGGACTCCAGGATCATGCCCGAGCTGAAGGCAGGGGCTCAACTGCTGAGCCACCCAGGCATCCCTAGATCAAAAGTACTGATATGACATGGGCATGTATGTGCTTTGTAAGAAGTGAAGTAGATAGTAAAATTCCCATATTGAAAAAATGTTTTGCGTATAGAATAATTGTACTTCGAATAATTCTTTTTTTAAAAGATTTATTTTTTAAGTTTTATTTATTTTTTTTTAATTTTTTTTAAATTTTTATTTATTTATGATAGTCACACAGAGAGAGAGAGAGGCAGAGACACAGGCAGAGGGAGAGCAGGCTCCATGCACCGGGACCCCGACGTGGGATTCGATCCCGGGTCTTCGGGATCGCGCCCTGGGCCAAAGGCAGGCGCCAAACCGCTGCGCCACCCAGGGATCCCTATTTATTTATTTTTATTTTCATTTTTATTTTTATTTTTATTTTTATTTTTATTTTTATTTTTATTATTTATTTTAAAGATTTTATTTATTTATGAGACATAGAGAGAGAGAGGCAGAGGGAGAAGCAGGCTCCATGCAGGGAGCCCGACGTGGGAACTCGATCCTGGAACCCAGGATCGTGCTCTGGGCTGAAGGTGGCGCCAAATCGCTGAGCCACCTGGGCTGCCCTATTTATTTATTTATTTATTTATTTATTTATTTATTTATTTATTTATTTATTTATTTATTCATTCATAAGAGAGAGACACACACACACAGAGAGAGAGAGAGGCAGAGATGTAGGCAGAGGGTGAACCAGGCTCCTTGTGGAGAGCCCGATGTGGGACTTCATTCCTGGACCCGCGGATCACGGCCTGACCAAAGGCAGATGCTCAACCGTTGAGCCTCCCAGGCATCCCATACTTTAATTCAGTTTAGTATGTAGATTTCTAATTTTATTATATTTTTTAAAAATATTTTATGTGTTTACTTGAGAGCGCACAAGCAGGTGAAGAGGGAGAGGGAGAGGGAGACAGAGAAGCAGACTCTCTGCTGAGCAGGGAGCATGACATGGGGTTCTATCCCAGGATGCTGGGATCGTTACCCGAGTTGAAGGTGGATGGGTAACTGACTGAGCTACCCAGGTGCCCTTTTAAATATTCACATGAGCAGAGTTTTATGTTGTAACGTCTACTGAAAATTTCAGTAGTATACTATAGAGGCTCCCTTGTAGAAGATGAGTAGATTTTGTCATGTTGGTTTAAAATTCTCTTTTCACTTCTGATTTTTGATGGATGAGTTTTATATATATACACACATATGTATATGCATATATATTAAAGATTCTATTTATTTATTCATGAGAGACACACAGAGAAGCAGAGACATAGACAGAGGGAGAAGCCGGCTCCTCGCAGTGAGCCCAGAGTGGGACTCCTTCCCCGGACCTGGGATCATGCCCTGAGCCAAAGGCAGACGCTCAACCGCTAAGCCCCCCGGGCATCTCTGATAGATTAATTGTAATGTGTCACTGTGTTTCTGTCTTGACATTTATCCTACTTTGAGTTTACTGAGCTTGTTGAATTTGCCTCTTTCCACATATGTGTGAAGTAGAAGCCTTTAGCTCTTCACGTAAACTCTCTGCCCCCTTTCACTCCTCTCCTTATGGGGTCCCCTTAATGTACATATCATCCCACTTGTTGGGGTCCCATGGATCCCCAGGCCATGTCCTTTTCCACATTTTTCTTTGGTCTTCTTAATAGGTGATTTAAAACAAAGGGTCTTGGGGATCCCTGGGGGCTCAGTGGTTTAGTGCCTGCCTGTGGCCAGGGGTGTGATTCTGGAGTCCCCGGATCGAGTCCCATGTCATGCTCCCTGCATGGATCCTGCTTTTCCCCCTGCCTGTGTCTCTGCCTCTCTCTCTTTCTCTGTGTCTCTCATAAATAAGTGAATAAAATCTTAAAAAAAAAAAAAACAGGGTCTTTGGAGAGCCTGATTCATTCTTCTGCTTGAGCAAGTGTGTTGCTCATTCCTTAGTGTATGTATGTATGTATGTATGTATTTATTTATTTATTTATTTATTTATATTTTTAAAAGATTTTATTTTATTTTTTTTGGAGAGAGAGAGAGAGAGAGAGAGAGAGGCAGACACAGGCAGAGGGAGAAGCAGGCTCCATGCAGGAAGACAGACATGGGACTGGATCCGGGGTCCCCAGGATTATGCCCTGTTTGGAAGGTGGCGTAAACCGCTGAGCCACCTGGGATGCCCAGTGTATTTTTTTTTTAAAGGTTGTATTTATTTATTTATTTATTCATGAGAGACATAGAGAGAGGCAGAGACACAGGCAGAGGTAGAAGCAAGCTCCCTGTAGGGAGCCCACTGTGCCACTCGATCCTGGACCTCAGGATCATGACCTGAGTGAAAGGCAGAAGCTCAACCGGGGAGCCACCCAGGCATCCTTCCTTAGTGTATTTTTCAGTTCAGTGATTGTACTCTTTGGCTCCCAGTTCCTGGTTGGTTGATAGTTATACTTTGTCTCTTTTGTTTCCATTTTGGTCACACAGTTTTCTGAGATCATTTAGTCACATACCTGTTTTCTCTTCATAGTTAATTCTCTGTTATCCAATTAATAGTTCCTCATTAATCTAGGGTCAGTTTGGGGTATATATTTTGTTCCTGTGACTGGAACACATTTGTCTTTTCTTTTTTTTTTTTTTAAGATTTTATTTATTTATTCATGAGAGAGGCAGAGACACAGGCCGAGGGAGAAGCAGGCTCCACACATGGAGCCCGACGTGGGACTCGATCCTGGGTCTCCAAGATCAGGCCCCGGGGCTGAAGGTGGTGCTAAACCACTAAGCCACCAGGGCTGCCTGACATTTTTCTATTTTGTGTCATGTGATCTTCTGTTGACATTTGTGAATTACGAAAACAGAAAAAAGAAAAAGAAAAAAGGAAATAGAAAAGCAGCTTCTGGGCCCAGGATTATGTACTTTCTTTGTAGAGAACACACATAATAGTAATCCTGGCACCTGTCACACATATGCTGGGCATATGTCATGTCTGAGTTTTTGTTATTTACACGTTACAAAAGGGCAGTTACTGCTTTATAGCTCATGATATCTTCCTGGCTCTTTCCCTTCAGCCCTATTATCTCTCCATTGTTTGAACAAATGCCCGCCTTTTGTCTGAGCAGCTACCACACTGCTTCCAGAGGGTGTTCTCACTCTCTCTTTTTTCCATGTCATGCATGACAGAAACAAGTTCCTCGGGCAGCTATAATGGAGCCAGATCATTGAACATACAGGCCACTGTTTTGTAAGAGTTTTCTCAACAATGTGGCCATGGAGTGACAGGTTGAGCAGCTAGCTGCAAGGAGCAAGTGTCAAAAACTTCCTTTGTCTCTCTGATATGGCCTTTCTTCATTTGTACTTGCCTGGGGATGCTGTGCTCTCCTCATTGGCTTCTGGAGCATTCTAAAAGGTAATTTGGTCCTTTTTTGTCTCCATGGAGGAGCAAAGCCCTAAGTGTTTCCAATTCCTCAGTTGCTGATGTCCTATGATAGGTATTACTTTTGCAAATTAGCATTTTAATGTACATGCATGTGAGCTTAGTAAGTGGAAAAACTTATTTTGTATCTTTTAGTTGTGTCTTTCCATAACACCCTAGGCTTGTTAGCAAAGACAGGCAAAGAAGATTGTTATATAGGAAGATCCGAAAGCTGTGGCCCTGAGTATTTATAATTAATGAATGTCTGGGAAAGGGATGGGGGAGGGAAAAGCAGGAAGGATGTTTCGATGGATATAACCAAACTAGGATAATCACCCGTAATGAAATCTCAACTACCAGAAGAGGTCAAGGATATAAAACTTTAGGGGGGAAACCCCACCTTACGTGAGTCACATTGGCAGAACGGTATCTTTGAACCCGAGGGCCAAATTCCATTTTCATGCATACCTGTTCTCTGAAAGAACATTTGCAAATTCTGGAAACTCCCCCTAATCCATCCTGAAAATAACATTCAAACCATTTGAAATATAAGATTGGATCAGTCATTCACTGAGACATGTCTGAAAGTTAGACATGGAGAAAGAAAGCTAAGAATTCTAAATGTGGGACGCCTGGGTGTCTCAGCGGTTGAGAGTCTCCTTTGGCTCAGGGCATGATCCCAGAGTCCGGGGCCCAGTCCCGCATCGGGCTCCCTGTGAGGAGCCTGCTTCTCTCTCTGCCTATGTCTCTGCCTCTCTCTGTCTGTCTCTCGTGAATAAGTAAAATCTTTTAAAAAATTCTAAATGTGACTGATTTGGGAAGTCTTTTTCAGAGGGTTCATTATTCTTCCACCAATACATAATCAATCCTTTTTCAATGTCTTTAATTTAGATAAACAGGGGGGAGGGGGGTCTTTATTCAGACATCACTGTTTAATAGTTATCACATAATACATAATTTGGAGCAAGTTATTTATCTTTTTTTTTTTTTTTTTAAGATTTTATTTATTCATGAGACAGAGAGACAGAGAGAGGCAGAGACACAGGCAGAGAAAGAAGCACGTTCCATGTAGGGAGCCTGTTGAGGTACTTGATCCCGGGACCCCAGGATCACGCCCTGGGCAGAAGCAAGCGCTCAACCGCTGAGCCACCCAGGTGTCCCACGTTTTTTATCTTTATGTGTTATACACTTAGAGTCCTCACTAAAAGCCTTTCTATCTTCCATAATCACTGAGGTGTTTATACTCGAGACAGAACGTTATCAGTGGAATATATTGGGGAGAAACAATAATCAAGGGTCAGGAAACTCAGTTTCCAGATAACTAGTCTACAGTAATACATGTGGGAAAGTCTTTTATGAAAGCTCAAATCTTATTTTACATCCTTGTGTCCTCACTGGAGAGAAGACTTACAAATGTAGTAACTCTGGCAAACCTTTAAACTGGTCTTCAAAACTCAGTCAACAGCAGAGATTTCATAATGGGAAGAAATCTTACAAATGTAAACATTGTGGCAAAGCCTTTAAGCACTACTCAAAACTTACCATCATAAGGTAATACATGCTGGTGAGAAGGCTGACCAATGTAAAAAAAAAAAAAGCGCAAAGCCTTTAAGCTTTGTTCAGAAGCTACAACTTTCTGAACATCAGACAGTGCCTAATGACAGGAACCCTACAAGTGTAAAGAATGTGGCAAAACAAAACAAAACAAAACAAAACAAAAAAAAAGAATGTGGCAAAACATTTAATACATAATGAAAACTATTCGACATGAGATAATACATCCTGTTGAGATACTGTACAAATGTCAAGAATGTTGGCAAAGTCTTCACAGGGAACAAACTCTTACTCAATACAGGAGAAAGCATACTGGATAGAAACCCTAGAAATGTAATGAATGATGAAAACCTTTGTTCTTAATACACACTTCAGAAGAAGGAAGCCTTCATGAAGGATGGAATATTGAAGATGTAAATAATTGTCTAACTATGTAATGGGAATGTGAAATCTAAAATAAATAAGAGGGGATTCCTGGATGGCTCAGCGGTTTGGCGCCTGCTTTGGGCCCAGGGGCATGATCCTAGAGTCTCGGGATCCAGTCCCATGTAGGGCTCCCTGTATGGAGCCTGCCTCTCCCTCTGCCTGTGTCTCTGTCTCTGTCTCTCTCTGTGTGTCTCATGAATAAATAAAATCTTTAAATCAATCAATCAATCAAAGAATTCACTGTAGAAAGCAAAAGATCAGTCTATTTCACACATGATTCTAAATTAGGATATTTATTATGGAGTAAAATCCAAAGTTCAAACACTTAATTACATTTTAGCTTTGGACAATGCAGGTATTAGGGGTGTCAACTCTTTCACCGTTGAAAATCTGCTCGTCACTTTTGACTCCCCATACATAAAACCATACCTGTTTATCCATGGAAATAGCCTATTGTTGACAAGAAGCCTTCCAGAACAGGAACAGTCAATATCCCATTCTTAGTATGTTTTCTGTACTATATCTGGCATTGTTTTTTTTTTTTAATATTTTATTTATTTATTCATGAGAGACCCAGAGAGAGAGGCAGAGACATTGATAGAGAAGGAAGCAGGCTCCAGGCTCCTTGCAGGGAGCCCGATGTGGGACTCGATTCCTGGACCCGGGATCACACTCTGAGCTAAAGGCAGAGGCTCAACCGCTGAGCCACCCAGGTATCCCTATTATGGCATTGTTATAATAATGTAAGCTTGAGAAAAGAAAATGTTAAGGAAATCATAATGAACAGAAAACATGTTTACAGTACTTCAAGAAGTACGTATCAAGAAAACTTATGTGTAAGTGGACCCATACTGTTCAAACCCACTTATTCAAAGGTCAGCTGCACTTGCTAATATGCCTGAAAGGATCGAGAGAGGATGGATGTCTGGGGAGGGGTATTAGTGTGTCTTATTTTCTTTTGACCATATTTGAGAGTTTTTGCATGGCAAATAGTATTGATTTGACTCTTAAGTCATCTCGTGTTGTGCCTTTATTGCGTGGGTGCATTCAAGGTGATTTGATTGTGGCTGTCTCACAGACATGAGGGGCTCTTATTTGGTGGGGAATTCATTCATGCCTACTTTGCATACACGATGAAGGAGACTATGGTTTACAATTTATGAAGAAAGTCCACATGGAGATGCTGTTTGTGGGTCATGAGGAAGAGTGACCTAAATCATGATGAAGTAAGTGTTCAGAGAGTCATCATTTACATTAAAGTAAGAGAAGGGTGCCTGGGTGGCTGAGTTGCTTAAAGCATCTGTCTCTTCAGTTCAACTCAGGTCATGATCTGGGAAGTTGGGATGGAGCTCCATATTAGGCTCAGTGTTCAGCCCTGTCAGCTAGGGATCTTTCTGTCCCTCTCCCTCTGGCCCTCCCTGCTAATCTCCCACATGTTCTTTCTCTCTCTAAATAAATGGATAGGGATGCCTGGGTGGTTCAACGGTTAAGCATCTGCCTTCAGCTCAGGGCATGATCCCTGAGTTCCAGGATGGAGTCCCACATCGGGCTCCCTGCGGGGAGCCTGCTTCTCCCTCTGCCCATGTCTCTGCCTCTCTCTGTGTGTCTCTCATGAATGAATAGATAGATAGGTAGATAGATAGATAGATAGATAGATAGATAGATAGATAGACAGATAGATAAGCTAAAAAAAATAATAAATGTGTATCCCTGGGTGGCGTCTTTAATGGACTGTTTTTGATTAGGTTTCTGGTCAACAGGAGGCTATTAAAATTAAGTGTTAGAGAGTCCATATTATACATGGATTTTCAACTGCATGGGTGTTGGCACACTGAACCTCTGCTGTATTCAGGAGTCACCTGTATTTGTTAGAGCAGTGGGATGCTATGACTAATAATCTTTTTTCCCTGTGGTCTTAAACCTCAAATAATTTGAGGTTATTTTGTTTTTAAGATTTTATTCATTTATTCACGAGACACACACACACACACACACACAGGCAGAGACCTAGGCAGAGGGAGAAGCAGGTTCCATGCAGGAAGCTCGATGTGGGACTCCATCCCTTGATCCCAGGACCCCAGGATGATGCCCTGAGCAAAGGCAGAAGCTCAACTGCTCAGCCACCCAGGCGTCCCTATTTGAGGTTATTTTCCCCAAGTTTATGTGATGTATATTTTCCTCCTTATATTATACTACTGCTAAAGCAGTATGATGGGTTTTTTTCCTTTAAGATTTTATTTATTTATTTGAGTGAGAGAGAGCACAAGCAGGGGGAACAGCAGTGGGAGAGGGAGAAGCAGACTCCCTGCTAAGCAGGGAACCCGATGTAGGGCTTGATCCCAGGACCCCGAGATCATGAGCTGAGCTGAAGACAGAAGCTAAATCACCTGAGCCACCCAGGCACCCCAGGATGATGTTTGTAATAAGGATGATATAGATGTATTATTGAGCGTGTGGCTAAATGATTTCTTGATAATGCTGTGTTGGAATGCATTTTGTATAATCACACTGCCTGCAGGGGCTTTGAACGGACCCTAGTTCTACCCAGTGGCAAATAACACTAGATAAAAGGCCCCCAAGTCACAAGTAAAGGTAACTTTTGATAGGACTTCCTCTATAGTGTTTGTGAAAGAGCTGTCTGCTGACAGTATTTAGCATAAGCTCCCCTTAGAGAAGATCCCTGCACAGTTAATCTTACTCATTTTGGTTTGATTTGCATTCTAGATTTAGCCCAGGAACTCGAAAGCACTCCAACCGTGGACTCGAAACATGGCATCTGCCCCACTTCTTGGTCATTTTCTCTGCCTGCAGTCAATCTTGAACCCTTCATGCTGTCTCTCAAGGCATATTATTTACATCCTCCAGTACCTATGAGTAGTAAACTTTATTTCCCTTTCTTTGTTTTCTTTTATTGAACCTTGGCTCATCATCCAATGCCCAGGGGTCCTACTTCAAAACTGTTAACTGAACAAAGTCAATACACATATAATTACAAGCCATATCTACAGAATTTTCGATCGCTATTTTTCTTTGTTTATGTTGTTTTGGTGAGCATAGAGAAGACAACATTTATGGGTTTGGTATCCACAGAATGCAAAGTGTTATATTAAGTTAAAGATATGGGCAGCCCAGGCGGCTCAGCGGTTTAGCGCTGCCTTCAGCCCAAGGCCTGATCCTGGAGACCCGGGATCGAGTCCCACATTGGGCTCCCTGCATGGAGCCTGTGTCTCTGCCTCTCTCTGTGTCTCTCTCTCTCTCTCTCTCTGTGTCTCTCATGAATAAATAAATAAAATCTTTTTTAAAAACGTTTAAAAAAAAGCTAAAGATATATCTTTTTTCTTTTTTTTTCTTTTTAAGATTTTTTAAAATTATTCACGAGAGGCAGAGAGACAGGCAGAAGCAGAGACATAGGCAGAAGGAGAAGCAGGCTCCTCA
Source organism: Canis lupus baileyi (assembly GCF_048164855.1). NCBI lineage: Eukaryota > Metazoa > Chordata > Mammalia > Carnivora > Canidae > Canis > Canis lupus. The sequence continues at coordinate 104,955,627 of NC_132838.1, read as the reverse complement.
GGAAGCACGATGTGGGACTCGATCCCGCAAATCTGGGCTCATGCCCTGAGTCGAAGGCAGATGTTGAACCACTAACCCCCCGCCCCCGGGCATCCCAAGATATATTTCAGAATAGTAGAGTAACTAGGAAGAAGTACCTGTGTGTATATGTGTGGGTATACCTATATCTCCAGAAGGAAAGGGAATATTGGGGCAAAGAAGGTTATTTTCAAACTTCATGATTTCCTAGTAAACAAAAATGTTTACTAGATTCCTGATGGGAATAATTTTCTATACGTTGCGTTGAATTTATTTCTCCTAAATTTCGTATGCCTTGGTTTGAAAATCTCTCCGGGCAAATTGTGTCTCATCTACTTACCTATTACTCATGTAGGATCTACTCTGTTTTCCTTGTTTTGAATGTTCAGGAACTGTTGCTTGTATGTCTTAGGGATTTTAAGAATGGTTTGCATGAAATGACATGGTGTTCAAAAATTCATCCGAATGTGGGAGTAATTTCTCACTGAGCATATTCAATTCCATGTAGTTTAATTGCTACATTTCATTTCTTCCTTCTTAATTGGAGAAGAACGCTAAGTGCGATTTCTTTACTTACTATTCTTTTCCCTTCTTGGAAGTGACATCATCCAAGTTAGTCACTTTCGTATAACAGTTTGATTTACGTGAAGACGTGGAGACTTCATGAGTCATGGGATGTTTTAACATTCATTTGAAGAGACCAAGTTGGGACAATGCTCGGGGTGTGGTAGATGTTCTAAACATAAGAAGACAATATTTTATTGGGAGTGATGATGCAGCCCAAGGCGAGATGAAAAATATCTAGGCTAAAGAACCAACATGAATTCTTCATGGGGGGGAGAGACTGCCTGTCCAAGTCTGCACTACTGACTGTAAATTTAGAAAGACAAATTTTACTTGTTTTGTTTCCAAATCATTCCCAGTTTTTCCATGTCTTCCTCTCCTTTATAGTGTGTGGCATCACAGCTGTCCTCCTTTTGTATGTTATGGAGACCCCATTGTCACTGCTCTCTCCCTCCCACATAAGCCACACAGGCTGTTGTAGGTTCTTAGGAGGAGCTTTACTTTTTTTAATTGAGTCGGAAATGGTTGGTAACTGGATCATTTGAGGCCATATCTGAGATTTAAATACTATGCTGTCACCACTTCCTTGGTAGACCGGGAAGCACATCAGTGGGCCACAGGACTACTTCAGGCATTTGGTACCAAGAGTTGTGAGGACAGATAAGACATGCTAACGGTATCCTTCGAGAGGGAGAGAAGGCTTAGTGAAAGCAAGTATGAACAATTTAAGGGATTTCATTTATTTTTTTTTCAAGGTTTTATTTATTTATTCATGAGAGACACAGAGAGAGGCAGAGACACAGGCAGAGGGAGAAGCAGGCTCCATGCAGGGAGACTCGGACCCGGGTCTCCAGGATCAGGCCCTGGGCCTAAGGCGGCGCCAGACCGCTGAGCCACCCGGGCTTCCCAAGGGATTTCATTTATATGAGAAAGGGACACAGAGAGAGCATGCAAGAGCTTGCAGGAGTCGGGGGAGGGGCAGAGGGAGAAGGAGAAGCAGACTCCTCAATGAGTGGGGAGCTCAGTGTGGGGCTCGATCCCATGATTCTGGGATCAAGGCAGATGCCCAGACGACCATACCAACCAGGTGATCCTGGACAACTCTTGAAACGTGGGGAAGTTCTGGTCGGGAGCTCTCTTTGGTCACTGCAATGTCTTAAGTAGCTTCTAGTGATGAATAAAATGACAGAGATGGGGACTTGAGGAATGTGGTGATTTTCTGGGATTCAAGGCAGTCAGATCCATTCCACATGAGTTAATGAATTCCCTGGTGGTCCTCAGACCTAGCTGCTATTGGGTGACATAGATAACTATACCTTTCCAGGTGCAGATGTGGGAGTGGGTGGAGAGAGGATACGGATGATTAAACATTTTGGGCATAGGTTTAAGGTGTCATCTGGCAGAGTCGATGTTGATGATGAAGAAGGCTTTTGGATACTAATAGGCAGAAGAAGAAACACTGATATCCCAGGTATATAACCCCCACATAGATCTGCTTCACTATACATGTTTGACATTCCAGGGATGGTGACCCACGGCTGGCACAACCTCCCTCCCTCACTTCCACTCAGCCCCATGATCAATCTAGTCCTGTGTTCTTGACTGTGTGCAAAGCACTGCATATCTTAGGAGCAGGTCACCAGTCATGGATGCTTCAAATGGCCCACCCAGTTTTTAGTCTTGATATCCCTATGTGGTTTCACAGCCCATGCAGTCCTTAACACCCTTCCTGATCTAGGTGGAAAGAGGATTTTTATCAGTTGTCAAAACTGATAAAATAAAGTTGGGTATCATGTTATACTCACATTTTAAAGTGGTTCCACTGAAGGATAATGACTCATTCAGGAAAAGCCATCCTCCCCAAGGCACAATGCCCACGGTGTCATTGACCTACTCTGGGCTCTTTTCTTCTTGGGAGAAGAACCCTAGTTCTAGGTGGTCCCCCACAGTGGGGCACTGTGCTGGCCCATGGAGAAGTGTACTGTGGTCATAGGGAAACGACTCCACTTAACCTTCTGATGCTGTCCCTATTGATCTTTGTAGTCCAGGGGGTGTTCAGCATCACCCCTGAGTCCTGAGAATTGCCCAGTGATGTCTTATGTGTATAGTTGCTAGTTGAGCTTATTATGAGAAGTACAGAAGTGGGATCTACCTATGTCACCATCTTTATGATGTCAACCCTCTGTGATGAATACTTTTATATCTCGTGAGGTAACAATGAATGTCTTGCTACATACATGTATGTATGTGTGTATATGTTTATATGTGTATATAAATATGCACACACTGATTATGTGTTATTGATGAGATAGAATGGAGTACATTTAGATACTTAACAACATTATGAAGAAGAGTGACAGACTCCTTCAGTGTTAAAAATTATTCGACATCATATTTATTTTTGCCATGCAGCTTGTTTAATTGGTTATCACACACGGTTTTGTTTTTTGTTTAGTTTTTTTCCAATTTCATCCTCACGTTTCAGTTACAACTCTAGGAAAATTCCAACGGAATATATTCAAGCAAAGTTTAGTGTTACCAGGAACATTTAGTTTATATATGTTTAATATTCTAATGGAGATGTTGGGGTTTGGAATTACCGTGTTTTTACTTTACACTCTATCCGCTTAATTTTTTTGTGTTTTCCTATATGAATTTTAAGAAAATAATTCTATATTTCCTTCTTTTTTTGTGAATATTGTATACTCAGTACCATATTGCTTTAGCTATAAATTCATGCATGCCATGAAAATTTAGTCACAGTGGGAAGTTCCTTCCTAACTTTAATTTCAACTTGTCAGCATACATTATGACACTTTTATTTGTGTATTTGTTTGTTTGTTTGTTTGATTAAAGACTTTATTTATTAGAGAGAGAAAGAGAGAGAACAGAGTAGAGGGAGAGGGAGAAGCAGACTCCCTGCTGCTGAGCAAGGATCCTGGGGCCCTGAGATCATGACTTCTGCCAAAGGCAGATGCTTAACCCACTGAGCCACCCAGGTGCCCTGACACTGATCTTTTAATATACATCTCTTATTCTTGGACATTTTTTAAAAGTAAAGTCACATGTGGAGATCGTAGGTGAACAGTTCAGTGGGATTTCACAACCGAATCCCATCTCTATAATCCATTGAGCTCAAGAAACTTTATTTTGTTTGTCCTCTAAAATTCCCCTTGAGGTCCTTAGTAATTTTCCCAAAAGCTCAACACTCCTTTAACACGTAAGGAATAGGTGCCTGTCCTCGTTTTTGTACTTTACGTGAATGTAATCAGGTGACGGGAACTCTTTTGTAATTGGCATTTTTTTCCTTTCTGTCTCTTGCCTGTAAATTTATGTATCACTGCATGTTGTTGTGCACCATTCATTAGAGTTGGATGGATCCAGTTCCATCATGTGAATATCAACTGGCTGCATCGTTCTAGTATTAATATGCAAGTGAATGGTTCTCAGTCTATGACTGTCATGACTATTACTGGCATGTAAAATCTATAATTTGTCTTTAAGTGTGAAAAATGTAGATATATCTGCTGCCTCTGTGTGTGTGTGTGTGTGTGTGTGTGTGTGTATGGGAGTGAATTGTTGGTAAATAGGTTTATTCAGCTTTAACAGACACTATGAAACTCCATCCCACAATCTTTATACCACTTTTCACACACATCGCAGCACATGGGATTTCTGGCTTATCTACATACTTTCCAAAATTTGGTAGTTTATGTCATTTTCACAGTAGGCTTCTGGTTGGAAGGAGAATAACCAACTCTTGGTTTTATTTGCTTTGTTGTAGTTACTTCCTTTTACTATGGAGTAAAATCTCTGTATAATCTCTTCAAAGTGTCCGGTTAGTTATTATGATCCTCTTCCTGTTAATGTGCAGTCTCAAATTGATAGTATTGAATTCCAGGAAGATTCTCACTTGATCATGTTGTAAAATGGTAAAGTGTGCTTTTGATTCCGTTTGCATTATTTCATTGTGGACTTTGCATGAATATTCCTCACAGATAGTAGTTTGTAGATTTCTTTACTTGTAGTTTCTCCTATGGCTTTGATAACCTGCTAATGCTGGTGTCCCAGAGAGTGTTGTCATTTTCTCCCTTCTCTTTACTCCTTGCAAATATTTGAGGATATTTGAAGTACTTTCTCATTATATATTTGTATGAATTATCCCGTGAATTCATCTGGCATAGGATTTTTCCTTGTTCGGAGGTTTTTTAAAATTACTTTGTCAATTTACTTAGTAGGCGTAGATCAGTTGAGATTGTTTTAGAAATTGCTTCATGATGGAGTCCAGGTAAGTTAGATCTTTTTTTTTTTTTTTAAGATTTTATTTAATTATTCATGAGAAACAGAGAGAGAGAGAGAGAGAGAGAGAGGCAGAGACAACAGGCAGAGGGAGAAGCAGGCTCAATGCAGGGAGCCCGACATGGGACTGGATCCTGGGTCTCCAGGATCAGGCCCTGGGCCAAAGGGGGCACTGAACCGCTGAGCCACCGGGCTGCCCCCTTTTTGGGTATTTATATCCATTCAATGGTATTTATTCCTTGGTATATATATGTATCATTGCCTCTTTTAATTATTTTCATTTCTGTAGTATTGGTTATACCATTTCTTCCTATTTTAGTTGGTTTCCTCTTTCATTCTTACTTTAGTTCTATGTCCATCAACTTTTATTTTTATTTTTTCTGAAAACCAAATCCTCGTATTGTTGATATTTTCCTAAATCCCATTTTATTCATTTCTGTTTTATGTTTAAGTTTCCTTTCTTCCACAGAGTGACAGGATTGCCCAGTCAGTTAAGTGTTTGAGTTCAGCTCAGGTCATGATCTCGAGGTCCTGGGTTTAAATCTTGTGTCATGCTCCCTGCTGAGCAGGGAGTCTGCTTGCCCCTCTCCTTTGGCCTTCCCCTTGCTCATTCTCTCTCTCTCTCTCTGTCTGTCTGTCTCTCTCTCAAATAAGTAAAATAGTTTTTAAAAAAATTCCTTCCCTCTGCTGATTTTGGGCTCCTATGGTACTTTTCATGATTACTTGAGCTACAGGAAAGTGGTTTGTGTCACACTATGGAATTAACTGTTAAGCTATGTGGTCAGTATGTTGTGTACAAGTTTATGTGTCCATGGAGGGATGAAGTCCTGAGGACTCCTCAACCATCTTGCTGATATTCTCTGACTGATTTGATGGCTGTATATAGATGTCATCAGTATTTTCTTCTGAAAGTAGTAAGTGGAATGACTTGCCTTTTCTGTTATTCAATATTTTTCAGCTGTATCTTCACATGACACCCCAAGCTTCCTGTCAGAGCTGTGCAAAGAAGCTTCATTTCCAAATGTGTCAGTGGGTCCATATAAACATAGTATCCTTGAGAAGTTACACTTAATGATAGACTGGGACAATGATCATAAAGGATATATCCAAATTGAGGCTACTGCCCATAATAAGAATCTCACTGCCCCACATGGTGAAGGATATAAAACATTGTGTAAAACCTTTCTTTTTAAGGCCACTAGTTCTATAAAGCAGAGTGTTTCTGTAGGCAACAGCTCAAATCAAATATTCAAAGATACATATTTATGGAAAGATAATGTAGAAAATCTAGAAAGTTACCATGCTGAAGATAATAATTTGAACAATCTGGAAAATAGGATTAGACCGACCTTTCAGTCAAATATGTCTAAACATCAGAGATTTATAGATGAAGAAGCAACTGCTAGGTGGCTTCAGTTTGAGAGGTCCTTCACCAAGGACTCAACCCTACAAAATTACCAGACCATTTTCAGTGAAGACAGACTTGCTCAAGGCAGTGAATCTGAGGAAAAATGTAATCAAGGCTCAAATGTTGATAAACATCTGAGGACTCATTCTCCAGAGACCCATTCTGAATGTAATACATGGGGGGACGTCTTTCATCAAAGAGCCAACCTTGTATATAACAGTATGCATAGGAGAGAGAATCCTTATAAATATAATGATTGTGAAAATGATCTTAACCACTCCACCGGTGTTGGTGATCATCAGACAATTCATGGGAGAAAAAACCCATGCACATACACTAAACTTGGGAACCTGTTGAGTCAGTCATCAAGAATACGCATACATAAGACAGTGTGTAGTAGAGAGAAACCTTACAAATGTCAGGAACGTAGCAAGGCCATTATCCATCAATCAGTCCTCACTCAGCATCACACAATTCATAAGGGAGAGAAACCTTATCAATGTAAACAATGTGGCAAAGCCTTTATCTGTCAATCAAAACTTACTCAACATCACAGAATTCATACGAGAGAGAAACGTTACAAATGTAAAGAATGTGGCAAAGCCTTTATCTGTCAATCTAAACTTACTCAACATCACAGAACTCATACAGGAGAGAAACCTTATATATGTAAAGAATGTGGCAAGACCTTTAACAACCAACCAAACCTTATTCGACATCACAAATTACATACAGGAGAGAAACCTTATAAATGTAAAGAATGTGGCAAGGCATTTATCCATCCATCAGGCCTTACTCAACATCACAGATTTCATACTAGAGAGAAGTCTTATGAATGTAAGGAATGTGGCAAGGCCTTTATATATAAATCAAACTTTACTCAACATCACAAAATCCATACTGGGGAGAAACCTTATGAATGTAAAGAATGTGGCAAGGCATTTATCCATCAGTCAGGCCTTACTCAACATCACAGAATTCATACTAAAGAGAAACCTTATAAATGTGAGGAATGTGGCAAAGCTTTTAACCACCACTTAAACCTTAGTAAACATCACAGAATTCATACTGGAGAGAAACCTTATAAATGTAAAGAATGTGGCAAGACCTACAACCACCAGTCAAGCTTTACTCAACATCACAGAATTCATACTGGAGAAAAACATTATAAATGTAAGGAATGTGGCAAAGCATATATCTATCTATCAAGCTTTATTCACCATCACAAAATTCACACTGGAGAGAAACCTTATGAATGTAAAGAATGTGGCAAGGCCTTTCTCCATCAATCAAGCTTTAGTCAACATCTCAGAATTCATACTGGAGAGAAACTTTACCAATGTAAACAATGCGGCAAGGCTTTTTATCAGCAATCAAACCTTACTCAGCATCACAAAATTCATACTGGAGAGAGACCTTATAATTGTAAAGAATGTGGTAAATTCTTTAACCACCACTCAAGCCTTATTGGACATCAGAGAATTCATACTGGAGAGAAACCTTATAAATGTAAGGTATGTTCTATGGCCTTTAAGCAGCACGCACACCTTACTCGACATCACAAAACTCATACTGGAGAGAAACCTTATAAATGTAAAGAATGTGGGAAGGCCTTTATCCATCAATCAAGCTTCATTCGACATCACAGAGTTCATACTTGAGCAGTTCTTACAAATATAAGACAGTGAGAGAATTTTTAAGACCTGTTGAACCCTAACTCTACATCAGAGCATTCATATTGGAGAGTAACTAATACATGTGTAAAGAATGTGGCAAGACCCTTAAGCAATGTTACACTTTTATTCCTTATCAGAGAATGGATAGTGGAAGTGATTATAAATATAAACATTGGCAAGCCCTTTCATAGTTCTCAAGCCTCTCTCATCATTACAGAATTCATACTAGAGAAATATTATAACTAAAGAATGTGGTAAAGGTTTCAGGATGTTCAACCCTCACTCAGCATCACTGAGTTCATACTGAGGAAAAATGATACAAAATCGAATGAATGTGGCAAACCTCTAGCTGGAAGTCATAACTTGCTCCATATTATAGTTATCATACAAAAACAAAATTGAAATGGGAAGAAAGTGGCCAAATCTTTAACTGGAATCCAATCCTTACTCAGTATCCCAAAACACAATCTTGGTTCAAAGTGTAGCAACATAATGAAGGAGGAGAGTATGTTACACCTTAGGAAACCTCACAGTTCAGAGAAGAAAAGTAACTTGAAAGGTAAAAATAATTAGAAATGTATTTAATTGAACATAAAATGTCAATAAATGTCACAATTCATAGTACAAAGCAGTTTATCTGTCACTCTATTCAGACATCACATCAAAAAGGGACTAATATAAAGTTAGTCAGTTAGATCATGTATATGCAATTATGCTTCAAAAGAGAGAAGGGATGAAAAAAAAAGAGAAGGGATGGATTTTTGCATGGGTATAATTTCAATGTGTTTTTGTTTTCATTAAGCCTATATGAGATTTGTGACTTTTGCAAATATTAATGTGTTTCTACAGTCAACTCCTCAGAAAATTCTTTTATTCCTAGTGGGTTTGTGAAACTATATGTAAGTGATTGTTGTTGCATCAACGATATGAGATGCTCTTCTTCCTTAAGTGGGATTCATCATACCTAATTTTCCATGGAACATTAAGGACAATACAACATGAATATATGAAGAAAATATATATTTTTAAAGATTTTATTTATTCTTGAGAGACAACAGAGAGAAGGCAGAGACATAGGAAGAGGGAGAAATAGGCTCCCTGTAGGGAACCTGACGTGGGACTTGATCCCGGGTCTTCAGGACCACACCCGGAACTGAAGGTGTCACTAAGCCACTGAGCCACCCGGGCTGCCCTAAACAACCTAAGTTTGACTGATAGATCTATAGCAATCTTTTATAGTTTTTCAATTAAATATGACCTGCTTTTCCTAAAAAAATAAAAATAAAAAAATAAAGGGGTCAGTTGAACAAATGGATATAACCTTATGATTATCTATGTACCCAACATGAAAGTACATAACACATGAAGCAAGTATTAACAGAGAAGAAGAGAGGAAGAGATGGCAATACATTAGAAGGGGACTTCAAGGGACACCTGGGTGGCTCAGCGGTTGAGCATCTGCCTTTGGCTCAGGGTGTGATCCTGGAGTCCCAGGATCGAGTCTTGTATCTGGCTTCCTGGGCCTCCTGCATGGAGCCTGCTTCTCCCTCTGCCTCTCTCTCTCTCTGTGTGTCTCTCATGAATAAAGAAATAAAATCTTTTAAAAGGTGGGCGGGGGGGGACTTTAATATTGTACCTTCAATAATGGATAGATTATCCAGACAAAATCAATAAGGTGATGTCAGACTTTAATGATAGAAGCAGACAGAACATTCCATCCAACAGCATCAGTAAAACAGATTCTTCTCACAGGCCCATGAAGTATAGATTTTATATTGGGCTACAAAACAAGTCCTAATTAATATATGATTGAAATCATACCAAGCATCTTTTCCAAGCCACTTTGGCATGAAACTAGAAGTCAGTTTCAAGAACAAAACTAGAAAATTCACAAATACGTGAAAAATAAGCAAGTTGCAACCTTATTCATGATAGGCAAAATATGGAAATAACTTGCCCATTGGCAGATGAGTAGATAATGTGCATTTATACAATGGATGCTCTAACAATACATTTAAAGGTTTCTAATTGAATAGCTCTTAAAAATTCTTATCACGTGAAAAATTTTAACTAAGTGATGTTAACTATGTTTTAAAATAATATATACTGGGATGCCTGGGTGGCTCAGTGGTTGAGTGCCTGCCTTTGGCCCAGGGTGTGATCCTGGAGTCCCAGGATCGAGTCCCACATCAGGCTACCTGCATGGAGCCTGCTTCTCCCTCTGCCTATGTCTCTGCCTATCTCTTTCTGTGACTCTTATGAATAGAATAATCTTTTAAAAATATATATATAGGGATCCCTGGGTGGCGCAGCGGTTTAGCGCCTGCCTTTGGCCCAGGGCGCGATCCTGGAGACCCGGGATCGAATCCCACATCGGGCTCCCGGTGCATGGAGCCTGCTTCTCCCTCTGCCTATGTCTCTGCCTCTCTCTCTCTCTCTCTGTGACTACCATAAATAAATAAAAATTTAAAAAAAAATAAAAAAAATAAAAAATAAAAAAATATATATATATACTTATATGAAGCATGTATCTGAAACTAATATAATGTTTTATGTTGATTATATCTCAATGAGACTGGGAAACAATATTAGTGGTTGCTTAGGCATACGAATAAAAGGTTGGGGATGGTGATAGCTAAAGAATGAGTTTTCTTTAAGATGTGATTACGTGTGATTTGACTATGGTTTGCCTGCACCTATGTGTAGAATCAGTTAAAGACCTACCGTTTGTACATTTTAAATAGGTGAATAATACAGCATGTAAATTGTATGCAAATCTGTTTTAAAAGAACCCCAAATAAATGCCCGTATGAGAAGACCTAGTAGTATAACATCTCAAGACTATAAATTCAGCTATTAAACACATATACGGGATACCTCGGTGGTCAGCTGTTTGGTGCCTGCCTTCAGCCCAGGGCGTGATCCTGGAGTCCCAGGATCGAGTTCCCACATTGGGCTTCCTTCAGGGAGCCTGCTTCATGCTCTGCCTGTGTCTGCCTCTCTCTGTGTCTCTCATGAATGAATAAAATCTTAAAAAAAAAAAAAAGGCACATATATGTGTAGGATTTCAAATGGAATTTAGGATTTAAGTGTCTTCTGTGTTTTCAATTTTGTAGTAATGCAAAAATTTTTGAAAGGAAGCACATGGGTAGGAGGTTTTGTCAAATTACACATATATAATTATTAATAGGAGTTGAAATTCAGCACTTCAAAATTGGATGAAGAAAGTAGAGATGCTAAAATATGCATGGGTTTCTGCAAAGAAACAGAATCAATAGAATTCATATCTATCTCTTTTTGTACTTTTAATATGTTTCTATAGACCTATAGCTACAGAAATAGATATAAGCTTATCATAAAGAGAAATAGATCTCTATTTCTCTATATATCTACATAGAGAGTGAAAGGTTTCTTTAATGAATTGACTAAATCAATTGAGAGAGCTGGCAAGAGAAGGCTGCAAAGAAGGCCATCAATCTAGAGACCTGGGAAATAGCTGATGCTGAAGCTGGACAATCTGCAGAGCATCTGGAGACAGACTTAGGTCAAAAGGAAGAAGCACCTTTGAAATGTACAGCTAATTATGTTCTCCAGAACAGACTGCCTAGTAGGTAGTGTGGGTTTATTTTCATAGAACTTTAATATAAACTCACTAAAATGGAAAAAGACAAATTTCTAAAAAGAGTTCAACATAATCTTTTTTTTTTTTTTTTTAAGATTTTATTTATTCACAAGAGACACACAGAAGCAGAGACAAAGGAAAAGGGAAGAGAAGCAGGTTCCATGCAGAGAGCCTGATGTGGACCTGATCCCCAGAACTCCAGGATCATGCCCTGAGCCAATGGCAGATATGCCCGACCCCTGAGCCACCCAGGCGTCCGAAGTTAAACATAATCTTAGAATATGTTGACTAAGTGTATAAGAATATACAGCATTTTCAAGCATGGACTAGTGCCTAGCTGCAAAATCAGAATTATGGTATGTATACATTTAACAATAGAATCAAGAGCATATACATTATTTTTTAGGTATTATAGGTAAATAATTAGTGTTAGCCAAAGAGAAAATATTTCAATTATTAAATAGGATTAAAAGACAGAATACCTCTGCAATTGAACCTCATTTTTCTAAGTATAGGAGAAGCTAATTGATAAAATAACTTAAATATTCAAGAATGAAAATTGATCAGATTTCACAGCTAGAGGTGGAGTACAAATAAATACATGGATACCACTTTTAGCCTTATGATAGATGAGATAAAAATAAATGGTAATAAAGAGTACTGATGGGGATCCCTGGGTGGCGCAGCGGTTTGGCGCCTGCCTTTGGCCCAGGGCGCGATCCTGGAGACCCGGGATCGAGTCCCACGTCAGGCTCCCGGTGCATGGAGCCTGCTTCTCCCTCTGCCTGTGTCTCTGCCTCTCTCTCTCTCTCTCTCTCTCTCTCTGTGAGACTATCATAATAAATAAAAATTAAAAAAAAATAAAAAATAAAAAAAAAATAAAGAGTACTGATGAAGCCAGGAGGAAAAAAAAAAACTATGAATAAAATAGGACATAAGTGCAACTTTAGGGAAGAGCTGTCCAGTATGTGTAAAAATTTTCAATTCATTTACCTGTGAAGTAGTAATTATAGTTCACATTCTACTACTCATAGAAATAAATAGGGGCACCAGGGTGGCTCAGAGAGTTAAGCATCTATCTGCCTTCAGCTCAGGTCATGATCCCAGGGTCCTGGGATTGAGTCCCAAGTCTCGCTCTCTGGTCAGTGGGGAGCCCATTGCTCCCTTTCTCTCTCCCTCCGCATGTGCTCTCTCAAATAAAAAAAGGTTTAACAAAGAAATATATACAAATGTGTCTGAAATATGAATCACAACATTCTTTATATAGAAGAAATTAAAAATGACTTCTATGTGTTCAATAGAAAATACTTAGATGGATATTTTAAGATTTGTCCTAATTCCATTTTTACTACTACTGAAACATCTCTAAAACATATCACAGAAATGTTGAGAAAAGCTGCATCACCTTATGTGACACAATATGCTCATAAAATGGCATGCATCCTTTTAACTCAATATCTGTATGTATATTTAAAAAAGGCATAGAGCTAGGAAAATTGGAGTGTATGTTTTGATAGGGAGGGATTCGTTATTGTATATATATTAGTACAGAACATAACTTCTTTAGAAGTATTTGAAATATTTGCCCATAAAAAGAAATGTTGCTTTGGTAACAACTATTACAACCACACTTGAAACTGTCTGATTGCAAAGCCAAAGTTCTACATTGCTTCCCCAGTGTTGAATTGTAGGCCTTTGTCTCTCACTTATAATGAATGATCCAGAACAATTCCTCGATATACAACTGGCATTCAGTTCAATGAATGCAGTATAGATTATTTCATACACCTCCAAGTTTTAGATATCTAGATTGATTCTATTGTTTAAAACTTAATTAACAAATCAAATTTGATGTATGATTTTAAGGGCAGTGTTGATAACTGATTTCAGGTTGTGGAATAATTTATTCTACTCCCTATACCAATCTCTATTTTGTATTCAGTGATGCTCTCATTCGTTCTCTAATGAGCTTTTTAAATTCTGGCAGAGCTCATGCCCCCTTAGTCCTCTGCATTTTTCAGGACTTTGCACTTTATTGAGGCCACTGACCCCATCTGGATTACACGTGCAATTTCTTTAATCCCAGTCTGCACAGAGCAGCCCGAATATCAAGTGCCCACTAAGCACTACAGGCTGTCCCTCCTCTTTGATATTGAGAACCTCACTGCCAACTCCAAAAGGAATCTTGGACATCAAAGCTGATCCACCCCCAAAGCAAACCTTCTCAAAAGCTCTAGGTCATTACTTCACAGTGAGACTTGTTCATGGCTACGGAAAAAGCCCAAGGAGGAAGTGAGAACTGACAGATTTTGCGATATAGAGGAGAAATATTCAGAGAGCCGGCCTTCAGAAGAACAAGGAAACAAGGAAACAAGTGAATGAAAAGCCCACTGGACACCTCAGAGGGAGATAAGTAAAGGTTTCAAGTTGTAAAAAGAATGGTCTCTGAGTGACAGTTTTAAAAATAGAAATATTTTTCTCTAACTATGGGTTAGGATGCACGTAAGGGAGACATTGATTCTGTCTCTATTGGAACATCCATCTTCTGATGATTATTGACTGTTGATGTGAGGAAGTAACCAGTACTAAAAAAGCTTTGCATCATGTGTTTCATAGAGCAGCTGTTAGGCTCAAATGCATTTTGTGATATTCTCTATGGTTTAAAAAAGATTTTAGTACCATGCCTCAGTTCAACGTGCATTTCTCCACAGCTTTCTACAATGCACAAGACTTCCCACATCTTTTTTGATAATAGCTTCCTGTTACTCAGGTGTGAATAGAGAAATAGGTGATCTAATAATACTAATAACTTCATTTCTACACAATATTGTATCAAAGCTTGAAGTTTCATACTTATGGTATCACATCGATTATTTCATAATGTGATATTACTCTTCACTTACTGTAATATCTGACATTGCACTTTGACACTGCTTACACACAAATGAATACTGTCTAATAAAAATTTTGTTTTTTCTGTCTAATAAATTAACTCATTCTGTTTTCATGAAATCCATGTTGGTCATGGGGCAGATTCCTTTTCCTATTAAACTGCAGTGATTCACCTAACATAATAAAACCTCCAAATCTGGGACACCTGGGTGGAGCATCTGCCTTTGGCTCAGGGCATGATCCCAGAGTCCCGGGATCAAGTTCCACATCGGGCATCTGTAATGGAGCCTGCTTCTCCCTCTGCCTATGTCTCTGCCTCTCTCTGTGTCTCTCATGAATAAATAAATAAATAAAATCTTAAAAACAAAACTCGCAATCTTTCTTCATAGTTCATATCTATTCCTAAGAATCTTGTGAAAAAAAAAATACTATCGGGTACCTGGGTGGCTCAGTGGTTGAGCATCTGCTTTTGGCTCAGGTCATGATCCTGAGGTTCTGGGATAGAGTCCTCCACCAGCTTCCCCACAGGGAGCCTGTGTCTCCCTCTACCTATGTCTTTGCCTCTCTCTGTGTCTCTCATGAATAAATATGTAAACTCTTAAAAAATACTACCTAAATTAAAATGTCAAGGTATAAGAAACAAAAGTAAATATAGATCAAAATTGTTTGAGGGATGCCTGAGTGGCTCATTTGCTTAAGGGTCTGCCTTTGGCTCAGGTCATGATCCCAGGGTCCTGGGATGGATCCCCACATTGGGCTCCCTGT
Organism: Canis lupus baileyi; assembly: GCF_048164855.1. Classification (NCBI taxonomy): domain Eukaryota; kingdom Metazoa; phylum Chordata; class Mammalia; order Carnivora; family Canidae; genus Canis; species Canis lupus. The sequence goes on along the minus strand of NC_132838.1, from coordinate 104,940,383 downwards.
TCAATGGGGAGTCTGCTTCTCCCTCTGTCCCTCTTTCTGCTTCTGCTCTCTTTGATATGAATTAGTAAAATCTTTAAAAAAATTGTTTGAAACCATGACCCAGCCATCATGGTTTGTTAATATAAAACAGTAGTTAAAGTACCATCTTTGCTACAACCCCAGCTACTCTGCTTCCAAGCTGTGTACACATTTTCACATATTGGCTAAAATTGTGCATCCATATCATTCTCCTCTGCAAATTAAAACTATGAATGGGCCAATATTCCAGAGTCATGAAAATTTTTGTAAAGTAACACATATACAGTGTTCAGATCAGTAATTCGTATAAATTGTTATTTCAAGGCTAATGTGGTTGGTTGAGGATTGGAAGCCTTATAAGAAAAGGACCTCTAGGGATGCCTGGATGACTCAGAGGTTGGGCGTTTGCCTTCAACTCCGGGCATGATCCTGAGGTTCTGGGATCGAGTCCTACATCGGGCTCCTGCATGGAATCTGCTTCTCCCTCTCCCTGTGTCTCTGCCTCTCTCTCTCTATCTCTCATGAATAAATAAATAAAAAATCTTTAAAGAAAAGAAAGGACCTCTATTTTCATAATTTCCTTGAGTAGTAAAAAATGCAAACTCTTGGCTTTCAGCTGACATGTTCCATATGACTCCTGCCTCCTATTTCCATGAGGGATTCTCTGGCGACAAAGGTGAATAGCAGTCATCTGGAAACCAGTAGAACGGCCTCCAGACACTTGACAATAGGAGTAACATTTCTATTATAGGGTGTTGTTGAAAACCTGAGGAATTTCTCTCTTCTTTACCATTATACCTTCCTTTCTTTCCACTGGGAACAGGTAAAGTCCATAGATCTGATTCTCAAACACCTGACCATAGCCAACTCCAGGAGTCACTCAGACAATGGTTGGTTTGGGGCTGAAAGACATCCTTAATGCTTTTGGATACAAACTTGTGTTCTAAGTTCATAAAGTGGGCAGAGGTGTGTCTGTTGGCACCACCTGCCTCTTGAGTGTCTCTCAGGAGATGGTGATCAGTCCCTAGAACTCCAGGTGGGTGGAGTTTAAGGTGAAATCTCCCAAGTACATGGAGTCCCGTGTGTCCCTTTATTCGATGCTATATACACAAATAAATTTGACTTTTCCTATATATGTAGCTGGCAAAATGAACAGCAAGAACATCACAAAGAAAAAAGATTTTGGATACCGTTGTGCTACATTTCAAGGAGAAATCACAGTGCCGCTATTTGTGCATGGGTATTATTCCTAGTGTTTTACCTTTGGGACTCATGATGTGGGGCAGTGGCTTCATGATTTTCATGCTGTCCAGGCAGAAGAAGCAGGGGTTTAACACATCTATGGAAACTGGGTTTTCCCCAGATCCTCCCAGGAGACCACAGTTACCCATAACATCCTTGTCCTCCTGAGCACTTTTATATCATTGAACACCCTAGCCTCCATCTTCCAGGTGCGTGGTGTTTGTTAGTAACCCCAATAGTTGATATTGAACATCTCTGCACTACTTGCTGCAAGTTTTTAAAATTTTTAAATGATTTTATTAATTTATTTGAGAGAGAGAGAATACATGAGTGGGGGAAGGGCAAAGGGACTGGGAGAAGCAGGCTCCTCGCTGAGCTGGGAGCCTGATGCAGGGCTTGATCCCAGGACCTTGGTTTCATGACCTGAGCTGAAGGCAGACATTTAACTGACTGAGGCACCCAGGTGCTCCAGAAGGATGTATATGTTTAACAACATCATCAAGGACTATATTTATAATGTATGCCACTGAAAGAGCACTGACATTTTAGTTTTAGGTCAAAGTACTTGGCATGGAGATGGGAGTGATACAGGGGTGGGGCATGAAAGAGGGTATGGGATAAATGGAGCTGCAGAGAGTTGGGGGCTTGGGGTAACAGAGCCACAGGGGAAGGGAGGATAGAAGCTGTGTTAGTTTCCTAGGGCTTCTTTAACAAATTCCACAACTGGGTGATTAACAAACCAAGTATTAGTGTCTCACAGTTCTAGAGGTTCTTAGATGTCTGAAGTCAAGCTGTTGGCAGGGTCATACTTTATCTCAAGAATGGAGTCTTCCCTCTTTCTCACTTCTGGAGACTGTCAGCTATCCTTGGCCTTCCTCGGCTAGTTGATGCATCGCTCAGTCTCTGCCTTCATCATCACGCACTATTCTGTGTGTGTCTGAACTTCTCTCTTCTCATAGGACACCAGCCACTGAATTCAGGCTTACCTAAATCCAGTATGGCCTCCTTTTAACTTGATTACATCTGCAAAGATACTATTGCCTTAAAAACAACAACAACAACAACAAAAACACAAGATACTATTGCCCAATAAGGTACAATTACAGGTACTGTGAATTAGAACTTGAGCACATTTAAAAAAAAAGATTTTATTTATTTATTCATTAGAGGCATACACAGAGAGAGGCAGAGACATAGAGGGAGAAGCAGGCTCCCTGCAGGGAGACTGATGTGGGACTGGATCCCTGTACCTGGGACCATGCCCTGAGCCAAAGGCAGACACTCAACCACTGAGCCATCCGAGCATCCCAGAACTTGAGCATATTTATTTGAGGCACACTATATAACCCACAACAGGGCTAAAGGGCATGAGGGAGTTAAACGTCACTGAGGGATTAAAGTGCACTACAGGTTTTAAGTTTGGGGGTGGAGTACATACACGGACATTAAGGACATGAGGCATATGTGTGTGTTGAGGGAATAAGAGTGTGAAAGAAATCCTGGGAAGGAAAGAGATCATGGATGAGGAATTAATTGGGAAAAGGGAATTAGGATGCAAAGTTTAGTAAAAGGCATATAAACCTTACTGCCTATGAAGGGTTAAAAACTATGGGTTGGAAAGGTGATAGCTGCTTATGAATTCAGTCCAGGGGGTATTCAGTGCTCTTAGCAGAGATAAAGGGTGGGAGAAAAAGCTGATGCCTGGGAAACATGATCGGCACAGGGAGGAAATGTGGGTGGAATGAGATCATCAGAACTGGGAGAAAAGTGGCTAAAAGTAGGCTAAAAGGCCTATGAGAAAGTGGGAGTATAGAGTTGGGGTAATGAATGCAGGGACATATGGAAACTAAGGACTCCTGATAATGATGGCTAAGGCATTGAGGGCAGTGGACATAAAAAACACAATAAATAGGCTGAAGTCATGGAATGGGGAGAAGATAGATGGGGCAATGGAGAATGGAGGATTTTGTGTCAAAGGAAGGGTCAGAAGTTTGAGCTGAGGCTCTCAGGCTAGGCAAAATGTGATTTATTGGTATAGAGTTTTAAAATGCACTGGATAGACTTAGAAGAGCAACGAAGAAGATTAGGAGGGTCATTTGCAGGGAAAGATTCAGGTTTCATGGAAATCTAAAGGTTCCATGGGTGTAGAGATTGTGGTGACAGTGAGATATAGAGAGGAGGGAAGACAGGGATGGAGCTGGGGGTGATGGAGGTTGCAGGGGTACATTTGGAGGTCACTAATTCATTCTCTTACTCATTGATTCTCTCATTTGCATTTGATTCACAATTATCAACAGTTTCTAATTCTAGCCCACAAACCAATAACCTTATTTATATAAAATACCAGTAATCCTTTTCGACTGAATAGACAGTAAAGGACCAGAGGTAAATTCTGAGTAAACAGTGAGATTAAACATTTTCTCTCTACGTGGGGATACCCTGCACAAGGTAAGACCAGGTTGGAGATCTTGTGGAAACCATGAGAAGAAAATTCTGCCAACAACCTAAATGCTCCTGGAAGTGACTGCTGACCTTGAGATTCCTGAGAAGATCCAATGCCTCTTGAAACTATGATTTTAACCTTATAGGACCCCAAGTCCATTGCAATTCAGACTCAGAATCATGGTTTTATTATCTCCTAAATGCACAGTGATTGGTTATGGTAATGATAGAAAACAGCTATCCATGAGCATATCATTAACTGTAAAAAGAAAATTATAAACTATAAATTTGGAGACAATTACCCTCAAACCAATCATAGTTTTATCTTCAGACATAATAGCTTGTCAGGTTGAGATGGATCCTCCCTCTTATGCAAATTCAGAGTATAACACACAGATGCTAAAATATTTTGCATTTGGTTCAGTGTTTACATAAATATTGTGTTATCAGATATACTGTCAAATTCTTTTTCTTTTTTTTTTTTTAAAGATTTAATTTATTTATTCATGAGAGACACACAGAGAGAGGCAGAGACATAAAGGGAAAAGCAGGCTCCCCGCAGGGAGCCTGATGGGAGACTTGATCCCAGGACCCCGACCTGAACCAAAGGCAGATGCTCAACCACTGAGCCACCCAGGCACCCCTCAAATTGCTTTTCTTAATCAATGCCATAGAAGTGGATCTATGGCAACAAAAAACCCACATCGTATCCCACAATAATTATAAACACAACACCCTTGGGGAAACACTCTTGTTTATATAACTACGTAATTGAATGTATCCATCTTCTGCTATCACACATCATGAAATGTGGATTTTTGATTTGTACACATGTGACTTACAGGGTGGTTCTGGGACAGGAGATTGTTGTACCATCATGACTGCATCCTTACAATGGATGGACAATTGCTAAATTATCCTTGCAAATGGAATAAAAAAAAAAACCCTCAGAACCTATAATCTCCAACCAACTACATTTCCTTTTTTTTTTTTTTTTTAAAGATGTATTTATTTATGATAGACATAGAGAGAGAGAGGCAGAGACACAGAAGGAGGGAGAAGCAGGCTCCATGCCAGGAGCCCGACGTGGGACTTGATCCCGGGAACCCAGGATCACACCCTGGGCCAAAGGCAGGCACTAAACCGCTGGGCCACCCAGGGATCCCCCAACTACATTTCCACTGTTAAATTAAATAAGGAAGCCATAGACTGACGTGTCTTTAAAGCCTAGGTAGCCTCTGTACGCAAAGCACAATAGGACCAGAACAGAAGAAAATGAATTTAAGAAAAAATAATTACAGGTATGCCTGGGTGGCTCAGGGGTTGGGCATCTGCTTTTGGCTCATACTGGGGTTCTGGGATCAAGTTCCACATGGGGCTTCCTGTGGGGAACCTGCTTCTCCCTCTGCCTGTGTCTCTGCTTCTCTCATGAATAAATAAACAAAATCTTAAAGAAAAACACACACACACACACACACACAAATAGTTACAGTCAAACAGACCTTCCAATAATGAGGCAACCACTTAAGGTAAATACAATGAAACACTATCTTTGCTTTGCTTCCACATCCTCTCTATAAAAATCTCACTGCAAAAAAAAATAAAAATAAAAAATAAATAAAAATCTCACTGCTAGCTCCTACAGGTGAGGGACTATTTGAATAGACAAACTAACTGGCCAAATTAACTCTGGAAACTTTGAATATACATCAGTTCACCTTTTAAAGCCACACAGTACTACCTTTCATTTTGAGCACTTTTCTCACACAGCCTGAACATCTTGCCCATTTGCAACGTGTGTATAAGAATCAGTATGACATCTCTACCTGCCCCTCTCTGCCCCCTTTTGGACAAGTGCACAACACACCAACATGACTCTGCCTTCACTTCTTCAGACTTCAGTCTCCGTAAGGCTCCCCACTGCTCCTGTGCAGACAGGGTTTCCCCAAGTGCTGCATGTGTGCACAGAGACATTGGGGCACAGCGCCCCTCTCAGGCACAAAACTGCAGGCACATGCTCCTCCCTTCTCCCCAGATCACCAGCCTTGAAGTCTGTCAAGCCCACATACCTGGGTTCTCAGTACAGGCAAACCGGGACTCTATGGACACGATGGACACAGCAGTCCTCCCTCTAACCAACATTGTTATCACACCCAGATTTTTTTGTTGCCCTCTTTCTCGTTCTGGCCTTTCTTATTGCCAGAAGTTCACACATGTGCACAAAGAGAATGCAGGTGAATCCTGAAGGATCCTGAATACGCACCTGCCAGAAAGAAAAGGGCCCCCAGCAGATGGGGATCAGGGACTGGACATTCAGGATAATCCTAGGTAATATGAACACATAAGATGCTCTTCAGTCCCACCCATCCAGAGATCCTTTTGATGTCCCCAGATTCCTCTTTTGTATTTTGGGGCAAACATCGTGAGCACAGAGCTCAGCTGCTCCAAAATTTCCATTGGAAAAGTCCCTCTGCCTAATTATGTGGCTGTCAGAGTGTAACAGGGAATTGTCAGTTTAGATTCTGTCAAAATGACCATAGACCACAAAACTACCGGTCTCTGCACCTCCCTTCTCAGAATGGCTCAGAGAACAGTGTTCCTTGCAAGTCCACCTACTGGGTGGCCTGAGATGGCATTCACACTTTCCTGAGGCTTTGGCTCAGATAAAGAAGGCAAAGGACTCTAAATTTGGTGAGTCACTTTCGCCTTTCTGGTTATAACAGTGCTTCCAAAGCAACACATATCATCCCACCTTTTTTCCTGGGATGTCCACTCATAGTCCACATATTAAAATTAACCAAATATAAAAATGCAAATATTGACCCATCAAATTTCCCTCTGATCCTCTAATCCATCCTTCCTTTCTCTCTCCCAGTCTGCTCTCTATACATGTGCCTTCACATCCAATATTATTTTTAAGATTACTGATCATGAAAAAGAAGAGAAAGCATCTGTACTCCCAGCACAACCAGCATCCAAATCCTCCTGGGAAAAACAAGTATAGAGTACCCCAATTCCCAGGGATTCAGAAAGATTAACTTGCATGATGTATGTAAGATTCTCAGCAGTGTCCTGGACTCAATGCATACTCACATACCTGAAGCATGTAGTTGGTGATAAACATTTCATGAGTGCATGTTATTTACCCCAAACATCCTTGCTCAGACACCACAGCCTTATCTAGTCTCTTATCAACCTGCAGAGGGTGAGAAACTCTAGAAACTCTGAAACTGGAAAATGAGTCTACATCCAAAATACGGAGAAAGTGTTTCAGACCAAAAACTGCAAAGGTGTCTGGTATTCCCCTAGAATATCAACATTTGGCTACATTCAGATGGCTGAGAAAACTCTGTCAACCTTGCCCTGGTTCCACTGCAGTAATGGTTCCCACTGAAAATCTGGACCATGAAGATCATTCCCAATGTCCAATATTCAGCTACCATTTTCCAGGGCTCACTATTTACATTCAAAAAAAGAGAAATCAGGGATGCCTGGGTGGCTCAGCAGTTGAGCATCTGCCTTTCGGCTCAGGGCGTGATGCCGGGGTCCTGGGATCGAGTCCCACATCAGGCTTCCAGCACAGAGTCTGCTTCTCCCTCTGCCTGTCTCTGCCTCTCTCTGTATCTCTCATGAATCAATAAATAAAATTTAAAAAAGAAAAACCCAGAGAAATCAGCAGGGAAACAGGAATTGTGGGCTACCTTTTCCATGAGAAATGAAATCTAAAATATTGGCCAATGTCTAAAATCATTCATTACTGTTTACAATATGTGGTCCACTCTTACTAATGCCTTATTCTAATTATTTTGATATTCAGAATTTTATGCATCTGGGCTAATGTTCTTTTGTAACTGATGTCAGATAATAGGATGCATAGAAAAGAACCATAGAGTTTTTTTTTCTTTACAACTGACAAAGATGTTTAGATAAAAAAAGTCCAGTCATCATCTAAATATTGATAGAGCCAGTATTTAAACAGGAGGAGTTCACATGCCCTTCCAGAAAACGTTGGTTCTTGGATTCTCTCCTCTGTTTGACAATCAATGCTTCATCCAAAAGACTTCACACAGGGATCCCTGGGTGGCGCAGCGGTTTGGCGCCTGCCTTTGGGCCAGGGCGTGATCCTGGAGACCCGAGATCGAATCCCACATCGGGCTCCCGGTGCATGGAGCCTGCTTCTCCCTCTGCCTGTGTCTCTGCCTCTCTCTCTCTCTCTGTGACTATCATAAGTAAATAAAAAAATTAAAAAAAACACAAAAAACAGCAAAAGACTTCACACAGAACAGTCTTCATTCTCTGAGACTTGAGAGTATAAGTTCCAGACCTGGACACACACATATTGCCTGAGTATTGCCTACTGAGGATCATGTACACAGGTCCAGCTTCCCTGTTAAAACACAGGAGAAAACAGCCAGCCCACACATGAGCACATTTTCACATTGGAGAACCAGGACCACAATCCACCTAATACAATTCATGCTCATCTGTATATCTTTTTTTTTTTTAAGATATTATTTATTTATTCATGACAGACACACAGAGAGAGGTGGAGACATAGGCAGAGGGAGAAGCAGGCTCCTTATGGGGAACCCAATGTGAGCCTCAATCCTGGGACCCCAGGATCACGTCCTGAGCTGAAGGCAGATGCTCAACTCCTGAGCCACCTGGGCATCCCCTCATCTGTGTATTTGACTGCATCCTTCATGGACTAATATTTTTATTGATGATGACCACCAGAAAGATGCCTCCAGAATTTCATTCTCAAAGCAGGTTCCCAAAAGAGGCCCCATTGACACCACCTGAGGACTTGTGGGAATGGAAAGTTGGGGGACATAGCCTAAAACAATTGAAATGTAACAAGGAAAGAGGCCTAGAAATCTGAGATTTTACAAGTGCACCAGCTAATTCTGATGCAAGATAAATTTGAGAGCCACTGCAGTAACAAAATCACAAGTCATGCCTGAATTATACATGGATAACTCACTCTTAGATACTCTCTCTGTGGTGATATTAGTGGTGTCACACACAAAAACATACACATTGTTTTTATTTACAGAGAAATCTGATTCTAACATAGTCCTCTTCTGGTTTACAGGTCTTCCATGTCTCATTTTCCTCAGTGCTCTCCTCAAGCTTCCTGGGATTACCCACAAATACCCTTATTTTCACATTATTTCATGAAAATATTCCAACCTATAGTGAACTGGAATCTACTCAAATATTTCATCAAATAAAATGTGAAACACAGGAGCACCTGGGTGGCCCAGTCAGTTAAGCTACTGAAGAATTAGAACTTCATTTGCATTCATGATTATATTCTTCTGAATCTGGGTAGGCATACTCTAAGTTTCAGGTGCCTCTCATAACATCTGATTCCAGAGCAAAACATGATGTTCTTTGTGTCAGATGCCTTGAAACACTTCAGGTAAGGAGGAAGAAATGAAACACATCAATTAAATGACATGCAACTTAATATAGTCACTGTGGAATTACTTCCATTTTGAATGAATCTTAGAACATCATGTAATTCGCTGGAAACCATTCTTAGAAAACCTGTGCAAGACATAAGCAATGGTTTCTGAACATTGGAACAAGGAAAACAATACATCTCACACAACTAATAGGGTAACACGACTTGCATGTGCAGATTCTCACGCCAAGCAAGAATCATGAGATTTTGGAGGAATAAATTCAATGCAATATAAAAAAAATTATTCCCATTACGAATTGGTAATATTTAAGTGTGCTAGAAAATCATCAATTTTGAAATTTCCTTATTACTATATTGACCTGACATCCCCTTTTCATCTGAAAATATGGGTACATATAGACATTCTTCCTCATCAGTTCTGTTATACCTAAATTATATCTTAAGCTTACTATATATACAATTTGCATACCATGCATCTCAAAACCATGGGAGGGACGCCTGGGTGGCTCAGTGGTTGAGTGTCTGCCTTCGGACCAGGGTGTGATCCTGGAGTCCCAGGATTGAGTCCCACAGTGGGCTCCCTGCATCGAGTTTGCTTCTCCCTCTGCCTGCTTTGTGCTTAGGTTGTAGTTCTGGGGAAAGGTTTTGCTATATCCTCTACATCGGTTGCATTTCTCCCAGTTGTGTAGACTCTAATGTCAAAGAAAGTTTGAGCAATGGTTAAAGTCTTTTTTTTTTTTTTTAAGATTTTATTTATTTATTCCTGAGAGACAGAGAGAGAGAGAGAGAGAGAGAGAGAGAGAGAGAGGCAGAAGGAGAAACAGGCTCCATGCAGGGAGCCTAATGTGGGACTAGATCCCTGGTCTCCAGGATCAGGCCCTGGGCCAAAGGCAGGCTCTAAACCGCTGAGCCACCCAGGGATCCCCAATGGTTAAAGCCTTCACCAAATTGTTTACCTTTGTAAGAATTTCTTCCCAGTATGTATTCTCTCATGTTAGAGAGGTTTGAGTGCTGGGTAAAGGCTTTGTGACTTTTTTTTATATTTGTAAGATTTCTCCTCAGAATCTATTCTTTGATGTCCAGCAAGACTTGAATGCTGGGTTAAGGCTTTGCCACTTTATTTACATATATAAGGTTTCTCCTCAGTAGGAAGTCTCTGCTGCTGAGTCAGTTTGGAAGATTGCTTAAAAGCTCTGCCACATTTGCTACATTTGTAAATCTTATCTTCAAGGATACAATGACATATAAAATAGTTTAAGCTTTGGGGTTCCTAGGTGGCTCAGTCAGTAAAGGGTCTTCCTTCAGCTCAGGTCATGATCTAGGGGTCCTGGGAAGGAACCCCACATCAGGCTTCCCTGCTCAGTGGAGAGTCTGCTTCTCCCTCTACCCTGGCCCATCTCTCCCTACTCCCTGCTTGTGCTCTCTGTTCTCATGCTCTCTCTCTCTCAATTAAATAAATTCTTTTTAAAAGAAGATTTAGGGACGCCTGGGTGGCTCAGCGGTTGAGCGTCCGCCTTCAGCCCAGGACGTGATCCTGGAGTCCCGGGATCGAGTCCCACATTGGGCTCCCTGCATGGAGCCTGCTTCTCACTCTGCCTGTGTCTCTGCCTCTTTCTCTTTCTCTGTGTCTCTCATGAATATATAAATAAAAATAAAATATTAAAAAAAATAAAAGAAGGTTTAAGTCTTGATAAAATATTTTCTGACATTTATTTCTTTTATAATGGTAACTGAAACCTGAGTTCTCTGAAGTTTATTAAGATTTATCCATATTAATGCTTTTCTAGATTCATTGCATTCATAAGTTCTGTCTCTAGTAAAAGCAACATGGTAGGGACGCCTGGGTGGCTCAGTGGTTTAGCTCAGGGAATGATTCCAAGGTCCCAGGATCAAGTCCTACATCGCGCTCCCCATGAGGAGCCTTTCTTGTCCATCTGCCTATGTCTCTGCCTCTCTCTCTGTATCTCTCATGAGTAAATAAATAAAATCTTTTTTTTTTCATTTTTTTAAAAATTTTTATTTATTTATGATAGTCAGAGAGGGGGGGGAGAGAGAGAGAGAGAGGCAGAGACATAGGCAGAGAGAGAAGCAGGCTCCATGCACCGGGAGCCCGACGTGGGACTCGATCCTGGGTCTCCAGGATCGCGCCCTGGGCCAAAGGCAGGCGCCAAACCGCTGCGCCACCCAGGGATCCCCTAAACAAAATCTTAAAAAAAAAAAAAAAAAAGTTGGTAATTCTTGAAGATCAAGTCTTCACCAAAGGCCTTTCTTAGGCTTTTCTTTCTTTTTTACACCTAAAAAGTTACTCCAAATTATGTATTGTGCGGCACCCAAGTGGCTCAGTTGTTGGGCATCTGCCTTTGGCTCAGGTCATGATCCCGGGGTCCTGGTTTCAAGTCCCACATCTGCTTCTCCCTCTGCCTATGTCTCTGCCTCTCTGTGTCTCTCATGAATAAATAAATAAAATCTTTTTTAAAAGCCACAAATTATGTATTGTGTGATATCTAATGAACAGTGGTTGGATAAAGACAAGCCCTTGTTTATCAAAATTAGGGACTTTGGAATCAGGAGTGGTTTTTGTTATTAGAAGAATAATGAACTCTGAGATAAGGATCTCTCAAGTTAAATATATCTAGGCCTTTTATGTTCGGCTTAAGATTTCTAATTTGTATAAATGTTTGAATAATTCATCCTTCTATAATTGAAATGGTTCAAATCATTACTTTCAGCATAGAATAAGTGACGTTCCAAATTTCTTTTCAGAGAATAAGTACATTTAAATAATGGAATTGGGTATTTGGGTTCACAAAGATACTGTTGTGCAAACATAACTTTTTTTTTTTTTTTTTAAGATTTTACTTATTTATTCATGAGAAATACATAGAGAGAGGCAGAGACAGGGAGAGGGAGAAACAGGCTTCCTGTGGGGAGCCCCGTGTAGGACTTGATCCTGGGACTCCGGGATCACACCCTGAAGCAAAGGTAGACCCTCATCCACTGAGCCACCCAGGCATCCTGCAAACTGTGGAGGCCGAGAAAAATTAAGGCCATTCCACCTCAAGTTTAGCATTAGCACAAGTACAGCCATCTTAAGTCCCTGGGAATAAGAGCTGAACTTTACAGGAAAAACTGCAGAATGTCCTAGGCAGGGAATCCCATACCCGAAAGACAATAAAGCTCAGAATGCCCTCGGAGAGAATCCCATATCAGATCCTAAGAAACTCCCCCACACTTTCCCCCATATTGGAATGGAAAAAATTCCTCCACCCCTTCTGAAAATCCCCTAGACCAGCCCATAAAAAACCCAGCTGTAACCCACTTCGGGGTCCAAGTCCCTGCTCCACTGTGTCGGGTATACTTGGACCCACGCTCAAGCTTGTAAATGAACCCTCGTGTACAAGCATCAGTGTCGGCTTCTTGGTGGTTTCTCGGATTCTCAATCTTGGGCACAACACAAACATAATTGTCTCCAAATGGGGTTTCCTCCAGAATGTTTTCTATTCTCTATTTTTTTGGGCAGTAAGGGTTCCATTAATGGTAATCGTCACAGTTTAGTTTTATCCATAATAACATTCTTTTTGCTCTTCACTTCCTGCCATCACCTTGTTAGTCTTTCACTAACTGTGATCTCAAAGCCACAGCTTCCATGTCTTCCCAATAGCACTTTATGTAATAAATCTTTTTGCCTGTCTTTGTCAACAATCCCAGGGTGCCATGAGAAGCCATAACTGAAAGATACCAATAAATGATCCCACGTACTACACTTACATGTATATACTATAAAATGTTAATGTAGAAAATGAATATCTAACATAGGATATTAGGATAATACAGAAATAGGAAGCACCAGGACTATGCTCCACCATGAGGACACGAACTAACCAAATTGCCTTTTGAGTGCTCCACAAGCCAGTTGGGAGAACACAGCAACCTCATGTAAGAACAAGTGAAGAAGAGCCGGTTTGAAGAAAGGAAATTTTGTTACATTGCCCACAATAGCTGCTCACCCTACCTGGAACTTCATGGCAAGACTGTGAGAAAACTCTAGACTGTTCAGAAAAGATGAGGGACCTATGTGAGCCATAATCTGGCTTCACTGCAGCTGCCTGGTGGGGCTTGTTTCTGTCATGCATGACATGTAGGGCTGAGGGAATGAGAACACCCTTGATGTACTCTGGTGTCTGCTCAGAGAAAAGGAAAGTGCTTGTTCAAACACCAGAGAGAATGCAGAGTTGAAGAGCATCAGGAGAGGAATGATCGTATGCAGTGAATATGAAACAACAATTGTTTAACTGTGAAATTACAAGCACTCAGACATTATACACCTCCAGAATATATGTGTCACAGGTCCCAGAATTACTGCACAGGTGGCTGCTGTCTGTGTTTTCCTTTACAAAGCAAGTCCATAAATTCTGGGACCAGAGGCTGTTTTTTAAATTCCCAAATCTCAGCAAAAGATCACCAGGCAAACGAAGAGACAGAAAAACATGTTCCAACAAAAGGAAGAAAGTGAAACCCTAAAGCTGACCCTAAATTAGTAGAGAAGTATTAAATGCCTGACAAAGAATTCAAAATAGTGATCATTAAAGTGTTCATGAAGGAAGAGGAGACAACAAGTAACTACATGGCACCAGTAGACTATGCATGTTCAAAATGAAAATCCAAAGGACAGAAAGTCTAAAAAAACAACTAAACAGAAATTGGGAGCTAAAAAAGTACAATAACTGAATTGAAAAGACACTGAATGGTCAGCAAAAGAATTAATCAAAATGGGTTACCTCAGTGGTTCAGGAGTTGAGTGTCTGCCTTTGGCCCAGGGCGTGATCCCGGAGACCCGGGATCGAGTCCCATGGAGCCTGCTTCTCCCTCTGCCTGTGTCTTTGCCTCTCTCTCTATGTGTATCTTTCATGAATCAATAAATAAAATCTTAAAAAAAAAAGAATTAATCAAAATGAAGCAAGAATTAGACAACTTACAGATCCCTTGTTTTCAATTATCCATTGAGGGGAGTAAAAATCATGGGGAAAAGGACAGAGTCAGAGGGACTTATTGGGACACCAACAAGTGGACCAACATACACATTAAGGGGACCTTGCGAACGAGAGGAGAGTGAAAGAGAGCAGAGAACTTACATGAAGAACTTTTGGCTTAGAATTCTCACAATTGTAGAAAGAAAGATACAAATTCAAGAAGCTCAGTGAATTCTAAGTAGGATAGATGTCAAGACATGAACACAGTGATACACTATAAATAACATAACCTATCAGGGACGCCTGGGTGGCTCAGTGGTTGAGCGTCTGCCTTTGGCTCAGGTCGTGATCCCGGGTCCTGCATTGGGCTCCCTGCAGGGAGTCTGCTTCACCCTCTGCCTATGTCTCTGCCTCTCTGTGTCTCTAATGAATGAATACATAGATAGATACATAGATAGATAGATAGATAGATAGATAGATAGATAGATAGATAGATAACCTCTCAAAAATCACAAGTGAAAGAATTTTGAGACAGCAAGATAAAAGTAACTCACCTTGTGCAACAGACTCATCTAAGAATATTAATGGTTTCTCAGCAGAACTTGTATAAATAAGTGTATGAGATAATATATTCGAGTACTGAAAGGTCAGAAAATATCGACCAAAGATATTTTATCTGCAATACTATCCTTCAAAAATGGAGAAATAAAAACTTTCCGGGGAAAAACTACTAGAAGTGTACCAGTAGACTTGCCTTATAAGAAATATTAAAGGAAATCTTTCTACCTACAATAAAAAGGTTCTAAACAGTAATTAAAACCACAGGAAAATATAAAGCTCCACAAATATAGCAACGTTAACTATTGTAAAGTGGTAGCACAAATCACTTTTATTTATGTGACAGAAATTTTTAAAAGAATAAAAGCGAAAAATGATATATCTAAATTATAGACCACACCACATAAAAGATGGAATTTGGGATATCAGTGACATAAATTGGGTGAAGGAGTAGAAATGACAAACAGTAGAGTTTTGTATGCTGTTGAGAATACCAGGTTGCAATGGTTTATTATAGCTTTGAGAGGCTTTAGATATCCCTAGGGTCACAAAAAGAAAAAAACCTGTAGAACTCATAAAAAGAAAATGAGAATGGTATCAAAGTCTGTCAATACAAAATGTCAAAGAAACATAGTGGAGCACAATAAAAGAGAGAAAGTGGGATTAAACAACCACAAGAAGTAAAGTATGAAAAAACAGCAGTAGTGGTCCTTTCATCCAGTGAGTACTTTTTAAGTAGATTAAAAGGTGCAAATTGGCTGAATGAATAAACCACAAGATCAAGAACCTCCTGTCTATAAGAGAGTCACATTAAATCTAAGAACACACAAGAGATGCCAAAGTATGTGAAAAGTCTTTTCATGCAAATAGAAGCCAAACAAGGGACCAGTGGCCTTACTAATATCACGCAAATACACATTAAGTTCATAGAGTGTCAGGAAACAAAAATGACATTATTTATAGATAAAGGAATGAAATTCTGTCGATACTATAACAATAATAAATATATGTGCACCTAACAACAGGGACCCCATTTATGTGAAATACAAAAGACAGAATTGAAGTAAGAACTCAATGGTGTCATGAGAGTAGCAGAGGTTAATACCTCAATTTAATTGTATAGCAAGACCACATTAAGTCCAAGGAGAGCACTTGCGCATTACAGACCACTTACACGTAATAGACATATACATACCACTCCACCAAGCAAGAGCAGAATATATAATCTTTTTAATCATACATGGAACATTTTCTAGTATAGACAACCTGTTTGTCTGCAAAACAAGTCTTAACAAATTTGAGAAGATTAAAATCATAGAAGTTTTTTGTTGTTTTTTTTTTACCACAACGTAATGAAATTAAGAATGAATAGCAGAAAAGAATGCCTGGGTGGCTCAATCAGTCAAGCATCTGTGTTTGGCTCAGTCATGATCCCAGGGTTCTGGGATGGAGTCCCACATCAGACTCCTCGTTCAGCAGAGAACCTGCTTCTCCCTCTGGCTGTTGCCTTTCTGCTTGTGCTCTCTCTCTCTCTGACAAATAAATAAAATTTAATTTTACTTATTTTAATTTTAAAAAATGAAGAGTAGATGGAAAATCAGAAATTCCACAAATATTTTGAAATTATACAACGCACTCTTGAACAATCAATGGTCAAAATGAAATTTAAAAAATGACCAGTAATTATCTTGAGACTAATGAAATAAAACTCAGTATATTGAAACATGGAATTCAGAGAAAGTGATTCCAAAGAAACATTCAGTGGAGTGAAAAGGCCGTCTGTGAAATGAGAGGACATTTTCTCTAGAACCTTTAGAGCATAAGGAATTAATATCTATCGTATAGAAAGAACTCTTGCAACAACCACAAAACAAAACAAAACAAAAAAGAGAACAAAACAAAAAAGACCCTGGTACGATTAAAAAATGGACAAAAGATTGAATGGGGGATCCCTGGGTGGCGCAGCGGTTTAGTGCCTGCCTTTGGCCCAGGGTGTGATCCTGGAGACCCGAGATCGAATCCCACGTTGGGCTCCCGGTGCATGGAGCCTGCTTCTCCCTCTGCCTATGTCTCTGCCTCTCTCTCTCTCTCTCTCTCTCTCTGTGTGTGACTATCATAAAAAAAAAAAAAAAGGGCAAAATCCAGGGAAGATATGCAAATGGACAAACATATGAAAGATGCTCAAAATCACTATTCATTAGAAAAATACAAGCAAAACAGTGAGTCATACCTCACTACTTCTTCAGATTCCACTATTAAACGAGAATAACACCAAAAAAGAGCTACTCTGAGTTGTAAATCACAAGAATCCTTAGAACTCATAGAACCCGTAAGGACTGCTAGATGAGATGCAAATGGCACAAGCGCTATGGAAAACCATGGGATTTTGTAAAAAAATTTAAATTATATTGCCCTATGATTCAGCCATCCCACTTGAGACTATATAACCAAAGAATTCAAAGTAGGATGTGCAAGAGATACTTGCACAAGCAGATTTCATAGCAGCAATGTTCAGAAAAGCCAATAATAATGAAAGCAACAAAAATGTTCGAGAACAGATAAAGAAAATGTAGCATATACATACTTTGAAAAAAGAAACATCATGCACAAAAAAACTAATAGTGACTGAAATAATTCACAGAGATAAATACACTATGATTTCACTTAAGTAATGAAACAAAAGATATTCCTGAATACAGAAACACCACGAATGCTGTAAAATCTACAGAGTATCACTGCTACACTAAAAAGCACATACAGTTAAGTATTAATTATACCACAATTTAAATGTATCTTGAGAAAAGTAGATCAAAATTCTAAGGGGGGGATCCCTGGGTGGCGCAGCGGTTTGGCGCCTGCCTTTGGCCCAGGGCGCGATCCTGGAGACCCGGGATCGAATCCCACGTCAGGCTCCCGGTGCATGGAGCCTGCTTCTCCCTCTGCCTGTGTCTCTGCCTCTCTCTCTCTCTCTCTCTCTCTCTCTCTTTCTCTGTGACTATCATAAATAAATAAAAATTAAAAAAAAAACAAAATTCTAAGGGGATTTGCCTCAAGGGAAATTTATATTTATGAACAAAACATTTAATAAATATGGGGTTGTTTACTAATTATCAAACTCCCTTCTTTTTTTTTTTTTAAGATTTTAAAAGTCTATTTATTCATGAGAAACAGAGAAGCAGAGACATAGGCAGAGAGAGAAGCAGGCTCCCAATGGGGAGCCTGATGCAGGATTCCATCCCAAGACCTTTGATTCATGATCTGAATCAAAGCCAGATGCTTAACCACTGAGCCCCCCAGGCAACACATGTAAGTCAAGCGTGTTCTTTTTTTTTTTTTTCTAAAATTTTATTTATTTATTCATGAGACACAGAGAGAGAGAGAGAGAGAGAGAGAAATGCAGAGACACAGGCAGAGGGAGAAGCAGGTCCCATGCAGGGAGCCTGACATGGGACTCGATCCCGGGTCTCCATGATCACACCTTGGGCTGCAGGTGGCGCTAAACCGCTGCCCTGTCAAGCATGTTCTATCAGAACTTTAGAATCTGGGGCATCTGAGTGGCTCAGTGGTTGAGCCTGTGCCTTTGGCTCAGGTTGTGATCCTGGGGTCCTTGGATGGAGTCCCACATCAGGTTGCCTACAGGGAGCCAGCTTCTACCTCTGCCTGTGTCTCTGTCTCTTTCTGTGTGTCTCTCATGGATAAATAAATAAAATCTTAAAAAAAAAAGACTTTAGAATCTAAAATCATAGCTCAATTTCACAGAAAACTAATCACAAAGCGAAAACAGAACACAACCAAAGGAACTCCATATACACATGACAAAATTAGAAAATCATTATTGTTAAGAAATATGGTAACAACACCTGTTATGAGGCAAAAATGGAACTGAAAAAATGGCTTAGCAAGGAGTTTCTTAGAAATATGCACAGATTTCCCCAGGCCCCCCAAAGCCATAGAAAAGCAGACAGATTGTGCAGGCCCTCACAGGCCATGGAAGGGTCCCTTGGCCCTCTTCGTGAATATGATGTAAGACCAGGGGAGCAGAAGGAGAATCTTACAGGATGTAGGAGCATGGGAAGTGTTAGAATTGTCTATGACAGAAACATAAATCAACAAAAGCTTTTAGAAAATTCTTTCACTCAGTGCTTCCCAAATGACACTTTTAAGGTTTGGTCTCCTCCTTCACTTTTGCACTTCACATAAGTCATCTACTTTCTTCATTCCCAACTTTGTGGCTGGACAGCTCCTTTCTCTTCACATCTCAGGGCTCCTATTTGCTCCAAAAAGGTGACCGGGTCTGGCGTAGATATAGCAAGACCCGTTTATTTAAAAAATAGGGGGGCGGGGGCAGCTCGGGTGGCTCAGTGGTTTAGCGCCGCCTTCAGCCCAGGGCCTGATCCTGGAGACGCGGAATCGAGTCCCACGTTGGGCTCCCTGCGTGGAGCCTGCTTCTCCTTCTGCCTGTGTCTCTGCCTCTCTTTCTGTCTGTGTCTCTCATGAATAAATAAATAAACAAAATCTAAAAAACAAAACAAAACAAAAAAAAACAAAACTTAAAAAAAAGGGCGGGGGGTGGGGGATGCCCAGGTGGCTCAGTGGTTGAGCATCTGTCTTTGGCTCAGGGCGAGATCCCAGAGTCCGGGGATCAAGTTTTGCATCGGGCTCCCCCCATAGATCCTGCTTCTCCTCCCTCTACCTGTGCCTCTGCCTCCCTCTCTGTGTCTCCCATGAATAAATAAATAAAACCTTTAAAAAATAAAAAATAGGAATATGAGTCTGGTTGGAGATTCACTAATTTTGAACCCACTAATGTCCTCAGTAGAGAAGATAGGACAATGTAGAATTCTCGAAAATGATTTCTGAAAACACTGTTATTTGATGAGTTTGAATGCAATGATTTTAGTGACAGTTAAAAGTTCTACTGAGCGTGCCTGGTTGGTTCATTCTGTTAAGCATCTGTGTCTTGATTTCAGCTCAGGTCATGATCTCAGGGTCATGGGATCCCGCCTCAAATGGGGCTCTGTGCTCAGTGCAGAGTCTGCTGGAGATACTATCCACGGCCCCTCTTCCTCCCTCAAGCTCTCTCTCTCTCTCTCAGTCATCAATAAATAAGTAAATATATAAATATATCAGTCAATCTATTTACTTATCAATTTTTCAAAAGATTTTATTTATTTATTCATGAGAGGCACAGAGAATGAGAGACAGAGACATAGGCAGAGGGAGAAGCAGGCTCCATGCAGAGAGCCTGATGTGGGACTCGATCCTCAGACCCTGGATCATGCCCTGAGCCAAAGGTAGACGCTCAACCACTGAGCCACCCAGGCATCCCTCAATCAATTTAAAGGCTCTACTAGCATACCAAGAATGGCAACAACAATCCTTTTTATTTTTACTTTACTTTTTTTTTTTTACTTTACTTTTTAAAAGATTTTATTTGTTTGAGAAAGAGAGACAGCCTGAGCAGGGGGAGGAGCAGAGGGAGAGGGAGAAGCAGATTCCCTGCTGAGCATGGAGCCCAGTGGCAGGGTCTGGGGTGGGGTGGCTCCATCCCGGAACCCTGAGATCATGACCTAAGTTGAAGTCAGATTGTTAATAGACTGAGCCACCAGGTACCCCAGCAATGCTTTTTAAACATTTGCTAGTCACTAGATAGCATTATAACACTTTATATAAGTTAGTACAAATAATAAACACCAAAATAATTGATGAGACCAAACATATCATTTTTCCTTTTCATAAGAGTTTTTTGCCCGGGACGCCTGGGTGGCTCAGTGGTTGAGCATCTGCCTTTGACTCAGGGCCTAATCCTGGTGTCTGGGATCGAGTCCCATGTAAGCTCCTGCAGAGAGCCTGCTTCTGCCTCTGCCTGTGTCCCTGCCTCTCTCTCTCTCTCTCTCATGAATAAATAAATAAAATCTTAAAAAAAAAAAAAAAAGATTTTTTTTGCCAAACACCCAATAAATGGAAAGAACTAGGTTTTCACCAAGGTCATCTGATGTAGAGTTTATCTAACATGACATACATATCTGTATACAGAGACTACTACCTTAAAGCAACGTTCTCTAAGGGCCAAAGGCAGGCTGCCTCAAGATAGGACAGTTGGTATGAACATTCTTTTGGGCTAAAGGCACTTGACACCCTATAGGGCAAAGAGAAGTTTTTGTCCCTCCCCTCATAATGTAGAAAAATCTTTTTTTTTTTTTTTTTTAAGATTTATTCAGGGCAGCCCCCAGTGGCTCAGCAGTTTAGCACTGCCTTTGGCCCAGGGTGGGATCCTGGAGACCCGGGATCGAGTCCCACGTCAGACTCCCTGCATGGAGCCTGCTTCTCCCTCTGCCTGTGTCTCTGCCTCTCTCTATATATGTCTCTCATGCATAAGTAAATAAAAAATCTTAAAAAAAATAAAGATTTATCCGTTCATTCCTGAGACACACACAGAGAGGCAAAGACCTAGCCAGAGGGAGAAGCAGGCTCCCCCTGGAGAGCCCGATGTGCGACTTGATCCTAGGACCTTTGATCACACCCTGAGCCAGAGGCAGACGCTCAAGCATCTGAGCTACCCAGGCGTCCCTGTGTAGAATAATCTTTTTTTTTTAATTTTAATTTAATTTTATTTATTTATGATAGGCACACAGTGAGAGAGAGAGGGAGGCAGAGACATAGGCAGAGGGAGAAGCAGGCTCCATGCACCGGGAGCCCGACGTGGGATTCGATCCTGGGTCTCCAGGATCGCACCCTGGGCCAAAGGCAGGCCCTAAACTGCTGTGCCACCCAGGGATCCCTGTGTAGAATAATCTTAACTGGCCATCTTTCACAGAATAAATGTTACTACTAGGGACAAATTTCATTTGAGTCATCCATCTGTGTGGCAGGGCAACATCTGCTGTTATTCTTCTTGCCCTGTTTAGTGCATTTCTCCACTTCAAAGTCTCAGGCCCTCCTCCTAACTTCAGGATATGAACCTCATTTTGCCCAATTTTGCAATTTCCGTGTCTGTGAGCGTTCCCTACACCTATGAAATTTAATTTTATCTTGTCCTGTTAATCTGTCTCTGTTCAATGGGTTTCTCAATCCAGCTAGAAGGATCCTGAAGGGCACAGAAATTTGTGCTCCCTGGCATGATCAACACAACATTGATCTAATGAAACCAGCATTGATCTTGTCAGTTCAGATGAAAAAATGCACACTACAGGTCATATTGTCCTCAGGCCCAGCTGTACCAGATAAGGAACATGGAGACTAGGCTCAAGAGGTAAGTGGTTATCGGCACTACCCTACAGATGTAACTACCAGATATACCTAATAAAACCTCTAAGATAGTTCACTAAAGAAAGCCTTTGACACTTCCAATTTCATATCATCAAATTTATTATTCTTGCTTAATTAAGAACACAACACAAACATGGATCTCAGGTGTTACTTTCAGGGGTACCTGAAAGTAAGATAATTTACTATAGAGATCTAATCTGGAAATCAGTAGGAACCAGTAAATCACTGCATGAAAGAATGAATGAGGTCCTTTTGCTTTAGCGTCAGCAAGGGAGGATTATTATATTTCTCAGATTTTCTTGAAAGGAAACATTTCCTCAAATACTCAGGAGGGGGGACACCTGGGTGGCACACGGTGGAGCATCTGCCTTGGCTCTGGTGGTGATCCCAGGGTCTTGGGATCAATTCCTGAATCATGCTCCCTGTGAGGAGCCTGTTTCTCCCTCTGCCTATATCATTGCCTCTCTCTGTGTGTCTCTCATGAATAAATAAAATCTTTTTTTTTTTTTAAGATTTGTTATTTATTTATTCATGATAGACAGAGAGAGAGGCAGAACACAGGCAGGGGGAGAAGCAGGCTCCATGCAGGCAGCCTGACATGGGACTTGATTCTGGGTCTCCAGGATCAGGCCCTGGCCTGAAGGTGGCGCTAAACTGCTGCGCCACCTGGGCTGCCCAATAAATAAAATCTTTTAAAAAATATACAGGAGAAGTATATTTTGCCTCTGAGCCCTACAGTAGCATTTATATGCTTTGGTTGTTTTTTTTTTTTTCCAATAAAGATTTTATTTATTTATTCATGAGAGACAGAGAGAAAGAGGCAGAGGGAGAAACAGGCTCCATGCAGGAAGCCCGACATGGGACTCCATCCCTGGACTCCAGGATTACACCCGGGATTGAAGGCAGCGCTAAACCACTGAGCCACCAGGGCTTCCCTATGCTTTGGTCTTGAACATAGAAGAATGATGAATTAATATTATAATCAATCGTGTGGATGGCATTGGCCTGAAGTGTACAACTCCCCAACCTGTACAATATTTGTTATTAAAAATGGGGAGTGCCAAAAAAAAAAAAAAGGGGGGGGAGTGCCTGAGTGCCTCATTCAGTTAAGTGTCTGCCTTTGGCCAAGTCGTGATCCAAGGGTCCTGGGGTCAAGCCCCACACCAGGCTCCCTGCTCCACGAGGAGACTGCTTCTCCCTCTCCCTTTCCCTCTGTCCTGCCGCTCCTCCTGCTTGGGCATGCTCTCTCACTATCATTTGCTCTGTCAAATAAATAAATAAAATCTCAAAAATGAAATAAAAGTGGATTCAAAGGGTGCCTCAGTAGCTCAGCATGTTGAGTGTCTGACTCTTGATTTTAGCTCAGATCACGATCTCAAGGTTGTGAGATTGAGCCCCACATCAAGCTCTGCACAGGACTTGCAACCTGCTTTGGATTCTCTCTCTCCTTCTCGCTCTGCCCCTCCACACCCCTGCTTATGCACACAGCCTCTCTCTCAAAAAAATAAAAACACAGGCTTTAAAATATTAAAAAAAAACAAAAACAATGAATTCAACACAAATAATTCAGCTGGTCCATCAGGGAAAACATAGAAGAATCAGCCACTTAGCATTCTCAGCACTTTGAATTTAGCCAGGCTAACTCCAGAAAAACACAAAACATAAAATACAATCAGCCATCTCCAGAGGGACGCTTGAAGGGGTAAGATCACTCTAATTAGCACACTCATTTCCAGCTAAACTCCCTTAGGTGCTGCACCTTTCAATCCACTAGGATGGAAAATAAACCTTCACTATAGGGAGAAAAGGGATGGAGATGCACCTTCCAACCATCCGGTGGGAGTCATGTTAACACATATGGATTACCTATTTGCAAGTGTCTAAATAAATAGAAAATTCTGGGATCCCTGAATGGCTCAGTGGTTTAGCACCTGCCTTCAGCCCAGGGCATGATCCTGGAGTCCCGAGATCGAGTCCCACATCGGGCTCCCTGCATGGGGCCTGCTTCTCCCTCTGCCTGTGTCTCTGCCTCTCTCTGTGTGTCTCTCATGAATAAATAAATACAATCTTAAAAAAAAAATAGAAAATTCTACTGAAGGGTGATTTAATGCTCAAGTGGCCTAAATGAGGACTGCCTGAAAGACTTAATTTGTGTACTTACATATGCTCCTCAAGAGAGAGCGATCTATTCAACTAAACAAACTGAATGGGTTACATATTTTGACTGCTACTTAGAAAATTTAAAGCAAACACAAGATAATATCTATGCAGGAAACAAAAAGGGACCTTCTGAAATAGTGGCAAAAAGTGAGCTCAACAATATCAACTCCTGGACATGTACCTCCTACTGCTCCACCATCTTTTTATGCTTTCTATAGGATATCTGGAAATGAGGCATTAATCAAATCCTCTGTCTGAGAACAAGAATTCTTGTCCCTTCAAAGATCCTTCCAGCTGGAGTAGGAATGAAATCGACGTCAGACAGATTAAAAGGAGACAAACTTAATAGGTGTACATACAGGGAATCCACAGGAATCCATACAGGAATTCCATAGATGTGGAAATTCCAAAGACTGTCAGGCAAGATGAGGAGCCAATGTCATGCTGAACTAAGGAAAAAGGACTGGGGGCCTGGAGCTTCAGAGGAAAGGAAAACATTTCACACGGCAATAAGAAGGGCACGTATTTGGTAATGACATCTTTGTCCTGCCTTGGAGATGGGTCACTGAGATAAACTCTGTTAATAACTCTTATTCTGGGAAAGACCTCACCCCCCAATTTAGAATCTACTGTGTGTTTAAAGGACAGAGTAAAGGTTCTCTCAAGCCTGCAGGATCCCAAGTACCCTCAACTCAAAATCCTCACAAGGCCAATGTGGCACATTCAGGAGGTGGTGGTGGGGCAGCATAGAGACTGTCCTGCACTCCTGCAATTCCCCCATCTGAAACTTCAAGAGTCTCACATGTTAGAAGTTGACCTGGTAGATTGTTTCATGCCATTGATCCAGTATTTTGCTCCTAACAATAGGTCAGTTTAATCAAACTCATTTCAACAGGGGAATGGGGTAAACTAGGTGATGAACCTTAAGGAGGGCACTAGATGTAATGAGTGCTGGGAGTTAGATGCAACTGATGAATCCCTAAACTCTATCCCATGAGTGAATAAAACACTATTTGTTAAGTAACTTGAATAAATTTGAAAGAAGAAGAGGCGACGATGCAGGTGTATTTTTAAGTTAGCCCATTGATAGAATTAACGTTACTAAATGGGAATGGTTAGTAATTAGACCAAATGTTAAGGCAGTTTCTGAGGTCTAATGGTAGCCAGTTGAGCATATTTCTAGCTATTGGTCTTGAAGGATCTTCAGATAGAGTAAGGGCAAGTACAGGCAACCTCACAAATCTTCCTGGCTTCCAGTTGAAATTCCTTTGGTAATCTTTACATTGGCCGATAGAGCTCAACACTAAGCTTGTCTATACATGAACTGTTATGATGATTTCTTTACATCCAATGATTTACATGCACTTTCCAGAACCTCAGGAAAAATCCTCGCCAGTATACGTTCTCTAAACAGGAGTCAGTGTTAGTTAGCATTGCTGTAAGGCCTTTCTACATTCTAAAACTTTTAAGGTTATTCTCCAATATGTATTCTCTAATATGGACTAAGGGGTGACCAGTCCTTAAAAATGTTCTCAAATTTGGGATCCCTGGGTGGCGCAGCGGTTTGGCGCCTGCCTTTGGCCCAGGGCGCAATCCTCGACACCGGGGATCGAATCCCACGTCGGGCTCCCGGTGCATGGAGCCTGCTTCTCCCTCTGCCTGTGCCTCTGCCTCTCTCTCTCTGTGTGACTATCATAAATAAATACAAAAAAAATTTTAAAAAAAGTTCTCAAATTTAAAACATTTTAAGGTTTTCTGCATTATGATTCTGTGATGAGTAAGTACTGAACAATGATTAGTGGCCATCGTATATTGTTTACATTGGTTAAGATTTTCTCATGAATGAATCCTGTGATGTGATATCGAATAACGCCTGAGATCTGGATAAAGGCCTTGCCACACTATTCACATTGGTAGGGATTCTTTTCTTCTTCTTTTTTAAAAGAGGTTATTTATTTATTCATGAAAGATGCAGAAAGTGGGAGGCAAAGAGATAGGCAGAGGGAATAGCATGTTCCATGCAGGTAGCCTGATAGGGGGCATAATATCAGGACTCCAGGATCACACCCTGAGCCGAAAGCAGGTGCTAAACTGCCAAGCCACCGAAGGATCCCCTGGTCATAACTTTGAAGTGGAACCTGAGATACCTTGGGAGCCTTTGGTTTGAAACGATTTCTCTATGGTTTGGACAGAGACTTTTTTTCTAGATTCTGTTTTTGTTTAAAAGATTTTATTTGGGGGATCCCTGGGTGGCGCAGCGGTTTGGCGCCTGCCTTTGGCCCAGGTCGCGATCCTGGAGACCCGGGATCGAATCCCACATCGGGCTCCCGGTGCTTGGAGCCTGCTTCTCCCTCTGCCTGTGTCTCTCTGCCTCTCTCTCTCTCTCCGTGTGACTATCATAAATAAATTTAAAAAAATAAATAAATAAATAAAATAAAAGATTTTATTTATTTATTCATGAGAGACACAAACAGAGAGAATTTATTTATTCACAAGGGACACAGACAGAGGTAAAAGCAAGCTCCATGCAGGAAGCCCGATGCGAGACTCGTTTCCAGGATCTTGGGATCACAACCTGACCCAAAGGCAGATGCTCAACCACTGAGCCAGAGAGGCATCCCTCTTTTCTAGTTTCACTGTGTCCAGAGGTGTGTCCATCAGCAACTCTGGCCCCTTGGATGTCTTCTAGGCCATCACCATCAGTCCCCAGATTCCAGGTGTGTGAAGCTTTAAGTCACAGCCATAGTTTCCATTGGCTGCTCCAATATCCTGTGCCAGATTCTACATGAGCAGATCAAGTCCCACATCGGGCTCCCTGCATGGAGCCTGCTTCTCCCTCTCCCTATGTCTCTCTCTCTCTCTCTGTCTATGAATAAATAAATAAATTCTTTAAAAAAAAAAAATCTAAAAAAAAAAAACGAACAAAAAAGAACATCCAGAAAATTCAGGTTAGAGCAAGTGGGTACATTGCTGAATTCAGGAATGTGGAGTCATTGTGTGGAAGACATGGTACACAGGGAACTTTGCTTCAGTTGGGCCAGTTCCCCGTCTGTGTTATCCTGTGAGTTCTGGTGTCATCCCTGATGGGTTATCCATGGACCAAAGACTTTTTTATTAGCATGGCAGCAGCATTTATTTGACATTCTTCTTAAGGAAAGCTTTCTAATATACGCGTCCCAGAAAACTCTGTTTATGTTAAGTTGCTTTTTCTTTTATTTTATAAAATAGAAATAAAAGAGACTAGACCAGACTAAAATAATATGAACTCTGTGTGGTGAATTTCTTTGCACAGGCTTAGGAATGATAGAGCCAGAGATATCAGAGTCTACCGCCAGATCCCTCCCTAGCCCACCCAGAACTACCCCTTCTGAGGCTGTGTCCAGGTCTGGCCTAAGTTCTGGGATCTCTTCCCTTCCCAGGACAGATTAGAGGAGATCAGATTCTGAGTGGCTCTTCCTTTCATCTCTTCAGGGCTGGTGCTCACAATTCTCCAAACCCACAATATGATAAATGGGAGCAAAGGACTATAGATCTTAGTAATTTCATTTGCTATATATATATATATATATTAACTTGTTAATATATATATATATTAACTTGTTAACTTGTTAACTAATTTTTTGAAAGATTTTATTTATTCACTCAGCATACACTGAGAGAGAGAGAGAGAGAGAGAGAAAGAGAGAGAGAGGCAGACACACAGGCAGAGGGAGAAGTAGGCTCCATGCAGGGAACCTGAAGTGAGACTCAATCCCAGGTCTCCAGGATCACACCCCGGGCCGAGGCAGTGCTAAACCGCTGGGCCACCCGGGCTGCCCTTCTTTTCTGTGTTTAACATTAAATCCTGTGCTTCATGACCCTTTCATCTAGATTCCTATTTTCCATTCCTGGAGATTCAGTAGTTACTCAATTTACAAAATATAAATATCTATACATAATGACCTGATTAAAAAACAATGCAGCTGATTAATATTCTTCTGATCTCCTATAGTTAGGATACTTTATTAGATATTTTTAATAAATTTGTGTTGAGAACTCCTAAGATATATTCTTTCAGCAAATTCCCAATATAATAGACATAGAATTATGTGTAGTCTCCAGATTTCCAGAATCTGTACATCCTGTATACCTGAAATTTTGTACCATTTGACCAACATCTCCTATTTTGTCCTCAGTCATCTCCTGACCATCACAATTGTATTCTATCCTTTTTAAAACATATTTTATTTATTCATGAGAGACAGAGAGGCAGAGACAAAGGTAGAAGCAGGCTCCTTGGAAGGAGCCCAGTGTGGGACTTGATCCTGGACCCCAGGATCAATCCTGAGCAAAGGCAGACACTCAACTGCTGAGCCACACGGGCATCCCAACTGTACTCTATTCTTATGAGTTCAACGCAGATTCCAGGTATTATTGAGATAATACAGTATTTGCCATTTTGTGTCGCTTATTGTTATTGTATAACATCCTCAAGGCTCACCTACTTTGTCCCAAATGGAAGCCTGTCATTTTTTTAAAGGCTGAATTTTGGATACGGATATCTATAGATAGATAGATATAGATATTATAGACGTTATATAGTACGTATGACACATAATATATTCTCATATATTTCTATATTGTAAACAATATTACATTATAGTAGATAGAGAGGGATATAGCTATATCACATTCTCTTGAACCACTCCTCCTGGAAAGCAGAGAAACTACAGGGAGATGACACTTCCTATCTGCTAGAATAACCAAGTTTCAGGAAAATACAAGGTAACCCCAATGTGGAAGAATTAAAATGAATATATATTGCTAACGAGAGTGGACAGACTATAGGAAAACAGGCATATACTTACACAGTCATTTTTCAATCCTGTTAAGAAAATACAAACAGGGCAGCCCCTGTGGCCCAGCGGTTTAGCGCCACCCTCAGCCCAGGGCGTGATCCTGAGACCCAGGATCGAGACCCACATTGTGCTCCTTGCATGGAGCCTGCTTCTCCCTCTCTCTGCTCCTTCACATGCTTGCGCTCTATCAAACAAACAAACAAACAAAAAATCTTAAAAAAAGAGAGATGAAATGATGTACAAATTCTTTCATTTTTTCTCTAGTTTCGCTTTTAAAAAAAAAGAAGATTCTATTTATTTATTCATGAGAGACACACACAGAGAGGCAGAGACATAGGCAGAGGGAGAAGCAGGCTCCCCGAAAGGAGCCTGATGTGGGACTTGATCCCGGAACCCCAGGATTATGCCCTGGGCCGAAGACAGATGCTCAAGCACTGAGCCACCCAGGCGTCCCGTTTGTTTTGTTTTTGAGGAATCATTTAGAAATTGTGTATTCGGTGTAAGAATGTAAGTCATGATGGTACAACAATCTCCTTCCCCAGAGCCGCCCAGTTAAGTCACATGTGTACAAATCAAAGATCTATATTTCATGATGTGTATAACAGGAGGCAGATACATTCAATTTTGTAACCGTAGAAGGAAGAGTGTTTGCACGAGGGTGTTGTGCTTACAATCACTGTGGAATATGTTTTATATTCCGCCGCTCCGATCCACTTCTACTGATGTGAAAATGCCAGTTTCATGCAGCATTGGTTAAGGAATGCAATGTCACTGACAATGAGTGTGATAGGACAATATTTATGTAAACCAACCATTACGTATTTATGTTGAACCCAGTACAAAATATTTTAGTGTCTATGTGTTTTATACTCTGAAATTGCAGAACAGAAGCCCCACCCCAACCTCACAACCTGTATGTCTGAAGGTCAAACTATTACTGACTGGGGGTAATTCATGGGCATTTTTAAACTTTATTTAGATATTTCTCATTACACAATTGATGATATGCCTACGTGTATGTTTGCTAAAGCTATCTTACCAATTGTAAGTATTTAGGAGGTCCTAAAAACAGAATTCTGTTTTTAAAGTCTGAATTTCATTGAGCTTAACTGGGCTTTCCGTTTAGGGCGCTAGAAGCTTAAATCAAAGTTTCCTGAGGCATTGAAGGTATTGGTTTCCACCTGATCTCCTCCATGGTCACAACTTGTGCGTGGTATCCTCAAGGGAGACAGACGATGTTGAGTCTCCCTGTTTACTCAAAATTATATCCGTGGTCCTTTACTGCCAATTCAACTGAAGGAACTACTAGGCATTTTATATAAGTAAGGTTATTGCCCCATGGCTGGAATTACAAACTTGACAATTTTGAACCAAGTACAAATAAGACAATTAATGAGTAGGAGAATGAATAGTGACCTCCAAATGTACCCCTACAATTTCTACCACCCCCAGCTCCATCCCTCCCCTCCTTCCTCTTTATCTCCCATTGTGACCTTAAGGTCTTCACCTCTGTGACCTTTACATTTCCGTGAAAGCTCTTTGTCTGCAAAGGACTCTCCTAGTCTTCATTGCTCTTCTAAATCCATGAAGTGTGTTTCAGACCTCTATACCAATAAACCCTTCTTGCCTGATTCTAGAGCTCTCTTCCTTCCATTGTCCCAAGAACCTCCATTCTTTCCTCCTCCTCCAATGCCATTTGTCCCTTCCCCACCCAATTCCAATGATTTTAGCCCATTTATCGTGTCTCTTATGTCCATTATCAATATCTGACCCATCATTTAACAGAGTCCTTAGTTTCCTCATGACCCTACTCTCATTACCGACAACCCTACACTCCCTGACTTTCTCATGGACCCTTTGGCCTACTGACGCCCACTCTTCTCCCAGCTCTGATGATCCCCCTCCACCCACATACACTCTGTTCCCCAGGTATCATCTGTTCTCCCCCTCCATCATCTCTTGTTGCAACACTGAACACTCCCAGGACTGCATTCACAAGTAACTATCCCCCTTCCATCCATATGTTCTTTGACCCATCACAGGCAATAAAGTTGCATATGTCTTTTACCCAACCTTGCCTTTGAACTCCCTTTGCCCATTAATTTGTCATCCACTATCCCCTTCTTTCTCATGATTTCCTTTACCTTCTCATTCCCTCAACACATAGGCCTCATACCCTTAATGTCCCTGCATACACCCACCCAACCTTAAAATCTGTAGTGCACTTTAACCCCTCAGTGACATTTAATAACCTAGTGCTTTTAGCCGTGTTCCAAGTTACAGAACATGTCTCAATGATGTTCAAGTCCTAATCCTCATTGCCTGTAACTGTAACCTATTTTGGGCAATAGGATCTTTGCAGATGTAATTAAGTGTATATGTCATACTGGATTCAGGTAAACCCCAATTAAATTCCTCTTGTCCTATTGAGAAGAGGGAAGTTTGTTTATTATTATTTTAAAAAACATTTTATTTATTTATTCTGAGAGACACACAGAGAGAGAGGACAGACAGACAGACAGACAGAGACAGAGAGGGGCAGAGAGAGAGAAGCAGGGAGCCTGATGTGGGACTCAATCCTGGGACTCCAGGATCACTCCCTGGGCTAAAGGCAGGGGCTCAACCACTCAGCCACCCAGGCATCCCAAGAGGGAAGTTTAGACACAATGCTGTGTGATGAAGGGACAACGATGTGTCTCAAGACAAAGAAGATCAAGGATAGCTATAGTTCCCCGAAGTTAGAAAGCAAGACTCAATTCTTGAGACAAAAGGTGGCCCTGCCAACAGCTTGGCTTCAGATGACTAAGTGCCTCCAGAAGTGTGACACAATAATTTTTTGGGTTCTTTAGCACCCAGTTGTAATAATTTGTTACAGAAGCCCTAAGAACTAACATGGGTCCTGTCTTCTCTTCCCTTGTGGCTGTGTTACCCCAAGCTCCCAGACTCTGCATTTCATTTATCCCTGTGCGCTCATTGTTACCGCCTCCCTTGTCTCATATCACTACTTGTCTTCATGCCTTGTACCTCAACCTAAAGTGGCACTGCTCATTATTCTTTCAGTGGCATATATTGTGAATATGGTCCTTGATGACATTATGAAGCAACATTGTTAAACATCCTACCATAATTCTTATTTTCTATCTTCTGTACTAGTGCATGCTTGAAAATGCTGTATATTCTCATACATGTAGTCACATATTCTAACTTAAAAGATTTTGTGTAACTCTTTTTAGAAGCTATTTGCATTTTTCCATTTAGCTTATATTAAAGTTTTACCCCAAAAGACCATACCATTTACTAGACAGTCCATTTAGAGAACATAATAATTACCTGTATATTTCACACTTGATATTAGCCAAAAACCCAAGAAGCGATTACCTATATATTTCAGAGGTGCTTTTTCCTACTCACCTATGACTGTCTTCAGAATCTCAAGCTTCACCATCTGCACTGCCTTGGGTCTCTAGCCTGCTGGCCTTCTTTGCAGACTCCAGACTTGCCAGCTCTCACAATCATATTAGCTAATTCATTACAGGAAATTTTTCCCACTATCTATGTAGAGACCTATAGAAAGAGAGACATCTATTTCTATATGTAGTAAGCCTATATATAATCTCTGGGTCTATGCAAATATAGATTAAAAATATGCAAAAAAATAAAATAAAATAAAATAAAAATAAAAATATGCATAGATGTGTGCATATCCATTCAATTGATTCTTTGGAGAAACCTACTTTAGATTTAGTGTCCATACATTTTTTCCACTCAAAATCAACCTACTGAACTTAATTGATATTAATTACTATATGTTTTATCTTCCTTTATTTTTAAAAAATATTTTATTTATTTATTCATGAGAGACACACAGAGAGAGGCAGAGACACAAGCAGAGGGAAAAGCAGGCTCCTCAAGGGGAGCCAAGTGTGGGACTTGGTCCTGGGACTCCAGATCACAACGGATCCGAGGGCAGACACTCAACCACGCAGCCACCCAGGTGTCCGAGTATATATTATGTTTAGTTTGACAGAACTTCCTTTCCATGTGCTTCTCTGAAAAATTGTTTTTCTGTATTATCACAAAAATTAAAAGAGAAAGTCAAATGCCAAATTCCAGTTGAAATCTTCTGTGTGCATGTATGCACATATGTGTGTGTTTAATTAATACCTGAATGTATGCAGTTGTTCATATTTGCCATTAATACGAGATCTTTTGTAGGAATATCGTATTTGGGGTTCCTTTTAAACAGCTTTATTTGGTATAACTTACATGCCACATAATTTATCCACCTAACGTGTACAATTGATAGCTTCTTAACCAAGTCACATGTAGGTATAAGCAAACAATTGTCAATTCTAGAACATTTCATTACCTCCTAAGAAACTTCACACTCATTAGCTATGACCACTCTCATCTTCTTATTCTCATATCTAATCAATAATCTGCTTACTTTTTCCAATTTTCTTCACCTACTACTGACATGACATTATATAAGTTTAAAAGTGTACAATTTAACTATTATATATTGTTAATTATAGCCAACATATATTGAATATATACACCAGATTATCTACTCACTGACAAGAGACACAAGTTATTTCCAGGTCCTGGCTATTAGGAGTAATGCTATTGCATGGTCTCTATTTTCCACATGTTTATAATTTTTCTAGTTTTGTACTTGTACCTGACTTCCACTTTCATGGCACTGTTGTAGGAAAAGATGCCTGATACGATTTCAATCAAATTTATTAAGACTTGTTTTGTGGCCCAATATAAAAATCTATATTGGGGAATGTTCCTTGTGCATGTGAGAAGAATGTGTTTCTTGCTGTTGGTGGAATGTTATAAGTCAGTCTGCTAAATATCATTGAAGTCTGGTACTTCCTTATTGATTATCTTGTCCCATATTGAAGGTGCACAATTGAAGTCCCCTGCTCTTGTATTGCTGTCTCTTTTTCTGTTCTTGTCTGTTCATTGTTGCTTATATATTTGGGTACTTTTATGTTGAGTACATAAGTATTCTAAAGATGACATCCTTTTGTCGAATTAACTCCTTCATTTTATTTTATGAAGGGGTATTATGATAACGTACCTGAAAGGACAAATCAGTTATTTGGAGACTTTAAATAGCAGAGAACAATGTAAATTAAATTACATGTGAAAATCTGCAATGTATAATAGCCAGAGATTAGAAAACTGACTACTGTGGGGAAAAGATTGATTAGCCCATACTAGTTGGTTTCAATAAACCATTGACTACTTCTTACAGTAATTACCAAGATTATCATTGCAACAATATTTTTCCACACACATCAAAATCTGGAAGCAGTAACTCCTCAAATTGTCATTTAGTGTTCTCTTTTTCCCAACCTCAAAGCACAGAAGTAGGTATTTGAATATTGACTAGCCATTTAGGGGACACAGGAGATACACATGTTCATAAACATTACATAAGCTTTAATTGATGTACCTGGAAAAACACCACCAAAATTTATGGGAAAGTATGTTATTTTTCATAGGGTTAAGTATTATATGAGTTTTAAACATACTATTTGAGTCCTACCAAAACTGGAATGGGGGAAATCATTTTTTCCCAAATGCACCATAATTAAAAACACTGCACGATGTAACCCCTTTATTTTATAATGACCTGAGCAGTGTCTTACTAGTCCTTGACTTAAAGTCTACTTTGATTGATGTAAGCATACCCATCCTGATTTCATCTGGTTTCTATTTGCATGGTGTATCTTTTTTCACACTGCACTTTCTGTCTGAGTGTGTTCTTAAGGCTGAAGGGAAATCTACTTGGGTCTTCTATTTCTTTCCATTCAGCCAGTCTATACCGTTTAATTGGAGAATTTAGTCCCTTTATATTTAAAGTAAGCACTGATTAAGGTATGGAGTTACTGTTGTCATTCTTTTCATTATTTCCTGTCTGTTTCAGAAATATTTGCTGTCTACTTCATTTGCTATTTATCTTTGTGATTTGGTGATTTTCTGTGGGTGTATACTTCCATTATTTTCTCCCTATCTGTTATGTATTGACTACAGGTTTTTACTTTCCGGTTACCTAGAGGCTTAAAGAAAGACCTCTTTTAACAGTTGATTTTAACTTGTTAACTGCTTAATTTCCATATAAAACTTTTTCAGGCTTGAGAGAACTCTTAAGAAATATGAATGAGCAGTTGTATGCCATCATAGGGAAGACTTATCTTTTCTCTTTGTGAAATCTGTGCTGATTTCCTCATTGGAACCACATCACCTGATGGTGAGAATTCAACTTATAACCATTGCTATTATCAAGATTGATCAGTATTTTCCAGGACTGCCACCTCTTTTTGCTTAAAGACCAACTAGGAAACCATTTTATTTAAACTATCCACAAAGTTTTTTAGTTTTAATGAATGGAGAATGATATTCTGAAAACTTATTTCATGGTAACTTAATGTTATAACCATGAACAGCATCTCCATTTAGATCTTCTTCATATATTCTAAATCATGTTGTTGTTCATTTCAATGGGAAATGAGGTCTGCATGAGCCCCACCTAAGGAAGAAGGGCATCTCATCTTTGATGCAGCAACAGTCAGCCATATAATTTCATATACCAACTAGGCATCCGTGAATTTTCTAAAAAAAAAAAAAATGCATTAATATGACTAGTCACCAATCTCACATACGGTCGGTGTAAAACAAGCACATTGAAGTGATACCTTTGCAAAAATCCATCCCTTGTATCTTTTGAAGCATAATACATCATTTTCATGTTTAACTTTGTATTATTCCTTGTAAGTATTTTTTGAAAAAGATTTATTTATTTATTTAATCAGAGAGAGCGAGCAAGAGGCAGAGACCCAGGCAGAGGAAGAAGCAGGCTCCATGCAGGAAGCCTGACGTGGAACTCAATACCGGATCTCCAGGATCACACCCCAGGCTGCAGGCTACGCTAAACCGCTATTCCACCGGGACTGCCCTACTTGTAAGTATTTGATATAGAGTACTGTCTAAAAAGGGTAACTGATATACTGCTTTGTATTGATTTGTGACATTTATTGACATTTGATGTTCAATAAGTACATTTCTAAATATTTATGTCTTTCAACTTACTTTCCTTTCTGTAATCTCTGATGTTTTCTAAAGTCTATATAGAAAAACAAGGTCTTTCCTCATTCATCTTTTTGTAGGTTTTGAATCTAGTATGCATTTTGGGATACTGATTCAGGACTGAATTCCAGTTAAAGGAACTGCAACTTTTACACTTTATGGTTTCTCTTCTGTATGATAGCTATGATGCTGAGTAAGTCTAGAGGTTTATCTAGATGTAATGATCTTGTAATGATTTTCCTAAGATGGTAAGGCTTGAGTACTGGTTAGTGGGCTTGCCAAATCTTTCGTATTTGTAAAATCCTCTCCACTATATATTTTCTGATCAGGAATCTCGGTTTTCTGTTGTTGAAAGGTCTTGCCACATTCTTTACACGTATTTCATTTCTCTGATATGAATTACCTAATGTGGAGTAAGAGTTGAGCAGTACTTACAAATCCTCTCAGAGTTGCTTCTACTGACACTCTTGGTGCTACTTGTGTACTGTCGTTGGGGACCAGGTACCTCTGAGAAGAGGTAGCTAGGAGATGCTGGCACTCTCAATGGCCGAAGGAAAACCCAAATGAGTCAAAACTGAGGGGTGACTGGGGGACAGGCACTGAGGGGAGCACTTCATGGGATGAGCACTGGGTGTTAATGCTATATGTTGGCATCCAATAAAAAAAATAATAAAAAATAGGGATCCCTGGGTGGCGCAGCGGTTTGGCGCCTGCCTTTGGCCCAGGGCGTGATCCTGGAGACCCGGGATCGAATCCCACATCAGGATCCCGGTGCATGGAGCCTGCTTCTCCCTCTGCCTTTGTCTCTGCCTCTCTCTCTCTCTCTGTGACTATCATAAATAAATAAAAAAAATAAAAATAAAAAAATAATAATAAAAAATAAAGATAGAAGTCAAGACTGAGAACAATGATCATATTAATTCCAAGGTGATGGGGCAGGATTGCTTTGTAGTGCACTTAAAGATGAAGAAGCATATACTGCATGTAATAAACTAATGAAAAACTATTGTGAACAATAAGGTTTGTCAATGCAACAGGTTACATGATTGATGGGCATCTGATAAAGGAAAAAGACACACACTTCCACAGCTGGAAACGGAGGAGAAAGATACAACTGATGGGTTCCAGCACCAGACAGGAGGTGTCTACTAGAAAGGGAACCTTCTACGTTACAACTCTGCTCCTCCAGACCAAGAAGGGGTTTCCATTGTTCTTTCACTTTTCTCTTCCCCATTCCTTTATTGGACACTAGATAACTGTGTCTCCACACAAGCATATGGCTTTAAAAAACAAAACAAAACTAAATGGCCAATGGTACAGTTTGATCAACATCAAGAGGAGATAGAATGAGGGGAAAAAGTGGTTCTGTGAAACTAATCTTTTCCATTAATGCTGTGATTATTTAGCTCTTATTGTTACATTCCATGAGTTATTTTGCTCTCACAGTTTGACAACAACAATAAAAGAACATAAAAATCCTTGCATTCCTTGTTAGTGTTGTGCCCTAGATTACGAATCTGAGAAACGACCAAGGAGCCGAGACTGATGCAAACACATGAGGGTTTATTTACAAGCTTGAGCTTGGGTCCAAGTGTACCCGAAACAGTGAGGCAGGGACTTGGACCCCGAGGTGGTTCCAGCTTAGTTTTATGGGCTGGTCTAGGCGTCCTCCAGAAGGGATGGAGGAATTTCTCAAGTTCTGTTTACATTCTGATATGGGGCTTTCAAGGGCATTAAGCTCTGTTCTCATTCTGATATGGGACTTTCTAAGGCGTTAAGCTGTAAGCTGTTTTTTCCAAAACTGAAGTAAGGTAAAGTTCAGCTCTTATTCACAGGGGCCTGACATTGCTGTACTTGGGCTAATGCTAAAGTTAAGGTGGAATGGCCTCATTTACTCAGCCTCCACAGTGACATTGGAGAATTTTTAAGTTTCTCATTTATCATTGCAAAATCAAGGAATATTTTATATAATTTCGTTGTATAAAGTTTTAGATGTAGGACATTCTGTCTTAAGGTAGGGATAAATTGCTCTAAAAGAAAAGAATATTGATCATTTTCCATTCAAGTCAAGTTTCTTGTTGCTTAAAAGAACTTAAACATTCCTTCACAATCCTAAAACTTTGAAGCCTTGCTCTAGTGGGACTTCTTTGATAATGAATAAAGGCTCAACAGTGATTAAAGGCCTCACCACATTCTTTACATTTGTTAAGGTTTTTCTCTAGTGTGAATTCTGTGATGACTAGTAAGGTGTGAGTGCTGGGTAAAGGCTCGACCACATTCTTTACTTTGGTAAGGCTTCTCTCCAGTATGAAGTCTATGATGTCGAGTAAGACTTGAGTTCTGGTTAAAGGCCTTGCCACATTCCTCACATTTGAAAGGTTTCTCTCCAGTATGAATTCTGTGATGTTGAATACAACTTGCATGAGTGTTAAAGGCCTTGCCACATTCTTTACATTTGTAAGGTTTCTCTCCAGTGTGAATTCTGGATGTTTAGTAAGAGATGAATGACTAGTAAGGTCTTGTCACATTCCTCACATTTGTGAGGTATCTTGCCAGTATGAATTCTGTGATGTTGAGTAAGGCTCCAGTGATGTGTGAAGGCCCTGCCACATTCTTTACATTTGTAAGGTTTCTCTCCTGTGTGAATTCTATGATGCTGAGTAAGGGTAGAGCCATGTCTAAAGGCCTTGCCACATTCTGTACATTTGTAAGGTTTCTCTCCAGTGTGAATTCTGTGATGTACAGGAAGATGTGAACGCCTCTGATAGGTCTTATCACATTCCTCACATTCATGAGGTTTGTCAGTATGAATTCTTTGATGTTGAATAAAGTTCCAGGGCTGTGTAAAGGCCGTGCCACATTTTTTACATTTGTGTGGTTTCTCTCCAGTATGAATTCTGTGATGCTGAATAAGACCTGAATGAGTGTAAAAGGCCTTGCCACATTCCCTACATTTGTAAGTTTTCTCTCCAGTGAGAATTTTGTGATGTTGAGTAAGATATGAACACGTCTTAAAGGTCTTGCCACATTCCTCACATTTGTGTTGTTTCTTGCCAATATGAATTATGTGATGTTGAGTAAGGTTTGAGTCCTTGTAAAGGCCTTGCCACATTCTTCACATTTGTAAAGTTTGTCTCCAGTATGCATTAGCCTATGTCTATTTAGGGATAAGGAGACCTTAAAGGTTTCACCACATTTTTCACATTTGTACAGTTTCTCCCCAGTACGCATTCCATGACATTGAGGTAGTACTGAGTTCAAGTCAAAATCTTTGCCACATTCCTTACAAATGTCACTATTCTCTCCACTATGAACTGTCTTATGTGTACTTAGCCTTGGTGCTTGACAAAACATGTTCCCAGGTTGATTACACCTGAATGGGTTTTTTCCCACATGAATTCTCTGTTGATCATCAACATTGGAGGACTGGTTAAGAGCACTCTCACATTCATTTTTAGGATTCTCTCCTGTATTCATACTACTTTGTGTACTAAGGTTAGAGTTTTGGTTTTTTTTTTTGGTGGGTGGGGGTCACTCTATGCATTTTATTGACTACAGGGAAGGGGCCACCTCCATGTCACCAGAGGTGCTCACAATTTCTTCAGCCACTCCAGACTGGGGCCCTGGGGGTCCTGGGGTGGCTGGGCACGTCGGGCATGTCCCATCATCTCGGAGGGTC
The DNA here is from genome assembly GCF_048164855.1 of Canis lupus baileyi. Classification (NCBI taxonomy): domain Eukaryota; kingdom Metazoa; phylum Chordata; class Mammalia; order Carnivora; family Canidae; genus Canis; species Canis lupus. The sequence goes on along the minus strand of NC_132838.1, from coordinate 104,900,675 downwards.
ACTGGATAGTTGTAGGGTGTGGCCTGGTTGTTCATGGTGGCATATTTGGTGAAGGGACTGACGATGGGCAGAATCACAGCGAGGCCCCCGATGGTGAAGGACTCGACCAGCACCGGCTCTTTGGCCCAGGCATCCTTGAGGAAGGCGGCGTGTCTCTCGGCCATCTTGGTCTCAGCGTTGGCGGCGGCCTAAGGTTAGAGTTTTGATAAAAGACTTCCCCACATTTACTACCCTCATGATGGTTCCCTAGAAGCTGAGTCCTCACACATCGACTAACATTGGAGCCCTGGTTAAATGTTTTCTCAGATTCACTGCATTGAGCAACTCTGTCTCCATTGAACAGGCTCTGGTAATTTTGTAGGGTCGACTCCTTAGTGAAACACCTCTCAAATGGATCCTGTTTAGCACTTTGTTCTTCGTTTTCAAATCTCTGATTTTTAGAAATATTTGACTGAATAATCAATCCAATTCTTTTTTCACAAGGGTTCAAATAATTATTTTCAGCATGGATTGGTAACTTCGCAGATTTTCCAAACTGTCGTCTTTCCCTAAATATATAAGTTTGAACATTTGATTTGAGCTTTTGTTTTCAGAAACACACTGCTTTGTGGAAGTAGCAGACTTAAAAAGGGAGGTTACTGAAAATGTTCTATATCCTTCACCATTTTGGGCAGGGAGATTCTTATTATGCACAGATATCTCAGTATGGTTGTGTCCTTCATGATGCCTTTGATGCCATTCACTCTCTCCATCATTGTCCCAGTCTGTCATGAAGTGTAAATTCTCAATGGCATTATTTTTTAATCTACCCATTGACACTCTTTGGAAAGATGCTTCGACGCTTGGTTTTGACAGCAAGCTCTGGGTGTCACGAGAAGATATGGCTGAAAGAAATCAAGAAAGAGAAAAGTAAAATTATTCCGCTTACTACTCTCAGATGAATATGCTGACAACCACTAATAGATAACCTGAAAATCAGTCAGAGAACATCAGCAAGATGGCTTGGAAGGATCATCAGGACTTTGTTCCTCAATGGACACATAAACTTACACAGAATGTACTGACCACATAGCCTCATAGATAGCTGTAGTTTTGTCATGCTATATTATAAATCACTTTCTTATATCTCAAAAAATCAGGAAAGTACCAAGAGTGCAAAGTTTGCAAAAGGGAGGAAATTTAAAGATTAACAGAAAAGGACAAAAGAGGCGGGATCCCTGGGTGGCGCAGCGGTTTGGTGCCTGCCTTTGGCCCAGGGCGCGATCCTGGAGACCCAGGATCGAATCCCATGTCGGGCTCCCGGTGCATGGAGCCTGCTTCTCCCTCTGCCTCTGTCTCTGCCTCTCTCTCTCTCTCTGTGTGACTATCAAAAAAAAAAAAAAAAAAAAAGAGGAAACAGCAAAAATAGGAAAATATCGGGCACCATGCGTGGCTCAGTGGTTTAGCGCTGCCTTCAGCCCAGGGTGTGGTCCAGGACCCAGATCGAGTCCCACATCTGGCACCCTGCATGGAATGCAGCCTGCTTCGCCCTCGGCCTGTGTCTCTACCTCTCTGTCTCTCTCTGTCTGCCTCTCATGAATAAATAAAAACTAAAAAAAAAAAAAAAAAAAGGGCGGGGGGGGGAAATTATCAACAACAGGAAGAGTTGGTTTTCAGGAAAGATCAACAAAATTGACAGACTTTTAAAAAAATCAAGTAAGAATGAAAAAAAAAAAGGCCAATTAAAATCAGAAATGAGTGACAGCAGACAGTATTAACTGATACCATAAAAACACAAATAATAAAAAGTGACAATGGATAACTATATGCCAAGAAAGAGATACCAAAAATGTGTATAAATTTCAAAAAAGATGTTAGCTACCTAGATTTCAGGATTCCAATAAATATTTCCTGAAGAAATATTTTAAAAGTCACAATTGATCTACAACTACTAAGTAGATTGAAAAAGTAATTTAAAACTTCCAAACAGGGCAGCTCCGGTGGCGCAGGGGCAGCCCCGGTGGCGCAGCGATTTAGCGCCGCCTGCAGACCAGGGTGCGATCCTGGAGACCCGCTATTGAGTCCCATGTCAGGTTCTCTGCATGGAGCCTGCTTCTCCCTCTGCCTGTGTCTCTGCCTCTCTCTCTCTGTGTCCTATGAATAAATACAATCTTTAAAAACTAACAAACAAGCAAAAACTTCCCAACAAAGAAAAGTTTTATTCCATATGAATTCACTGGATAATTCAGAGATTTAATGTAAAAGTACTTCTTTTTTCTTTCTTTAAAGATTTTATTCATTTGTTCATGAGAGACACACAGATAGATAGGCAGAGACACAGGCAGAGGGAGAAGCAGGCTCCATGCACAAAGCCTGATGTGGGACTCGATCGAGAGACTCTGGGATCACACCCTGAGCCTAAGGAAGAGGCGTAACCGCTGAGCAACCCAGGAGTCCCATGGAAAAGTATTTCAAATCTCTTCCAACATTTTCAGGGAGTGAAGAGAAGGGAAATTATCAAAATAGTCTCTGTGACTCAAGTGTTACCAGGTTGTCAAAGGCAAAGGAAGACTGTACAAGTAAAGAAGATTACAAAGTACTACCTGTGAGGCGCAGTTATATAAAGTCCACAATAAAAAAAGCAAATTAGCACACTGAATCAAAAAAACGTTCTATAACACAATTAAAGGCAATTCTTCCTGGAATTCAAGGGTGTTTCAACATATGGAAAACTATAAGTTAAAGGCTCCACATTAACAGAATGAAGATCAAAAATGGCAATCATATTGCTGCAGAACAAGAGTAAGAGCATATTGGACAATGTTTCACTATTAAAAACACTCAAGAAAGTAGGAATAGAAGCAAACCACCTCAACTTAATAAAGGCCATATAGATATGAAAACCTGAAATCTAATATATTCAATAGCAAAAAAAAACTGTAAGCTTCTTCTGTATGATCATAACAAAGGGATTTCACTTCTATTCAACACAGTACTGGATATTCAGTCTGAATGGGAAAACAAAACAAAACAAAACAAAAAACAAAAAAACATAAATGGGAAACATAAATCCAAATGGGAAAAGAAAAGTCAAGTTTATCTCTTTAGAGATGACATCCATAAAAAACCCTACACAATCTTTATTTTTTTGTTGTTTTGTTGGTAATCATTTGTATTGTTTATTTCTAGTAATTTTTTCTACGACACATTGCATTGTCAATTTTTTTAATAATATAAATGCCTGAATTAATTTGCAGTTTCAACTTTTTTCTTTTATTTATTCATTTCTTTATTATAGTAGGTTCCATACCTAACATGAAGCCTAACTGGCTAACTGGGTCCTGAACCCAAGACCCTGAGATCGAGACCTAAGCTGAGATTAAGAGTCAGATGCGAAACCGAGTGAGCCACCTAGACACCCCCAACTTTTCTTCTGAACGTTACAAGACAAGGAACTAGAAAAAGAAGAAACTTACCTGTGATCAAGTAGAGAAAGAAACTAACAAAGAAAAATTAGAGGTAGGGACCATAATAAACAGTAACTTAACATTGACATCAATGCCCAGATTTTCCAAAAAATAATCAAAAATTTAACTACATTAACTAAGAAAAAAGGAGAGAAGTCTCAAAAATTAAAACAAGAAATGGGACAGAAAACACATCCGATAACTACAGAAATACATAGTGTGATAACAGATTGTATGAACAATTATATACAAACACATCAGGTAACTTAGAAAAATCACAGATAATTCCCCTATATATAAAACTACCAAGACTGAAATATATATCTTAAACCCAACAAGTAGATCCTCACAGACCAATAACAAGAATGAAAGTTGAATGTAGAATAAAAACATTCCCAGCACAGAAAAGCCCAGGACCACATACCTTTGCTGGTCAGTTCTACCGAACATTAAAATAATAATTAATGACAATCCATCAAAATCTTACAAATAGTGGAATGGACAGAACATATTCAACATCATCCTATGAGGCCCAGCATTACCCTGGTACCAAAGCAGGATAAACATCGTACAAGAACAAAATACACTAGCTTGTTTGATATAGGTGTTGCTACTCTGGCTTTCTTTTGACATCCATTTGCAACATAAATGTTTTTCCATGCAAGTGTAGCCAGTACCTAGCACCATAGAACCAGATTACAATACCACTGACCATATCGCCTGTGGTATATCCTTTAGCCTCATGATTTATCGATTCTATAACTGAAAGCCTATACCTTCCATTCCCCTTTACCCAGTTGGCCCATCATCCCTCTCCATTCCACTCCAGAAAGCAGCAGTTCTGTTTTGTTTTTGGAGTGGGTCTGTTTCTGCCATTTTTGCGGTTTCTAGCCATTGATGACAATGAAAAGAGACCAAGGAGGTATTGTGCTGGACAATGTAAACAGACCTAGAAAGTACTGTGCTGATAAGTCAGGCAAATAAAAGCAAATAACATATGATTTCACTTATAGGTGCAGGCTAAAAAAAAAGTGAACAAACAAATAAAAAGCAGAAACAGACGCATAAATATCAATTTCATGTTTTTATTTTTTAAGATTTTGTTTATTTATTCATGAGAGACACACAGAGAGAGGCAGAGAGAAAGGCTGAGGGAGAAGCAGGCTCCCTGAGGGGGATCGATCCCAGAACCTGAGATTCCAACCTGAGCTGAGGCAGAGGCTCAGTGACTGAGCCACCCAGAAGCCCATCACTTCATTTCAAATAAACCCATGGATAATCCCAAGAAGTATAAAAATTCCATGTTCCACATATTCTATAGTGGAACAAGCTTGCCTGTAACAATTTTCCAATGCTAGCCGAAGACAGAGGACTCTCAGATTCAAGTCCAAGGATCTTAGGGTTCATAAAACACCACAAACATCTTGATCACGCTAATTTCACTTGCCAGCTCCAAATCCCCATTTCACACATGTAGATGCTGCATATGCAGTGGGTTTGTGTCGCATCTATGAGACCCTGAGCATAGGGAACCCCAGTATCTTGAAAGCGGAGAGCTTATCTTCCTGAACCTTAGCCATAGAAGATGACATCCGTTGGCTTCTACAGTTAACAAATCTGTCCTCCATCTAAGGGTAAGATATTATCATTATATTTCAAAGCATTTTAATATTCGCACAGCAGCGGAAAGCAAATTAAGGATAAACACTTTCAGTGCCTCTATCCTTAACATACAGAGTAACTTAAACCTATAGAATCGTTTCCCAACAATATCCATCACTCAGTCTGACCCCAGCATGTCTCCTGACTAATTTTCCCAGATGTGCACCACCTCATCAAACACTCATTAGCCAGACACAGGATCTGGGATAAAATCTATTCAATGTGGGTTGCCTGCGTGGCTCAGTCAGTTCAGTGTCTGACTCTTGATTTTGGCTCATGTCATGATCTCAGGGGTTGTGGGTTCAGGTTCCTCAACAGACTCTGGACTCAGTGCTCAGCATGAAGTCTACTTGAGATTCCCTCCCTCTCCCTCCCACCCCATCCACGTACACCCTCTCTGTAAAACAAATAAAGCCTTTGGAACTTTTTATTTTATTTTATTTTATTTTTTAATTTATTTATTTATGATAGTCACAGAGAGAGAGAGAGAGAGAGAGAGGCAGAGACACAGGCAGAGGGAGAAGCAGGCTCCATGCACTGGGAGCCCGATGTGGGATTCGATCCCGGGTCTCCAGGATCGCGCCCTGGGCCTACGGCAGGCGCCAAACCGCTGCGCCACCCAGGGATTCCCTGGAACTTTTTAGAAAGCAGTTTACATCAGGAGATATTTATCAAGGTTATCATTGGCAGGATACAATGCAGAAGAATTGGGTGACTTATAACATTCACTTCTGCACTGTTCCTGTGGGGCTTTCGTCAACCACGTAGACAAATCCAAGTACTCATGAAGGTCTACCTTAAACTTCTATAGTGAACTTTGCAAGGGAGATGTGTGAAGAAACACCTAAACTGTGCAGAAGCATATGAATTTACATGTAGTTGATGACAGATCTTGTACTTCTAACCCAGGCAGATCAGGTCCTGGAAATAGTGGAATCATGCCTCATTACAAGAAAATGGCTGAGAATTGGGAAACAAATAGGATTTAGTGCAGAGATGTTCACCACTCATCAACAAGAAATATCATAAAGAACAACATAAGGGCGCTTGGGTGGCTCAGTCGGTTAAGCCTTAGCTGAGGTCATGATCCCAGTGTTCTGGGATTGAGCCCCATGTTAGGCTCCCTGCTTGGTGGAGAGCCAGCTTCTAACTGTCCCTCTGCTGCTCCTCTTGCTTGTGCTCTCTCTGTCAAATAAATATATTAAACCTTTAAAAAAAAAAAAACAATATAGACATAAAAGATGGATGAGACCGGGTAAATAAAACAAGGACAAAGTTCTTTGGATGGCTCTGAAATGAGGTGAAGATTGGGAGGACATGTTGATCTTATTATGAATACAGCTGACCTGCTGCTTGCGCCTGGAGTGGATGAAAATCCTGGAACTGCTTGTCCAGATCACAAGCTCACAACACGGTATCAGGGAATACCAACAGTGTTCCATAAACCAAATGTATCATTTTATCACAACCTTTTTTTTTAAAGATTTTATTTATTTATTCATGAGAGACACACAGAGAGAGCTAGAGAGAGCAGAGACAGAGGAAGAGGGAGAAGCAGGCTCCATGCAGGGAGCCTGATGTGGGACTGGATCTCGGGAATCCAGGATCACGCCCTGGGCCGAAGGCAGGCGCTAAACTGCTGAGCCACCTGGGCTGCCCAAGATATCACAACCTTATCCAAACATGTTTTTCTTCATACTCTTTCTGTACATTTGACAGTGACATACAGAAGAAAATTAAAAAGTCAATGTACCTGGAAGCTCTTACTTTAACCCCCCTCCAAAGAAGAGTCCATAGGGTTAATATTAATGATCTGGAAGATAAGGAAGACCCACATGGTACCATAATGGACACAGCCCAGGCCACATAACAAAGAAGTGTGCATGCAAAGTCCTGGCAGAAATATTTTCACCCAGAGGCTGTCACCTGTGGGTGGGATCCCTTTAGATACAATGTCCCATGAGTTGACTATACTCATGTGTTGGACAATTTAATCTGTAGAACTTAACCTACCTCCAGTGAAGTAAGGAGAGAGATAATGGTAAAATGGCTTTGGTTTGCGAAAATTCCAGCTACAATCTATAACAAGTAAATTAAAAAAAAAAAAAAAAAACAAGTAAATTATTGCTACTGTCAAGCCTCTAGAGGCCATTCTGCTTTGGGATATAGGAATAATTGTTCATCAGAGCAGGGAGGTGCACTGAAGGCTTTGACATCCAACGTGACATTGGTTGTGTGGTTCTCTGAGATTCCTAAACGTCCCCAATGCCAGGAAAAGATGGAGAAAGAGTACAGTGAAGTGTGCTCCAAGACTGTGGTGCTATTAATTCATGTGAAGAAATGACTAATTAAAGCAAATGAAAAGAAACCACAATAAAACACTTCCAGAAAACACTTCAATTTGTTAGCCATGTTGAGAAAAAAGGAAAAATCAGAAAACCTCAGTCACTACCCAAACTAGAGGACAATGACTCTTAATACATTTCTGATTGATATTATATAGATCATTATGATGTTTTTAGAAAAACACAAAGGGTCTATCTCTGTTGTCTTAGTATATGAGAAAATTTTAAAAATGATAAAAACCACCAACCATAAAGGTTGAAATGACAAATTGGATTACATTAAGAACTTCTCTGCATCATAAGTTCAAGAGAAATAGAGTGAGAGAAGGAAAAAAGGACTCTTATTTATTTATTTATTTATTTATTTATTTATTTATTTATATAAAGCCTGAAGAAAAAAATGCCAAAACAGAAGAAATAGGCAAAATAAACCAGCAGATACTTTGAAAAAAAGATTATCAAAAGGTTAATGCCCAACTCCATAGTAACAAAAACAAAAAAGCAGATAAAATGACCACTTGGGGACGCCTGGGTGGCTCAGTGGTTGAGTGCCTGCCTTTGGCTCCAGGCATGATCCCAGGGTCCGGGGATAGAGACCTGCATTGGGGTACCTGCATGGAGCCTGCTCCTCCCTCTGCCTGTGTCTCTGCCCCTCTCTCTCTCTCATGAATAAATAAAATCTTTAAAAAAGAGAGATAGAGAGAATGACATAAACTACTAAGTTTTAGAGAGTGTGTGAATGGGGACGCCAGGTTCTGCCTTTGGCTCAGGTTGTGATTCCGGGGTCCTGGGATCAAGTCCTGCATCAGGCTCCCCGGGGGGAACCTGCTTCTCCCTCTACCTGTGTCTCTGCCCCTCTCTCTATGTCTCCATGAATAAATAAATAAAATCTTAAGTATTTGGGAGTATCTATTAAAGCTGAGTATGATTAAACATGTTTACCAACAATTTGATCTCACATATATAACCAGCAGATATGTGTGCATGTTCCACTAAAAGATAAATTATAGATTTTACATGCCAGTACTATCATGACAGTCCTGCACTGAAAATCATTCCCCTCCATTAGCCATAAAATGATGTATCAATTGATATTCACACAATGGAGTCGGATGGATCCATTCTAAAGAATGATGAACAATAACATGAAGGAATACAGATCAATTCACAAGCATAGATAGAAAAAAAGCCAAATACAAGAGTTCCCACTGCCTGATTACATTTATATAAAGTACAAAAACGAGGACAGTGATCTATGGCTTTCCGCGTTAAAAGAGTGCTGAGCCTTGTGGAAAGGTACCAAGGAAATAAAAGGAATTGCAGAGGTCAAGTAATATCTTTTTTGAGGTCAAATATTGTTTCTTGACATCAACAGTTTATAGAGACGTGCTTAGTTTGTGAAATTCAATTGAGCTGTTAACATACGTTCTATATATGTGACTTTACTTCAAAAAAATATTCAACATGGGGAAATTCTCTGGCTCAGTTTGTGGAACATGCAACTCTTGATTTGGGAGTTTGAGCCTTGTGTTAGGGGAGAAATTGCTCAGAAATGGGGTCCTAAAAATGTTCACCTAATATTAAAAATAAATAAAAATAAAATTTAAAATTTAAAAATTCTAAAAACCTCCCGAAAAAACTAGTTGTAAAAAGAGAAGTGTCATAAAGTAGATATATTGACAAGGTGAAATTAAATGTAGGAAGGACTAGATTTTCAAAGAATGCTTTAGTTTCTAGCTCAAGCAATATGGTACTGATATACATAGTTCACAGAAAAAAAAAAGAAGAAAATGTACAATTATTTTCTTAAAATGCATAAAGGAACACAAGAAAGGAATAAAAAAACAGGGAGCATATTAGGAAAGACAAAAAATGTAGTATAGCCAAACCCCAATACCTTCATTAAGATATTAAACACAAATAAACCAAACGTTCCTGGTGACACTAAACATTGATCGAATATATTCCACTGGAATTTTCTGGAGATAGAACTAAAACATGATGGTGAAATTGAAAAAAAGAAAACGGAACAAAACGTGTGTAGTGATAACCAACCAAACACGTGGCATGGCAAAATAAAAATCCTATTGAATAACCTTTAACGCCAAAGGAGTTGGTCACTATTAGTAGTTTTATTTTTGAAGATCTAGATGTACAGGATTTCAATAATCTATTTCATGGAGAATAAGCATAACCTATATTTGTGTGCATATTTATACACACACATATAAACATACACAGATATACATGTACATAGGGAAACATTTATTTTTAGCTGGAGACATTAAAAAAAATACTTATCACAGAAGGATGACATCATCAACATGGTGAAGCAGGTAGTTCCACCTCAGTACTTCTGAGATAGACATCACTAGGCAACTCTCAGTACTCAAGAGTGAGACTGAATCACCCCTTGGACCACAGAGACAAGGGGGACATTAGAAGGGTAAGAGGAACAATTTCAGTCTGACCACAATGCACCTTCCCTGGGGCCAGCACAGCGCTCCACCATGAGGGGCCAGCTGGAACTACAATTGTTCCACCATGAGAGAGAGCCCATGGTGGGCACCCAGCATTCCCCAAATGTCAAGCTGATTGTTGGGTGCCCACATAGGTCTGGCCTCAAGGGGTTCCCTGGGGGAATCTGGATCTTATAGACATCTGCTTCTAGTCATTGGTTCTCAGAGTGGGTTCCCTGGACAGGTACCTGAAAAAGTGTAAGAAAGGAAATTTGGGGAGTGTACCCTAGAAGTACTGACATGGTAATGTGGAGATAGACACAGCAATCTAAGATTTACAAGTGCTCCTGGTGATTCTGTTATGGGCTAAATTGGATAACCTCTGCAGGAACTAAGTCACAGCTCATCCCTGAGTTATCCACAGGTAAGTCATTCCTACAAATGCTCTATTTGGGGTTCCTGGATGGCTCAGTCAGTTAAGGGTCTGCCTTGGGCTCAGGTCATGGTCCCAGAGTCCTAGGATGGAGCCTCACCTTGGGCTCTCTGCTCAGTGGGGAGTCTGCTTCTCCCTCTCCTCCCTGTTCATGCTCTCTCTCTCTCTCTCTCTCTCTCTCTCTCTCTCGGTCACTCTCTCAAATAAATGAATAAATAAATAAAACCTTTTTTTGAAAAAAAAAGCTCTATGCTTACAGTGATGTCAATATTGTGACAGACACACACAAACAATGTGCATAACACAAATCTTCTTTATTCATAAATGAATTTGACTCGAACAGAGTCTTCCTCGGCTTCCCGCAGTTGTCTCTGCCTTCTCTCAATGCTCTCCTTGAGCTTCCTGAGATCTCCCCAAATACACTCTGTTCACATTGTACAATGAAATGAATCCAGATGAAAGTGAATTGGAACTTATTTAAATATTTTTTCAAGTTAGTTATGAAATTCATACAAGACATTAATACAGGTTATGGGAGGCACCTGGGTGGCTCAGTGGTTGGGTGTTTGCCTCCAGCTCAGGACGTGATCCCTGCATGCAGCCTCCTTCTCCCTCTGCCTGTGTCTCTGCCTCTCTCTGTGTCTTTCATGAATAAGTAAATAAAATCTTTAAAAAAATACAGGTTACGGAAGAGTAAGTTATACATCCCTCAGGTACCTGTGAACATCTCGTTATTTCAACTGCATAACTAATATTCTTGACTTGGATCAATTGCTATCCTGAAGATACATCCAGCTTTTAATAAACTACCATTCTATTCTCCTTAAAATGCAAATGGAAACACTATTTAAAATTCAGACTGTTTCTCTGTGGTACATTAATGCAAGGAAAGGTGCCCTGGACACTTACTTCCTCGGGACTTCTATCACGCTTACAGGTCAGCCACAAGCAGCATCTCCATGCGGACTTTCTTCATTAATTGTACATTATAATGTCCTTAATCTTCCATGTTAAAGTAGGTAGGAATGAAGTCCCCCTCATACCAGAGCCCTGCATGTCTGTGAGACAGCAGCCACCAAATCATCTTACATGTACACAAACGATAAAGCCTTGGGATGAGAGGATTTCAGAGTAAAATTAACATCTGCCATGCAAAAAATGTCAAATATGGTCAAAAGAAAACAGGAGACACACCAAAAATAATAATCTCTCTTCAGACAACCATCTCCTCTCCATCCTGACAGGGATATTAACAGATACAGAGGACCGCTGAATACCGGGTTTCAACAGCGGAGGTCCATATATATGTAACAATACATGAATACAGTACAGTACTATAAATGTGTTTTGTCTTCACCTTAAGATTTTCTATTCTCAAGCTAACATTATTATAAAAAATACCATATATAATACAGGAATACATACCAAAAACTGCGATGATTGACTGTTTATGTTCCAGGTGAGGCTTCTGAGGTCAACAACAGGTTATTTCCATGACAAAACAGGTGTGGTTTTCAATTTGGGGCTCTCAAAAGATACACACAGGTTTGCTTTTCTTTTCTTTTTTTAAAGATTTATTTATTTATTTATTCATAGAGATGCAGAGAGAGAGAGAGGCAGAGACACAGGCAGAGTGAGAAGCAGGCTCCATGCAGAGAGCCTGACCTGGGACTCAATCCAGGGTCTCCAGGACACGCCCTGGGCTGCAGGCGTAGCTTAAACCACTGCCCCACCGGGGCTGACCCACACAGGTTTTCAACTGTAAAGAGGTGGTGCCCCTAACACTTGCATTGTCCAAGGCTAAAATGTGAGTGATCTGTGTGTTTTAACTTTGGATTTTTCTCTATAATAAATACTTTGATTTCAGATCATGCCTGAAAAGGGATATTGACTTACTGCTTTCTTCTGTGAATTCTGATGTTATTTAGATTTCCTTTCCATCTCACAACTTACCAATTATTTATGTCCTTAATGTTTTTATCCTTTATAAAGATGTTTCTTTTCTGAAGTATGTAGTAAAACCAAAGGTCTTGCATCAATTTTACATTTCTTTTTTTTTTTTTTTTAAGATTTTATAATTTATTTACTCATGAGAGATACACAGAGAGAGAGAGAGAGATGCACAGGCAGAGGGAGAAGTAGGCTCCATTCAGGGAACCTGATGTGGGACTCGATCCCAGGACTCCAGGATCATGCCCTGGGCCAAAGGCAGGTGCTAAACTGCTCAGCCACCCAGGGATCCCATATTTCTATGGTTTCTGCCCAGTATGCTTTGTTATCTTACTGATGTTCAATAAGAGTGCAGTTCCAGGCATAGATGTGGACACTATTCTTAACAACTCTAAATTATTCCACAGGATGCATTACCTCATGTTGAATAGTTCTGGTTATGAATTAAATGCCTTGAACATTCTTTACATTTAAGGGCTTCCCCTCACTATGCACCCTCTGCTCCACGATGCACATCTCTCCACTATGTACCTCTCTGTTCACAAAGTTTGTAGTTTCGCATAAAGTTTTTGTCAAATTTTATTGTACATTTGTCAGCCATCCCCTCATTATGTTTTACATTAGGTTGTTAAGCTTAGGGTGGTAGTTAAAGGCTTTGCCGCATTTTAAACATTAGTAAGGTTTCTTCTTATTGTAAAATCTCTGCGATTGAGTGCTGAACACAACTTAAAAGCTTTGCTCTAGTTGCTAATTTGGAAGTCCTTTCTCCAGTGAGGGTACAGGATATACAATGAGATTTGAGCTTTATTAGACTTTCCCACCTTTATTACTTTTTTTTTAAATTTTTATTTATTTATGATAGTCACACAGAGAGAGAGAGGCAGAGACATAGGCATAAGGAGAAGCAGGCTCCATGCACCGGGAGCGTGACGTGGGATTCGATCCCGGGTCTCCAGGATCGCGCCCTGGGCCAAATCAGGCGCTCAACCGCTGAGCCACCCAGGCATCTCCACAACTAAAAGATTTAAAATAAGACATCCCACTTAGTGAACATACATGCATATATGTTAAAATGCTAATGTGTAAATTAATACCCAGTATAGCACTTTATTTATTTTTTTTTTTTTAATTTTTATTTATTTATGATAGTCACAGAGAGAGAAAGAGAGAGAGGCAGAGACACAGGCAGAGGGAGAAGCAGGCTCCATGCACCGGGAGCCCGACGTGGGATTCGATCCCGGGTCTCCAGGATCGCGCCCTGGGCCAAAGGCAGGCGCCAAACCGCTGCGCCACCCAGGGATCCCCCAGTATAGCACTTTAGATGAATCTGGAGACATAGGAACCACCAGGATTTGCTCTACCATGACAACAAAAATGGACCAAATTACTTTCTTTCAGTGCTCCAGAAGCCAGTTAGGAAAACACAGCACCCCCAGGCAGGTACAGATGAAGAAGAGCCAAAGCAAAGACACTAAGAAAGTTTGTGACACTTGCCCACAACAGCAGCTCACCCTCCCTTACAATTAAAGGCCACCCTGTGAAAAAACGCGTACCTCAGGAGAGAAAGAAACGAGTGACCTGTAGGTTCAGCGATCTGGATTCTTGGCTGCTGCCTGAGGGACTTGTTTCTGTCACGCATGACATGGATGCAGAGGGAACGACAGCACCCTCTGGATGCATTGTGGTGGCTGCTCAGACAAAAGGTGGGTGTTTGTTCAAACAAGAAAGAGACTACAGAGCTGAAGCAGAGGAAGGAATCATGTTAGGCATCGGACTCTTAATTTCGGGTCAGATCATGGACATGATCCTTCAGATGGTCTCTGAACTCTGTACTTGAAAACTGTCATCCTGGGGCACCTGGATGGCTCAGTCGGTTCTGCGTCGGGCTACCCATAGGCAGCCTGCTTCTCCCTCTCCCTATGTCTGTGCCTCTCTCTCTGTGCCTCTGAGGAATAAATATATAAAATTAAAAAAAAATTTTAAAAAAGGGGGTTACTATGACACTAAGTGTGGAGTAACATTGAAACCCACCAGATGGAGGTCTGATTGAGAGCCTCCAATCCCAGAAGTAAATATCTCTCTACAGGAAGGTGAGAGCCTTCCCTGTCCATTGGAAGCTAATGTGATGTGGGCCTGGAGCTAAGGATCAAAAAGGTATGCTGATCCATTTTTGTTGCAAAAAGCTGTTTCTGTTAAGACATAAAGACAGGACCACAGGAGGGCAGAAACACCTGCAGTATCTTTTTGAAAAGCCAATCATTATATAATTTAAGGAAGGGGCAAAGATAAACGGAGTTTCTAAAGAGACTTTCATATATTAAAGACTTACAGGATACTGGAGGTCTGGCTACTGCCAAACAAAAGTTGCTTTTGGCCTCTAACAAAGCATTAACATTAAGATAGTTGTGAATTCCTTCAGTCCTTTCAGACTCTGCAGATCTCCAGTATTTATCAGGGAATATTTCTTTTGCTTTTGTTCTCATTTGAAACTACAAGCAAGAGAAATTCAGAAGTTTCCTAATTAAACGTGATAGTTTCTGGGATCCCTGTTTGGCGCAGCGGTTAGGCGCCTGCCTTTGGCCCAGGGCGCGATCCTGAAGGCCCGGGAATGAATCCCACGTTGGGCTCCTGGTGCATGGAGCCTGCTTCTCCCTCTGCCTGTGTCTCTGCCTCTCTCTCTCTCTCTCTTTCTGTGTGACTATCATAAATAAATAAAAAGTTTTATTTTATTTAAAAATAATAAATAAATTAATAAATGAGATAGTTTTTGCACATCCTTCAGTAAACCTAAGATCTTTAGGAAATATAAGAAGGAAAGTATGAATTTTATAGGGAGAAGTCTGGCAGAGAGGAGCAAGCCAAGGAAAGGAAGGTAACATTAGCTGTAGGAAACAAACTAGTAGCAGTGCCTAAAGAGATGGGGGAACAGAGGGCTAGCTGAGGACAAATGATGAGCCAGGGCCAGCACATTGACAAGTCCTTGAAACAGGCAGAGGGACATTCCTCTCTGGACTCAACTGTCTTGATGGTCACACTTTGCCTAGGGCAAAAGGCAATCTTTGCCTGACCCCCAGGAGCCTGTTAGTCTACTTTAACCTTTGAAAATTCTTTAGAAATTTCCTTTATTTCTACACCCCCAAGGTAGGTGTTGGCGATCATACCCCCAGCACAACACCCACAGTTATCCATCAGAAGGGGCTCATGACTCAAGTTTTTTTTTTTTTTTTTAAAGATTTTATTTATTATTCCTGAGAGACACAGAGAAAGAGGCAGAGACACAGGCAGAGGGTGAAGCAGGCTCCATGCAGGGAGCCGGATGTGGGGCTCGATCCCGGGTCTCCAGGATCAAGCCCTGGGCCGAAGGCAGGCGCTAAACCGCTGAGCCACCCAGGGATCCCCCAAATACAATCTTCAAAAATAAAAAATAAATACAGTTTTGGTGGCTTATTGGAAGCCCCGTTGGAGAGAAGGGAAAGAAGGTGATGCGGGAGAAGTGTTCTAAGATCGAGCCTTGGGTATTATATTTGAAAAGGTTTTTAACAATAAGTGAAACCACGAGGCAGAAATATCAGAGCTGGAGGAATCAACACTTGCAATCTCCAAATGCAGGGAATTTCGGGCCAAAAAGGCACTGCGGCCTCTAAGCTGGGACACAAGGCTTACCTGAGACCCCGCCATCTCTGCTCCGTCCACCTCGGCCTCTAGCGAGCTCTCTCACAAGATCTCCGTGGAGGAGTCCCAGCTGCATCAGGAGAACACACCTTTAAAGGCAGCCAAGTCTCTCCACCTATAAACTGCTCCCCTGCAGGCAGGACTTTGAAATGCACAAAAAGCCCAACTTCCTAGTCCTTTGGGTGTGGAGCTGTTGAGAAGCTGTGAACTCCCAGTTGGAAATCAGGAACTGATTTTTCCTTCTCTGCTTCCAGGGCCCTCCCCTCCCCCAGATGCTCACAGATTTAGCTACAGCCTAGGCCCCGTGTGCTGTGGCCCTAACCCTCCTGACTCGGGTAGTGGAGACCATTACCCCTCCTAAGGCGAAGCCTGCTCTCAATTCTCAGAAATTAAAAGGAAGCCTTTCTACTTAACTGGGGCCTCACTTAGAATCACCCGGAGCACTGACTTAATACAACGCTGTTGTTTCCACCATCAATTGACAGAATCCGAGGGGGAAGAACCTTTTTTTTTTTTTTTTTAGATTTTATTTACTTCTTCATGAGAGACACAGAGAGGCAGAGACGGGCAGAGGGAGAAGCAGGCTTCTCGCAGGGACCCCCATGTGGGACTCGATACTGGGACTCTGGGATCACGTCCTGAACCAAAGGCAGACAGACACCCAACTGCTGAGCCACCCAGGCGACCGGGGATGATCTATTTTGATACTCCAGGAAACATCTGGGGAGGTGACCGGCAGAGCACCGCAACCAAGGCTGTGCGGTTACCAGATTTAAATCCTCGCCTTCTTCACTGATGAGAGTTTCTCAAGATTTACATCTTCTCCCTCTTCCTGCAACGGAAAGGGAGATACTCTTAGGAAAGGACCTTTCCCTTACAAATGCAAATATCTCTTCCTTAAAGAACCGTTGGGTGTCACACCTTTTCCTGTGTCTTCTGTTTCTTTTTCTTTTTCAAGATTTTATTTATTTATTTGAGAGAGAGAGAGGGAATGGAAAGGCAGAGCACAAGCAGGCAGAGAGGCAGAGGGTCAGAAGCAGGCTCCTCCTTTACCAGGGAGCCCAACCCGGGACTGAATCCCAGGACCCTGCTTCTCCCTTTGCCTGTGTCTCTGCCTTTCTGTCTCTCTCTCTCTCTCTCTCTCTCTCTCTCACATGAGTAAATAAATAAATAAATTCTTCTTAAAAAATAAAAACTGCCTATAATTTTTTTCACCAAAAGATGGGTTTATTTTTTTTTTAATATTTTATTGATTTATGACAAACACACACACACAGAGGCAAGACGCAGGCCAAGGGAGAAGCAGGCAAGTCCAGGGAACAAAGAGAGGCGTGCTTGGTTTGAGGAGACAAGGCTTAAGTTGAGAAGTCTGTTACAGAATAAAAATTATTTCTGGTAAAATGGTTTTAAGGTGGGTTTTCACTGGTGAGGCTGTTGCCTGGGAGGGATAAGAAAAGCATCTCTTCCTTTGGTTGCAATAGTAGGTATAAACCGCTCCCAAGGTCAAGCTTGTGTAAGGTCAAGATCTTCCCTTCCTGTTGGAACTGCCATTGACTATGAGTGATAGGGCTTAAGATCTCCCTCTGCAAAAACCTCCTGACTCCATTTTAGTGAGGGTTCCAATTACTAACTTTCAATCAACATTTAATCAATATCTCAACATTTCCTTCACTCTCAGTATTGGGCAGCAAACATTCTCATCCTCAAATGATGATGTTAACCTTGTTTTAGATTCCATACCAAATTTTTTTTTCTGTGTGTGCTTTATTTATGTCAACAAAATATCCTCCATTTAGTGTGGGCCAAGCCCAGACTGCTCCATGATGGACCACTTTGGCAGAAAGATGATTTTGACTGAAAAAGCAATCAAAATGGGGCAGATTCAGGAAATGTCGTTTTCACCCCCTTCACGGACTAAAAAGAATTTAGAGAGAGAACCTATCCCAGGCTGAAAGCTATCACCATATGTAACTACATTATTATATAAACTAAGTTTGAGAAACAGGGAGGAACATAGTTAGGCCTGTTTGAGAAAAGTTCTCTATGGCCTATTATTTTTGAGTGGCCTAGATGATATTTGTTTATCAAATATTTCCTCGTTTTCTTCTTCCCTGTGAGTTGAATTTCTTCCCTTGGAGTTCCCAGACTTCAACCTTCGTCTCAAAGACATATATCCATTACTTTGCCAGTCTTTACAACACTCCGTTCTGTGGGGAGTATCCATATGTATGGTTTAAATTTGATTCCTGTTTATCTTATGCCAATTTGATTCTTAGTCAATAATAAGAACATCTTCAGATGTTCTGGTTTATGCTTTTGTATGTTTCTCCAATCAATATTTAGCTCCTATTTTATACAACCAATGTTAAGGAAGAAAAAGAAACAGAAAGGCGGTGCCCGGTATCTACATTCTCAGGGAAAATATGAAACACTTAGTACCAACTGTGAGTGTTATGAGAGTTCACTAAAGTACTATGAAGATTAACTCAGAAGCTCAACCACTGAGCCACCCGGGTACCCACTACCATTCTCTTTTTTTAAAAAAGTTATTTATTCATGAGAGACACAGAGAGAGAGAGAGTCAGAGACATAGACAGAGGGAGAAGTAGGCTCCTCGCAGGGAGCTCAATGTGGGATTTGATCTCAGATCCTGGGATCATGCCCTGAGCCAAAAGTAGATGCTCAACCGCTGAGCCACCCAGGAGTCCCCACTACCATCCTTTTTATGAGGAAAATGTTCAGCCGATATTGGCCCAATCCACAGTGCCCCTCCCATCAAGATTCAAATAGATCCTCTAAAGACCTGTCTAGAATTAATCAATACCCTACACCTAAAGCAGCCCTTCAGGGCATCAAGCACATAACAGGATTACAAGGCTCAGGGCCTCCTTCTGTCCTAAGTCACTTCCTATAACATCCCTATTTTACCTGTGAGAAAACCCAAAGTCTGAGGATGGAGGTTTTCCCAGTATTTCTGAGAAACAAATAACATTGTTTTCTGTCTGCATCCGGTTGTTCCTAACCCTCATGTACTAGTGACATCCATTCCCATTGAAAGCAAATTTTTCACTGAAACTCATCTATGCAGTTCATTTCTTTCCTTTCTTTTTTTTTTGAAGATTTTCTTTATTCATTCATGAGAGACACAGAGAGACAGAGAAAGAGGCAGAGACACAGGCAGAGGGAGAAGCAGGCATTATACAGAGAGCCTGACCTGCGACACGATCCAGGGTCTCCAGGATCACGCGCTGGGCTGCAGGTGGCGCCAACCACTGCGCCACAGGGGCTGGCCTATGCAGTTCATTTCTAAGTATTCCAGTTGATAAGGGTAGCCAGTTTCTTTTTGCCTTCACTTCGGAGGAATGGCAATACACCTGGTCAATAATGCCTCCAGGTTACATGGTAGGTCCTTCCTGTTTGTCACAAATCTTAAAGGCTAATAAGAATGACATAAAGTTTTCTGCAAGCTCTTCTTTGTTATGATGTGTAGGTCATTTGGTTCTTTGCTCCCTTCTCAAGCTACTTTACATGCAGACATTATCTATCCCTTAAAACTTTTGCCCGAAGTAGACTTAAAGTCCCCCCCCACTCCCCCCCAAATACCCTACAGGTTGCTCACACTTAGCTTAGATATTTAAGGTACCTGTTCTCAGAATAGGGACTAGATTTGGATTTGGGCAGACTTCAGGGCATCCTGAATTTCCCCAAACTTAAAACTAAGCAGCAACTTTGAGGATTTCTTGGACTTTGCTAGTTATTGTCAAAGTTGGATTTCAAACTTCTGTTTCAGATCTCTGTCTGTATATGTTTACATAATAAAAAAAAAGACTAACCTTAACTCTATTATTTAGAAAGGAGAGAATGACATAGCCTTTGAGACTGTAGAATAAAATAAAATAAAATAAAATAAAATAAAATAAAAAGTCTAAAAGAGTCCCTACCTTCAGATATCCTAATTATCAAGTTCCCTTTTTCTTCTTTGGATATAAGGGGGAAGGAAAACACCTTGGAGTGCTCAGTCAGAAACATAGGGGCAAAAATATTGCCCACAGGCAATTATAGCCATCAACTGGACCATGTGGCTTGGTGATATCCTCCTGGCCTCAGAGCCATTTCTGCTACTGTCTTTTAGGTAAGACCACTGAAGAAATAGTCACACGGTCCCCTAGAACAACCTACAGTGCTCCCAAACTGCAGGGAATAAACTCTTGTATCCAAGTGACAGGTCTAAAGAAAGCACCAGGGTACCTTGGTGGCTCAGATGGCTACGTGTCTGCCTTCAGACTCACGTCCTAATCCCAGGGTCCTAGGATCAAGACCCTCAACCTGCTCCCTGCTCGGTGGGGAGTCTGCTTCTCCCTTCCATCTGCTACTCCCCCTGCTCATGTTCTCTCTTTCTCTGTTGCAAATTTATACATAAAATCTGAAAAAGAGAAGAGGAAGAAAGAGAGGAAGAAGGGAAGAACCAAACCCTGACTGGACCTGCACACCATCTGGTGATCTGAGGGAAAAGGTTTCCCTGAATTGAAGCAGACAATATCTGGAGACACAGATTTCCCTGGATGGACAGGCACATCATTTTCTCACTGGGGCTTCTTCTAACTCTATTGTGGAAAGAAAGTGCCCTCAACATATACTTCCCAATGTCTTGCAGGAGGCAGAAACCTTTATTTATGACCTTTTTGGAAGAAGCCTCATTATTTATGACCTTTTTGGAAGAAGCCTCATTATGATTCGATGCACATTTCTGAAGGTTTAGAAGGTGCAGATTTCGCAGAGTTTCTCTCTTAATGAGCTACCAACCCACTCTGGATTTTTGCTGTTGTTGTTAAAGATTTATTTATTCATGCGAGACACAGAGAGAGAGAGAGGCAGAAGGAGAAGCGGGTTCCCCACGGGGAGCTAGATGTGGGATCGATCCCAGGATCCCGGGATGAGGCCTGGGCCTAAAGCAGATGCTCAACCTCTGAGCCACCCAGGCATCCCATATTCTTTTTTCAAGATTTTGTTTATTTACCCATGAGAGGCACAGGAAGAGAGGCAGAGACACAGGCCGAGGGAGGAGAAGCAGGCTCCATGCAAGGAGTCCCATGTTGGACTCCATCCCTGGACAGGGATCATGCCCTGGGCTGAAGGCAGGCGCTCAACCTTTGAGCCACCCAGACAGCCCTCAACTCTGGATTTGATTTGACTTGATTAATTTTTATCTCTTTAAAGTTTGCATTTATTAATTTAAGAGAGACACACAGAGAGAGGCAGAGATGTAGGTAGAGGGAGTCCCACGTCGGGCTCTCTCTCTGTGCCTCTCATGAATCAATCAATCAATCAATCAATTAATCTTTAAAAAACATCCTAAGATATAACACAAATGATGATTGAAACAAAAAAATTTCAATGATATAAAAGACTGAGAAATATTAGCTGTTTTCTTTATAGCATTCTGAATATATGTTCAGATTGTGAATAAATGACAGAGACATAATCATCCACAAATAGATTTATAAATTTTGTGCCATTGAGAATAGGTCCTAAGTCATCAAGACAATATTCTACTCTATCAATTTTAATGTGTGTAGTAGTTTTGAAAAGTTTAGCACTCAAACCTTTCTTGCATCAGAGAATACAAACTGGGAAGTAACCTTACAACGTAAGGAGTTTGCTCAAGCCTTTAATTATTGCTCAGACTTTCCTTGGTATCACAGTATAAATACCTGGGGGGAAACCCCACAAATGCAGAGAATATAAGCAAAGCCTTTAAACAGAACTACAACCTAAGCAAACACTTGAACAATTGTACATTCATACTGGGAGAAATCCTAAAAATGTAAAAGACTGTGGCAAAATGTTTGTTTGGATTTCAAGTCTCCCTCGATGGAGGACAATACATGTAGGGGAGAAGCCCTACAAATGTAGAGAATATAGCCAAATCATTAACTAGAGCCACCACCAGTATAAATTAGAGAATACAGCCTGGAGACACCTGGAGCAAACGTAAAGAATGTGGTAACGTCTTCACCCTGAAATTGACACTTCCTCAACATCAGAGAGTGCTTACTACATAGAAACCCTAGAAATGAAGAGGGAAAGATCTTTATTTTCAATATATATTTTGGGGGCAGCACGGGTGGCTCAGCAGTGTAGCGCCCCCTTCAGCCCAGGGCCTGATCCTGGAGCCCGGGATGGAGTCCCACATCGGGCTCCTTTATGAAGCCTGCTTCTCCCTCTCCCTGTGTTTCTGCCTCTGTGTGTGTGTCTGTGTGTCTCTCTCATGAATAAATAAAAATCTTTAAATAATATATACATATTAGAAAAAACAGGTTTATACACCATAAAAACATTAAAGATGTTCAAAACATTAAAGATGTCATAAGATGACAATCTATGTAATGAAAAAAAAATCCCAGTAAGTATCAGGTTAACAGCAGAATGTACTAAGCCTATAGCACTTTTAAGAGATTAATCTGGTCCAGCTTTTTACTGCAAACTTGCAGGATTCTACATCTTTTATGTCATCCTTTCTTTTCCTGTAGTGCAATAGAAGCAGGGCAAGTTAAGGAGGTTTTTCTCAGTCATAGGAGTGTAGCTACCTGTTGGTCATACTTTGTTTCTTGTTTTGAAAAAATTATATATTTAATCTTTAGACACACACCCACAGAGAGAGAAAGAGAGAGAGAGAGAGAGAGGGAGAGGCAGAGACACAGGCAGAGGGAGAAGCAGGCTCCATGCAGGGAGCCTGATGTGGAACTGGATCCCTTTGATTTCTTTGATCCCAGGACTCCAGGATCCCACCCTGGGCCGAAGGCAGCCGCTAATGGCCAAGCCACCCAGGGATCCCCTGGTCATAACTTTCAAGTGGAACCTGACACACCTTGGGAGCCTTTGAAATATTTTCTCTATGGTTTGGGATAGAGACTTCTTTCCTAGTTTCTCTTTTTGTTTGAAAGATTTTATTTATTTATTCACTAGAGACACACACACACAGAGGCAGAGACACAGGCAGAGGGAGAAGCAGGCTCCTTGCAGGAAGCCTGATGTGAAACTTGATCCCAGGACCTTGGGATCACAACCTGACCCAAAGGCAGATGCTCAACCACTGAGCCAGAGAGGTATCCCTCTTTTCTAGTTTCACTGTGTCCAGCGGTGTGTCCATCGGCAACTCTGGCCCCTTGGATGTCTTCTAGGCCATCACCATCAGTCCCCAGATTCCAGGTGTGTGAAGCTTTAAGTCACAGCCATAGTTTCCGTTGGCTGCTCCAACATCCTGTGCCAGATTCTACATGAGCAGATAAATACCACAGTTCCCATATGTCTATTGGGCAAGAAGCGCAACAAATACATCGCAAACATTATAGGCTTTGGATCTTGTTCTGCTATACATTGTATGGAACACATAGACTAACTCCATGCAGCATTCAGATGTTCCTCAGATGTTTCATGTGTAGGACTCATTCTGGTTGTCATTCTGTGCACTCACAAGCCTAAAGGCCAACACCTTCATAGGAACAGTATCTCACCGAGATCTTCTCTGAGATGACAGTACCCCAAAGATTCTTGTCCTTGAGAGTATGTTTGTCAATTTTTTACCCCTGTCTGCCATCATTGTAATTTTTCTTTTTCATTAGATCATGTGGAGGGAAGTGAACAACACTGACCAAGCAGGTGTCCAGATATAAACAGATAGAACCTGTTTCTTTCCGAGGCATCTGGTCATGAGAAAACCAGATGAAGGGACACCTGGGTGGCTGAGCGGTTGAGTGTCTGCCTTCAGCTCAGATTGTGATCCCAGAGTCCTGGGATGGAGTCCCACATCAGGCTCCATGCAGGGAGCCTGCTTCTCTCTCTGCCTATGTCTCTGCCTCTCTCTATGTGTCTATCATGAATAAATAAATAAAATCTTTTTTTAAAAAAAGAAAGAAAAACTGATGAAGACTCATGATACAGAACATCCAGAAAATTTAGGTTAGAGCAAGTGGGTACATTGCTGAATTCAGGATTGTGGAGTCATTGTGAGGAAGAGGTGGTACACAGGGAACTTTGCTTCAGTTGGGCCAGTTCCCCGTCTGTGTTAACCTGTGAGTTCTGGTGTCATCCCTGATGGGTCATCCATGGACCAAAGATTTTTTTATTAGCATGTCAGCAGCATTTATTTGACATTCTTCTTAAGGAAAGCTTTCTAATATACACGTCCCAGAAAACTCTATTTATGTTAAGTTGCTTTTTCTTTTATTTTATAAAATAGAAATAAAAGAGACTAGACCAGACTAAGTTAATATGAACTGTGTGTGGTGAATTACTTTGGACAGGCTTAGCAATGATAGAGGCAGAGCTATCAGACTCTACCACCAGATCCCTCTCTAGCCCACCCAGATCTACCCCCTTCTGAGGCTGTGTCCAGGTCTGGCCTAGCTCTGGGATCTCTTCCCTTCCCAGGACAGATGAGAGGAGATCAGATTCTGAGTGGTCTTCCTTTCATCTCTTCAAGGCAGGTGCTCACAATTCCCCAAACCCACAATATGATAAATGGGAGCAAAGGACTATAAATCTTAGTAACTTCATTTGTGCTTTTTTTTTTCAATATATACTTGTTAACTAATTGTTTGAAAGATTTTATTTATTCACTCATTAGAAAACACAGAGAGAGAGAGAGAGAGAAAGAGAGAGAGAGAGAGAGAGAGACAGGCAGACACACAGGCAGAGGGAGAAGCAGGCTCCATGCAGGGAAGCTGAATTGGGACTCAATCCCAGGTCTCCAGGATCACACCCCGGGCCGAGGCAGTGCTAAACCGCTGAACCACCCGGCTTCCCTTCATTTCTGTGTTTAACATTAAATCCTGTGCGTCATGACCCTTTCATCTAGATTCCTATTTTCCATTCCTGGAGATTCAGTAGTTACTCAATTTACAAAATATAAATATCTATACATAATGACCTGATTAAAAAACAATGCAGCTGATTAATATCCTTCTGACCTCCTATAGTTAGGATACTTTATTAGATATTTTTAATAAATTTGTGTTGAGAACTCCTAAGATATACTCTTTCAGCAAATTCCCAATATAATAGACATAGAATTACGTGTAGTCTCCAGATTTCCAGAATCTGTACATCCTGTATACCTGAAATTTTGTACCATTTGACCAACATCCCCTATTTTGTCCTCAGTCATCTCCTGACCATCACAATTGTATTCTATCCTTTATAAAACAGCTTTTATTTATTCATGAGAGACAGAGAGGCAGAGACATAGGCAGAAGCAGGCTCCTTGGAAGGAGCCCTATCTGGGACTTGATCCTGGACCCCAGGATCACATCCTGAGCAAAGGCAGACACTCAACTGCTGAGCCACACGGGCATCCCAACTGTACTCTATTCTTATGAGTTCAACGCAGATTCCAGGTATTATTGAGATAATACAGTATTTGCCGTTTTGTGTGGCTTATTATTATTGCATAACATCCTCAAGGCTCACCTACTTTGTCCCAAATGGAAGCCTGTCGTTTTTTTAAAGGCTGAATTTTGGATACGGATATCTATAGATAGATAGACATAGATATTATAGACGTTATATAGTACGTATGACATGTAATAGATTCTGATATATTTGTATATCGTAAACAATATTATATTATAGTAGATAGAGAGGGATATAGCTATATCACATTCTCTTGAACCACTCCTCCTGGAAAGCAGAGAAACTACAGGGAGATGACACTTCCTATCTCCTAGAATAACTAAGTTTCAGGAAAATACAAGGTAACCCCAATGTGGAAGAATTAAAATGAATATATATTGCTAACGAGAGTGGACAGACTATAGGAAAACAGGCATATACTTACACAGTCATTTTTCTATCCTGTTAAGAAAATACAAACACAACAATGAGAGCTCTCTGAGCTAATCTTTTTTTTTTCCTCTGAACTAATCTACCTTTTCTCTAGTTTTCCATTTATCCTTATTTCACCCCTATAATCTACAAACTTTTTTTCTTAATCAATAGGGAAACAGAAGATGAAGCACATAGGGGGAGCCCAGTATCTACATCTTCATCGTTGTTATATGACACCTAGGGGAGCCCTGGTGGCGCAGCGGTTTGGCGCCGCCTGCAGCCTGCGGTGTGATCCTGGAGACCCAGGATCGAGTCCCACATCGGGTTCCCTGCATGGAGCCTGCTTCTCCCTCTCCCTGTGTCTCTGCCTCTCTCTCTCTCTGTGTCTATGAATAAATAAATAAATCTTATGAAAAAATAAAGGACACCTAATGCCCAGCTTGGATGGTGTAACGGGGACGAAATCGCATCGTAAATGTGAAGTTGCCAACATGGTGCACTGTAACTTCCTTGTGATCACCGTTACTTCCTTGTGAACAAAATTCATGCTCAATCAACATTGCAGTAACCTATACACGTTGTTTTCCACACAGAGACTTGCTCAGACATCAGCACATTGACTAGACTCCCTCTGTGAACTCCAAAATGCGAAGAAAGAATGTGGTTCCTCAGGGTGGTGATTGGCGTTCTTTATTGGGAATCCACAACAGAGGAAACTCACGACAGAGAAAAGTAAATAGTAGACTCTTTGCTGGGAACTCACCAGGAGTTGTTGGGGTTGACATAAGACGGTGGGGGTAGGGTGCTCAGGTGCACAGGCACCCTGTGCCTGCATTCTCTAGTGTAGAGCCACTAAACATGGGTCTATTTGGTTAAATTAAAGGTATGGACTATTAGTGGATATCCCAGGAATGGAAGGTGGCGGGCTCCGATCCACTTCTACTGATGTGAAAATGCCAGTTTCATGCAGCATTGGTTAAGGAATGCAATGTCACTGACAATGAGTGTGATAGGACAATATTTATGTAAACCAACCATTACGTAATTATGTTGAACCCAGTACAAAATATTTTAGTGTCTATGTGTTTTATACTCTGAAATTGCAGAACAGAAGCCCTCCCCCAACCTCACAACCTGTATGTCTGAGGGACAAACTATTACTGACTGGGGATACTTCATGGGCATTTTTAAACTTTATTTAGATATTTCTCATTATACAATTGATGATATGCCTACGTGTATGTTTGCTATCGCTATCTTAACCAATTGCAAGTATTAATGAGGTCCTAAAAACAGAATTCTGTTTTTAAAGTCTGAATTTCATTGAGCTTAACTGGGCTTTCTGTTTAGGGCGCTAGAAGCTTAAAATCAAGGTTTCCACATGATCTCCTCCATGGTCACAACTTGTGCGTGGTATCCTCAAGGGAGACAGAGGATGTTGAGTCTCCCTGTTTACTCAAAATTTTATCCGTGGTCCTTTACTGCCACAATTCAACTGAAGGAACTACTAGGCATTTTATATAAGTAAGGTTATTGCCTCATGGCTGGAATTACAAACTTGACAGTTTTGAACAAAGTACAAATAAAGCAATTAATGAGTAGGAGAATGAATTAGTGACCTCCAAATGTACCCCTGCAATTTCTACCACCCCCAGCTCCAACTCTCCCTTCCTTCCTCTTTATCCCCCATTGTGACCTTAAGGTCTTCACCTCTGTGACTTTTACATTTCCGTGAAAACTCTCTCTGCAAAGGACTCTCCTAGTCTTCATTGCTCTTCTAAGTCCATGAAGTGTGTTTCAGACCTCTATACCAATAAACCCTTCTTGCCTGATTCTAGAGCTCTCTTCCTTCCATTGTCCCAAACCTCCATGTATTCTTTCCTCCTCCTCCAATGCCATTTGTCTCTTCCCCACCCAATTCCAATGATTTTAGCCCATTTATCGTGTCTCTTATGTCCATTATCAATATCTGACCCATCATTTAACAGAGTCCTTAGTTTCCTCATGACCCTACTCTCATTACCCACAACCCTACACTCCCTGACTTTCTCATGGACCCTTTGGCCTACTGACGCCCACTCTTCTCCCAGCTCTGATGATCCCCCTCCACCCACATACTCTCTGTTCCCCAGGTATCATCTGTTCTCCCCATCCTTCATCTCTCATTGCAACACTGAACACTCCCAGGACTGCATTCACAAGTAACTATCCCCCTTCCACCTATATGTTCTTTAACCCATCACAAGCAATAAAGTTTGCATATGTCTTTTACCCAACCTTGCCTTTGAACTCCCTTTGCCCATTAATTTGTCATCCACTATCCCCTTCTTTCTCATGATTTCCTTTACCCTCTCATTCCCTTAACACACATAGGCCTCATACCCTTAATGTCCTTGCATACACCCACCCAACCTTAAAATGTGTAGTGCATTTTAACCCCTCAGTGACATTTAACAACCTAGTGCTTTTAGCCGTGTTCCAAGTTACAGAACCTGTCTCAATGTTCAAGTCCTAATCCTCATTGCCTGTAACTGTAACCTATTTTGGGCAATAGGATCTTTGCAGATGTAATTAAGTGTATATGTCATACTGGATTCAGGTAAACCCCAATTCAATTCCTCTTGTCCTATTGAGAAGAGGAAAGTTTGTTTATTATTATTTTTAAAAACATTTTATTTATTTATTTATTCTGAGAGACATAGAGAGAGGGAGAGAGAGAGAGGGAAAGAGAGAAGCAGAAACACAGGCAGAGGGAGAGAAGCAGGGTCCCTGCAGGGAGCCTGAAGTGGGACTCAATCCTGGGACTCCAGGATCTCTCCCTGGGCTGAAGGCAGGGGCTCAACCACTCAGCCACCCAGGCATCCCAAGAGGGAAGTTTACACACACAGTGCTGTGTGATGAAGGGACAGTGATGTGTCTACTAAGGCAAAGAAGATCAAGGATAGCGATAGTCCCCCGAAGTTAGAAAGGAAGACTCAATTCTTGAGACAAAAGGTGGCCCTGCCAACAGCTTGGCTTCAGATGTCTAAGTGCCTCCAGAAATGTGACACAATAATTTTTTGGGTTCTTTAGCACCCAGTTGTAATAATTTGTTACAGCAGCCCTAAGAAACTAACATGGGTCCTGTCTTCTCTTCCCCTGTGGCTGTGTTACCCCAAGCTCCCAGACTCTGTGCATTTCATTTATCCCTGTGCGCTCATTGTTACCGCCTCCCCTGTCCCATATCACTACTTGTCTTCATGCCATGTACCTCAACCTAAAGTGGCACTGCTCATTACTCTTTCAGTGACATATATTGTGAATATGGTCCTTGATGACATTATGAAGCAACATTGTTAAACATCCTACCATAATTCTTTTTTTTTTTAATATTTTATTTATTTATTCATAGAGAGCCACAGAGAGAGAGAGGCAGAGACACAGGCAGAGGGAGAAGCAGGCTCCATGCAGAGAGCCCGACGCGGGACTCGATCCAGGGCCTCCAGGATCACACCCTGGACTGCAGGTGGCTTTAAACCGCTGCGCCACCAGGGCTGCCCCTACCATAATTCTTATTTTCTATCTTTTGTACTAGTGCATGCTTGAAAATGCTGTATATTCTCATACCTGTAGTCACATATTCTAACTTAAAAGATTTTGTGTAACTCTTTTTTGAAGCTATTTGCATTTTTCCATTTAGCTTATATTAAAGTTTTACCCCAAAAGACCATACCATTTACTAGACAGTCCATTTAGAGAACATATTACCTGTATATTTCACACTTGATATTAGCCAAAAAGCCAAGAAGCGATTACCTATATATTTCAAGGTGCTTTTTCCTACTCACCTATGACTGTCTTCAGATTCTGAAGCTTCACCACCTGCACTGCCTTAGGTCTCTAGCCTGCTGGCCTTCTTTCCAGACTCCACATTTGCCAGCTCTCACAATCATATTAGCCAATTCCTTACAGGAAATTTATCCCACTATCTATGCAGAGACATATAGAAAGAAAGACATCTATTTCTTTATGTAGTAAACCTATATCTTATCTCTCGGTCTATAGATGTATAGACTAAAAATATGCATAGATGTGTGCATATCTATTCTATTGATTCTTTGGAGAATCCGACTATAGATTTTAGTGTCCATACATTTTTTGCACTCAAAATCAACCTGCTGAACTTAATTGATATTAAATACTATATGTTTTATCTTCCTTTATTTTTTTAAAAATATTTTCTTTTTTATTCATGAGAGACACACAGAAAGAGACAGAGACACAAGCAGGGGGAAAAGCATGCTCCTCAAGGGGAGCCAGGCTGGGGACTTCGTCCTGGGACTCAGGATCACAAGGGAGCCGAAGGCAGACAATCACTCAACCACCCAGGTGTCCCACTATGTTATGTCTAATTTGACAGAACTTCCTTTCGATGTGCTTCTTTGAAAAATTGATTTTCTGTATTATCACAAAAATTAAAAGAGAAAGTCAAATGCCAAATTCCAGTTGAAATCTTCTGTGTGCATGTATGCACATATGTGTGTGTTTAATTAATACCTGAATGTATGCAGTTTTTCATATTTGCCATTAATACGAGATCTTTTGTAAGAATTTCGTATTGGGGTTCCTTCTGTTTAAAAGCTTTATTTGGTATAACTTACATGCCACACAATTTATCCACTTAAGGTGTACAATTGATAGTTTTTTAACTGAGTCATATGTAGGTATAAGCAAACCATTGTCAATTCTAGAACATTTCATTACCTCCTAAGAAACTTCACACTCTTTAGCTGTCACCACTCTCATCTTATCCTCATATCTAATCAATATTCTGCTTACGTTTTTCCAGTTGTCTTCACCTACCATTGACATGACATTATATAAGTTTAAAAGTACAATTTAACTATTATATATAAAAAACATATATATATTGCAAAACATATACCACAGTAAGTTTAGTTAGCATCCATTACCTCACAGTTTACAATTTTGTGTGTTATAAGAATTAATAAGAATTTTTTAGCAATTTTCAGAGAGCCAATATAGTATTATTAATTATAGCCAACATATATTTTATATATCCACCATATTATCTACTCATCTGAAAAGAGACACAAGTCATTTCCAGGTCCTGGCTATTAGGAGTAATGCTATTGCACATTATTTATTTTTCATGTTTATAATTTTTCTAGTTCTGTACTTGTACCTGACTTCCACTTTCATGGAACTGTCGTAGGAAAAGATGCCTGATACGATTTCAATCAAATTTATTAAGACTTGTTTTGTGACCCAATATAAAATTTATATTGGAGAATGCATGTGAGAAAAATGTGTTTTTTGCTGTTGGTGGAATGGTGTAAGTCAATCTGCTAAATATCATTGAAGTCTGGTACTTCCTTATTGATTATCTTGTCCCATATTGAAGGTGCACAATTGAAGTCCCCTGCTCTTGCATTGCTATCTCTTTTTCTGTTCTTGTCTGTTCATTGTTGCTTATATATTTGGGTACTTTTATGTTGGGTACATAAGTATTCTAAAGATTACATGCTTTTGTCGAATTAACTCCTTCATTTTATTTTACTCAGGGAAAGTAGGTTATATTGATTTGAAAAACTGTGAAAGATTACTATGTATCAAATAAAATTCGTTTTTAAAAGTAGGTGACTCCTATGTATCCAACCTTTGACCAAATTGACACCACAATGTAAGCACAAGCAGTATTATGTAGCTCAAGGAGCAAAAAGCAGTAATCAGAGGTAAATGTCCTCTTAATACAGACACTAAATAAATACACAAACCTACAGCTTTAATACAAACTCATAGGTACATGTGCTTAGCCAGCTTTTGCCAACAATAAATGAGTAAATGTTTTATTTTCAATAAATGCACATATAGTATATTAAACCTTTAGTCACATGTAGTTAGTCTAAAAATCAAAGCATAATGTAAGATTTTTCTTATGTGAAGATGTACATTTCAGAAAGAATCCAACTTGAACTAAAGTCACAATCAGAAGCACTGTAAAGGTGACCCATACAAAGCCTGTCATTTGCATTGTATACAAAGAATAGCTGCCCAGGAATAATATCAGGAATCTTACGAAGGGGTATTATGATAAGGTACCTGAAAAGACAAGTAAGTTATTTGGAGACTTTAAATAGCAGCAAAGAATGTAAATTAAATTACATGTGAAAAAATCTGCAATGTATAATAGCCAGAGATAGAAAACTGAATATTGTGGGGAAAAGATTGATTAGCCCATACTAGTTGGTTTCAATGAACCATTGGCTACTTCTTCCAGTAATTACCAAGATTATCATTGCAACAATTTTTTTTCCACACACATCAAAATCTGGAAGCAGTAACTCCTTCTCAAATTGTCATTTAGTGTTCTCTTTTTCCCAACCTCAAAGTACAGGAGTAGGTTTTTGACTATTGACTAGCCATTTAGGGGACACAGGAGATAGATGTTCATAAACATTACATAACCGGTAATTGATGTACCTGGAAAAACATCACCAAAATTTTTGGGAAAGTACAGTGTTTTTCATAGGGGTATGACATGAGTTATAAACACACTGTTTGAATCCTACCAAAACTAGAATGGGGGAAATCTTTTTTTCCCAAATGCACCATAATTAAAAACACTGCACGATGTAATCCCTTTATTTTATAATGACCCGTGCAGTGTCTTACTAGTCTTTGACTTAAAGTCTACTTTGATTGATGTAAGCATACCTATCCTCATTTCATCTGGTTTCTATTTGCATGGTATATTTTTTCACACCTGCACTTTCTGTCTGAGTGTGTTCTTAAGGCTGAAGGAAAATATACTTGGGTCTTCTATTGCTTTCCATTCAGGCATACCTTTTAATTGGAGAATTTAGTCCCTTTATATTTAAAGTAAGTAGAGATTAAAGTGTGGAGTTACTGTTGTCATTTTCGTTTCCTGTCTGTTTTAGAAATATTTGCCCTCTTCTTCATTTGCTATTTATCTTTGTGATTTGGTGATTTTCTGTGGGTGTATACTTCCATTATTTTCTCCCTATCTATTATGTATTGACTACAGGTTTTTAACCTCTGGTTACCAAGAGGCTTAAAGAAAGACCTCTTTTAACAGTTGATTTTAACGTCTTAACCGCTTAATTTCCATATAAAACTTTTTCAGGCTTGAGAGAACTCTTAAGAAATATGAATTTCCATCTGTATGCCATCGTAGGGAAGACTTATCTACTCTCTTTGTGGTATCTGTGCCGATTTCCTCATTGGAACCACACCACCTGATGTTGAGAATTCAACTTATAACCACTGCTATTATCAAGATTTGTCAGTATTTTACAGGACTGCCACCTTTTTCTCCTTAAAGACCAACTAGCAAACCATTTTATTTAAACTATCCACAAAGTTTTTTAGTTTTAATGAATGGAGAATGATATTCTGAAAACTTATTTCATGGTAACTTAATGTTATAACCATGAACAGCATCTGCATTTAGATCTTCTTCATATATTCTAAATCATGTTGTTGTTCATCTTCAATGGGAAATGAGGTCTGCATGAGACCCACCTAAGGAAGAAGGGCATCTCATCTTTTTTTTTTTTTAAATTTATTTATTTATTTATGATAGTCACACACAGAGAGAGAGAGAGAGAGAGAGGCAGAGACACAGACAGAGGGAGAAGCAGGCTCCATGCACCGGGAGCCCGACGTGGGATTCGATCCCGGGTCTCCAGGATCCCGCCCTGAGCCAAAGGCAGGCGCTAAACCGCTGCGCCACTCAGGGATCCCGGCATCTCATCTTTGATGCAGCAAGTCAGCCATATAATTTCATATACCAACTAGGCATCCATGAATTTTCGAAAGTACAAAATGCATTAAATGTACTAGTCACCGGGCAGCCCCGGTAGCGCAGCGGTTTAGCGCCGCCTGCAGCCCAGGGCGTGATCCTGGAGACCGGGGATCGAGTCCCACATCAGGCTCTCTGCATGGAGCCTGCTTCTCCCTCTGCCTGTGTCTCTGCCTCTCTCTGTGTCTCTATGAATAAATAAAATCTTAAAAAAAAAATGTACTAGTCACCAAGCTCACACAGGGTCAGTATAAAACAAGCACATCGAAATTATACCTTTGCAAAAATCCATCCCTTGTATGTTTTGAAGCATAATACATTATCCTCACATTTAACTTTGTACTATTCCTTGTAAGTATTTGATGTAGAGTACTGTCTAAAAAGGGTAACTTATATAGTGCTCTCTATTGATTTGTGACATTTATTGACATTTGATGTTCAATAAGTACATTTCTAAAAATTTATGTCTTTCAACTTACTTTCCTTTCTATAATCTCTGATGTTTTATAAAGTCTATATATAAAAACAAGGTCTTTCCTCATTCATCTGTTTGTAGGTTTTGAATCTAGTACACATTTTGGGATTTTTTTTTTTAATTTTTTTTATGGTAGTCACACAGAGAGAGAGAGAGAGGCAGACATAGGCAGAGGGAGAAGCAGGCTCCATGCACCGGAAGACCAACGTGGGATTCAATCCCGGGTTTCCAGGATCGCGCCCTGGGCCACAGGCAGGTGCCAAACCGCTGCGCCACCCAGGGATCCTGCATTTTGGGATATTGATTCAGGAGTGAATTCCAGTTAAAGGAACTGCAACTTTTACACTTTATGGTTTCTATCCTGTATGATAGCTATGATGTTGAGTAAGTCCAGAGTTCTATCTAGAGGTTTATCTGGATGTAATGATGTTGTAATGATTTTCCTCAGATTTTAAGGCTTGAGTACTGGTTAGTGTGCTTGCCAATTCTGTGGTATTTGTAAAATCCTCTCCGCTATACATTTTCTGATCAGGAATCATGGTTTGCCATTGTTGAAAGGCCTTCCCACATTCTTTACACATATTTCATTACTCTCTGTTATGAATTACCCAATGTGGAGTAAGAGTAGAGCAATACTTACAAATCCTCTCATAGTTGCTTCTTCTGCCACTTCTGCTATTTGTGTACTGTCGTTGGGGACCCGATAGTTCTGAGAAGAGGCAGCTGAGGAGATGCTGCCACTCTCAATGGCCGAAGAAATACCCAATGAAGGAATCAAGACTGAGAACAATGATCATAATAATTCAAAGGTGATGGGGCAGGATTGCTTTGTAGTACAGTTAAAGATGAAGAAGTATATACCGCATTTAATAAACTAATGAAAAACTATTGTGAACAGTAAGGTTTGTCAATGCAATAGGTCACAAGATTTGATGTGCATCCAATAAAGGAAAAAGACACACCTGCACAGCTGGAAAACGGAGGAGAAAGATACAACTGATGGGTTCCAGCACCAGAAAGGTGTCTACTAGAAAGGGAACCTGTTACTTTACAACTCTGCTCCTCCAGAACAAGAAAGGTTTTCCTCTGTTCTTTCATTTTTTATTTCCCCATTCCTTTATTGGACATAAGATAACTGTGTCTCTGCACAAGCATATGGCTTAAAAAACTAAAAAAAAAAAAAAAAAAACTAAAAAACTAAATGGCCAATGGTACAGTTTGATCAACATCAATAGGAGATTGGATGAGGGGAAAAGTGGTTCTGGGAAAGTACTCTTTTCCATTAATGCTGCGATTATTCAGCTCTTACCTTTACATTCCATGAGTTACTTTGCTCTTACAGTTTGACAACAACTATAAAAGAACATTGCATACCTTGTTAGATTGGATAATTTTTAAGTTTTTCACATATCATTGTAAAATCAAGGAATACTTATATAATTTTGTTGTATACAGTTTTAGATGTAGGGCAATCTGTCTTAAAGAAGGGATAAATTACTGTAAAAGAAAAGAATCTTGATCATTTTCCGTTCAAGTCTAGTTTCTTGTTGCTTAAAAGAACTTAAAAATTTTTTTTTCTCACAATCCTAAAACTTTGAAGCTTTGCTCTAGTATGACTTCTTTGATAATGAGTAAAGGTTGAAAGGCGATTAAAGGCCTCACCACATTCTTTACATTGTTAAAGTTTCTCTCTAGTATGAATTCTATGATGAGTATTAAGGTGTGACTGCTGGATAAAGGCCTTGCCACATTCTTTACATTTGTAAGGTTTCTCTCCAGTGTGAATTCTATGATGACTAATAAGGTGTGAGTGCTGGTTAAAGGCCTTGCCACATTCTTTACATTTGTAAGGTTTCTCTCCAGTGTGAATTCTGTGATGTTCAGTAAGATATGAATGCTTATGAAAGGCCTTGCCACATTCCTTACATTTGTGAGGTTTCTCTCCAGTATGAATTCTGTAATGGTGAGTAAGGGTAGAGACATGTTTAAAAGCCTTGCCACATTCTTTACATTTGTAAGGTTTCTCTTCAGTATGAATTCTGTGATGGCTAGAAAGGCTTGAATGTTGGTTAAAGGCCTTGCCACATTCTTTACATTTGTAAGGTTTCTCTCCAGTGTGAATTCTGTGATGTTGAGTAAGATGTGAATGCTTATGAAAGGCCTTGCCACATTCCTTACATTTGTGAGGTTTCTCACCAGTATGAATTCTGTGATGTTGAGTAAGATATGAATGCTTATGAAAGGCCTTGCCACATTCCTTACATTTGTGAGGTTTCTCATCAGTATGAATGCTGTGATGTTGAGTAAGGCGTGAGTGCTGTGTAAAGGCCCTGCCACATTCTTCACATTTGTAACGTTCTCCTGTAATATGAATTCTGTGATGTTTAGAGAGGTGTGAAGGCTGCTTAAAGGCTTTGCCACATTCTTTACATTTGTAAGGTTTCTCTCCAGTATGAATTCTGTGATGCTGAGTAAGGCTTGAGTTATGTTTAAAAGCCTTGCCACATTCTTTACATTTATAAGGTTTCTCTGCAGTATGAACTCTGTGATGTTGAGTAAGACCTGAATGAGTCTTAAAGGCCTTTCCACATTCTTTACATTTGTAAGGTTTCTCTCCAGTATGAATTCTGTGATGAATAATAAGGTTTGAGCGCTGAATAAAGGCCTTGCCACATTCTTCACATTTGTAAGGTTTCTCTCCAGTATGGATTCGCCTATGTATATTTAGGGATGAGCAGACCTTAAATGTTTTACCACATTCTTCACATTTGTATGGTTCCTTTCCAGTACGCATTCCGTGACGTTGAGGTAGTACTGAGTCCAAGTCAAAATCTTTGCCACATTCCTTACAAATGTCACTTTTCTCACCACTATGGACTGTGTTATGTATACTTAGCCTTGGTCCTTGACAAAACATGTTCCCAGGTTGATTACACCTGAATGGGTTTCTTCCCACATGAATTCTCTGTTGATCATCAACATTGGAGGACTGGTTAAGATCATTCTCACATTCATTTTTAGAATTCTCTCCTGTATTCATACTATTATGTGTACTAAGGTTAGACTTTTGATAAAAGATTTCCCCACACTTACTACCCTCATGATGGTTCCCTAGAAACTGAGTCCACACACATGGACTAACATTGGAGCCCTGGTTAAATGTTTTCTCAGATTCACTGCACTGAGCAACTCTGTCTCCATTGAACAGGCTCTGGTAATTTTGTAGGATCGACTCCTTAGTGAAACACCTCTCAAATGGATCCTGTTTAGCACTTTGTTCTTCATTTTTAAATCTCTGATTTTTAGAAATATTTGACTGAATAGTCAATCCAATTCTTTTTTCACAAGGGTTCAAATAATTATTTTCAGCATGGACTAGGTAACTTCGCAGATTTTCCAAACTGTCGGCTTTCCCTAAATATGTAAGTTTGAATATATGATTTGAGCTTTTGTTTTCAGAAACGCACTGCTTTGTGGAAGTAGCAGACTTAAAAAGGGAGGTTACTGAAAATGTTCTATATCCTTCACCATTTTGGGCAGGGAGATTCTTATTATGCGCAGATATCTCAGTATGGTTGTGTCCTTCATGATGTCTTTGATGCCATTCACTCTCTCCATCATTGTCCCAGTCTGTCATGAAGTGTAAATTCTCAACGGCATTATTTTTTAATCTACCCATTGACACTCTTTGGAAAGAAGCTTCGATGCTTGGCTTTGACAGCAAGCTCTGGGTGTCACGAGAAGATATGGCTGAAAGAAATCAAGAAAGAGAAATGTAAAATTATTCCACTTACTACTCCCAGATGAATATGCTGACAATCACTAATAGTTAACCTGAAAATCAGTCAGAGAACATCAGCAAGATGGCTCGGAAGGAATCATCAGGATTTTGTTCCTCAATGGACACATAAACTAACACAGAATGTACTGACCACATAGCCTCATAGATAGCTGTAGTACTACAGCTATAGTAGTAGCACTGTAGTACTGTCATGCTATAGTACAAATTACTTTCTTATATCACAAAAAATTAGGAAAGTCCCGCGAGTCCAAAGTTTGCAAAAGGGTGGAAATTTTAACATAAACAGAAAAGAACAAAAGAGGAAACAGCAAAAATAGGAAAATATCGGGCATCATGCATGGCTCAGTGGTTTGGCGCTGCCTTCAGCCCAGGGTGTGGTCCTGGACTTGGTATCGAGT
Source organism: Canis lupus baileyi (assembly GCF_048164855.1). Taxonomy (NCBI): domain Eukaryota; kingdom Metazoa; phylum Chordata; class Mammalia; order Carnivora; family Canidae; genus Canis; species Canis lupus. The sequence goes on along the minus strand of NC_132838.1, from coordinate 104,862,383 downwards.
CCCACATCTGGCTCTCTGCATGGACAACAACAGGAAGAGTTGGTTTTCAGGAAAGATCAACAAAATTGACAGACTTTTAACAAAATCAAGTAAGAATGAAAAAAAAGGTCAATTAAAATCAGAAGTGAAGTGACAGCAGACAGTATTAACTGATACCATAAAAACACAAATAATAAGAAGTGACAATGGATAACTATATGCCAAGAAAGAGATACCAAAAATGTGTATAAATTTCAAAAAAGATGTAAGCTCCCTAGATTTCAGGATTCCAATAAATATTTCCTGAAGATATATTTAAAATGTCACAATTGATCTACAACTACTAAGTAGATGGAAAAAATAATTTAAAACGTCCCAACAAAGAAAAGTCTTATTCCAAATGAATTCACTGGATAATTCAGAGATTTAATGTAAAAGTACTTTTTTTTCTTTAAATATTTTATTCATTTATTCATGAGAGACACACAGAGAGAGAGGCAGAGACACAGGCAGAGGGAGAAGCAGGCTCCATGCACAAAGCCTGATGTGGGACTCAATCCAGAGACTCTGGGATCACGCCCTGAGCTGAAGGCAGACGCGCAAGCGCTGAGCCACCCAGGAGTCCCATGGAAAAGTATTTCAAATCTCTTCCAACATTTTCAGGGATTGAAGAGAAGGGAAATTATCAAAATAGTCTCTGTGACTCCTGTGTTACCAAGTTGTCAAAGGCAAAGGAAGACTGTACAAGTAAAGAAGATTACAATTACTACCTGTGAGGCGCAGTTATACAAAGTCCACAATAAAAAAAGCAAACTAGCACACTGAATCAAAAGCACGTTTTACAACACAATTAAAGGCAATTCTTCCTGGAATTCAAGGGTGTTTCAACAGATGGAAAACTATAAGTTAAAGGCTCCACATTAACAGAATGAAGATCAAAAATGGCAATCATATTGCTGTAGAACAAGAATAAGAGCATACTGGATAATGTTTCATTATTAAAAACACCCAATAAAGTAGCAAAAGAAGCAAAACACCTCAACTTAATAAAGGCCACATAGCTATGAAAACCTGAAATATATTCAATAGTAAAAAAAACTGTAAGCTTCTTCTGTATGATCATAACAAAGGGATTTCACTTCTATTCAACACAGTACCGGATATTCTAGTCTGAATGGGGGAAAAAAAAAAACATAAATGAATCCAAATGGGAAAAGAAAATGCAAGTTTATCTCTTTACGAAGATATCCTTAAAAAACCCTAAAGAATCCTTATTTTTTTGTTGTTTTGTTGGCTATCACTGGTATTATTTCCTGTAATTTTTTCTATGACACACTCCATTTTCAATTATTTTAATACTATAAATGCCTGAATTAAGTTGCAGTTTCAACTTTTTTCTTTTTTTTATTTATTCATTTATTTATTATAGTAGGTTCCATACCTAACATGAAGCCTAACTGGCTAACTGCGTCCTGAACCCAAGACCCTGAGATCGAGACCTAAGCTGAGATTAAGAGTCAGATGCGAAACCGAGTGAGCCACCTAGACACCCCCAACTTTTCTTCTGAACGTTACAAGACAAGGAACTAGAAAAAGAAGAAACTTACCTGTGATCAAGTAGAGAAAGAAACTAACAAAGAAAAATTAGAGGTAGGGACCATAATAAACAGTAACTTAACATTGACATCAATGCCCAGATTTTCCAAAAAATAATCAAAATTTTAACTACATTAGCTAAGAAAAAAGGAGAGCAGCCTCAAAAATTAAAACAAGAAATGGGACAGAAAACACAACAGATAACTACAGAAATACATACTGTGATAACAGATTGCCATGAACAATTATATACTAACAAATCAGATAACTTAGAAAACTCCCAGATAATTCCCCTATATATATAAAACTACCAAGATTGAAAAATAAATTTTAAACCCAACAAGTAGATCTTCACAGACCAATAACAAGAATGAAAGTTGAATGTAGAATAAAAACAATTCCAGGCACAGAAAAGCCCAGGACCACATACCTTAGCTGGTCAGTTCTACCGAACATTAAAATAATAAAAATAACTAATGAATATCGTCATCAAAATCTTACAAATAGTGGAATGGACAGAACATATTCAACATCATCCTATGAGGCCTAGCATTACCCTGGTACCAAAGCAGGATAAACACCATACAAGAACAAAATAGTCTAGTTTTTGATATAGGTGTTGCTACTCTTTCTTTTGACATCCATATGCAACTTAAATGTTTTTCCATGCAAGTGTAGCCAGTACCTAGCACCATAGAACCAGATCACAATACCACTGACCATATCCCCTCTGCTATATCCTTCAGCCTCATAATTTATCGATTCTATAACTGAAAGCCTATACACCTTCCATTCCCCTTTACCCAGTTGGCCCATCATCCCTCTCCATTCCACTCCAGAAAGCAGCAGTTCTGTTTTGTTTTTGGAGTGGGTCTGTTTCTGCCTTTTTTGTGGTTTCTTGCCATTGATGACAATGAAAATAGACCTAGGAAGTATTGTGCTGGACACTGAATACCTAGAAAGTACTGTGCTGATAAGTCAGGCAAATAAAAGCAAATAACACATGATTTCACTTATAGGTGCAGAGTGAACATATAAATAAAAAGGAGAAACAGATGCATAAATATTAATTTCATGTTTTTATTTTTTAAGATTTTGTTTATTTATTCATGAGAGACACACAGAGAGAGGCAGAGAGAAAAGCTGAGGGAGAAGCAGGCTCCCTGCAGGAGATCGATCCCAGAACCTGGGATCACAACCTGAGCCCAAGGCAGAGGCTCAGTGACAGAGCCACCCAGGTGCCCATCAACTTCATTTTTAAATAAACCCATGGATAATCCCAAGAAGTATAAAAATTCCATGTTCCACATATTCTATAGTGGAACAAGCTTGCCTATAACAATTTTCCAATGCTAGCAGAAGACAGAGGACTCTGAGATTCAAGTCCAAGGATCTTAGGGTTCATAACACATGAAACAGAAGAAATTTCTTGATCACGCTAATTTCACTTGCCGGCTCCAAATCCCCATTTCACACATATAGATGCTGCATATGCAGTGGGTTTGTGTCACATCTATGAGACGCTGAGCACAGAGAACCCCAATATCTTGAAGGAGCAGAGAGCATATCTTCCTGAACCTTTGCCATAGAAGACGATATCCGTTTTCCTCTACAGTTAACAAATCTGTCCTCCACCTAAGGGTTAAGATATTGTCACTATATTTCAAATCATTTTAATATTCGCACAGCAGCGGAAAGCAAATTAAGGATAAACACTTTCAGTGTCTCTATCCTTAACATACAGAGTAACTTGAACCCACAGAATCGTTTCCCAACAATATCCACTACTCAGTCTGACCCTAGCATGTCTCCTGACTAATTTTCCCAGATGTGCACCACCTCATCAAACACTCATTAGCCGGACACAGGATCTGGGATAAAATCTATTCAATGTGGGTTGCCTGCGTGGCTCAGTCAGTTCAGTGTCTGACTCTTGATTTTGGCTCATGTCATGATCTCAGGGGTTGTGGGTTCAGGTTCCTCAACAGACTCTGGACTGATGCTCAGCATGAAGTCTACTTGAGATTCTCTCCCTCTCCCTCCCACCCCATCCACATACACCCTCTCTGTAAAATAAATAAAGTCTTTAAAACTTGAAAAAAGCAGTTTACATCAGGAAATATTTTTCAAGGCTATCACTGGCAGGATACAAAGCAGAAGAATTGCGTGACTTATAACATTCACTTTTGCCCTGTTCCCGTGGGGCTTGCATTCAACCACATAAACAAATCCCAGTACTCATGAAGGTCTACCTTAAACTTCTGTAGTGAACTTGCAAGGGAGATGTGTGAAGAAACACCTAAATTGTGCAGAAGCATATTAATTTACATGTATTTGATGACAAAATTGTACTTCTAACCCAGGCAGAGCAGGTCCTGGAAACAGTGGAATCATGCCTCATTACAAGAAAATAGCTGAGAGGGATCCCTGGGTGGTGCAGCGGTTTGGCGCCTGCCTTTGGCCCAGGGCGCGATCCTGGAGACCCGGGATCGAATCCCACGTCGGGCTCCCGGTGCATGGAGCCTGCTTCTCCCTCTGCCTGTGTCTCTGCCTCTCTCTCTCTCTCTCTCTGTTACTATCATAAATAAATAAAAATTAAAAAAAAAAAAAGTTAAAAAAAAAGAAAATGGCTGAGAATCGGGAAACACATAGGATTTAGGGCAGAGATGTTCACCACCCATCAACAAGAATTATCATAAAGAACAACATAAGGGCGCTTGGATGGCTCAGTCGGTTAAGTCTTAGCTGAGGTCATGATCCCAGTGTTCTGGGATTGAGCCCCATGTCAGACTCCCTGCTTGGTGGAGAGCCGGCTTCTAACTGTCCCTCTGCTGGTCCTCTTGCTTGTGCTCTCTGTCAAATAAATATATTAAATCTTAAAAAAAAGAAAAAAAAAAAAAAGAACAGGGCAGCCCGGGGGTCTCAGCGGTTTAGCGCTGCCTACAGCCGAGGGCTGGATCCTGGAGACACGGGATCAAGTCCCATGTCGGGCTACCTGCATGGAGCCTGCTTCTCCCTCTGCCTCTTTCTCTGCCTCTCTCTCTCCCTCTGTGTGTGTCTGTCATGAATAAATAAATAAAATATTTAAAAAATAAAAACATTAAATTAAAAGAAAAAAGGAACAATATAGACATGACGAGACCAGGTAAATGAAACAGGTGATCACAAGGACAAAAGTTCTTTGGGTGGCTCTGAAATGAGGTGAAGATTGGGGGGAAATGTTGATCTTATTGTGAATACAGCTGACCTACTGCTTGTGCCTGGAGTGGAGGAAAATCATGGAATTGCTGGTCCAGATCACAAGCTCACTACATGGTACCAAGGAATAACAACAATAGTCCATAAAGCAAATGTATCATTTTGATAAGATATCACAACCTTTTTTTTTTTTTTAAGATTTTATTTTTTTATTCATGAGAGACACAGAGAGAGAGAGGCAGAGACACAGGCAGAGGGAGAAGCAGGCTCCAGCAGGGAGCCCGAGGTGGGACTCGATCCAGGGTCTCCAGGTTCAAACCCCAGGCTGCAGACGGCGCTAAACCGCTGCGTCACCGGGGCTGCCCGAAATGACTAATGAAAGCAAATGAAAAGAAACCATAATATGACACTTTCAGAATATACTTCAATTTGTTAGCCTTGTTGAGAAAAAAAGAAAAAATTGAAAACCTCAGTCACTACACAGAGAGCAATGACTCTGAATACATCTCTGATTGATATTATATAGATCATTACGACGCTTTCAGAAAAACAAAGGATTCTATCTCTGTGGTCTTAGTATATGAGAAAATTTCTAAAAATGGTAAAAACCACCAACCACAAAGTTTGAAATGACAAATTGGATTACATTAAGAACTTCTCTGCATCATAAGCTCAATAGACAGAAATAGAGTGGGAGAAGGAAAAAAGGACCCATTCTCATAATATATATATAGATCTATAAAGCCTGAAGAAAAAAAATACCAAAACAGAAAAAATGGGCACAATAACCCAGTAGACACTTTGAAAAAGAGATTGTCAAGAGATGAAGAAGAGCCACATCAAAGACACTAAGAAAATTTGTGACACTTGCCCACAACAGCAGCTCACCCTCCCTGACACTTGAAGGCCACCCTGTGAAAAAACTCGTACCTCTCCTCAGGAGAGAAAGAAACGAGTGACCTGTAGGTTCAGGGATCTGGATTCTTGGCTGCTGCCTGAGGGACTTGTTTCTGTCACGCATGACATGGAGGCAGAGGGAACGACAGCACCCTCTGGATGCATTGTGGTGGCTGCTCAGACAAAGGGTGAGTGTTTGTTCAAACAAGAAAGAGACTACAGAGCTGAAGCAGAGGAAGGAATCACGTTAGGCATCGGACTCTTAATTTCAGGTCAGATCATGGACGTGATCCTTCAGATGGTCTCTGAACTCTGTACTTGAAAACTGTCATCCTTGGGGCACCTGGATAGCTCAGTCGGTTCTGTGTCTGCTTTCAGCTCACATCCTGATCCCAGGGTCCTGGGATTGAGCCCAGGTCAGGTTCCCTGCTCAGTGCGAACTCTGCTTCTCTCTTTCCCTCTGGTCCTCCCCTGTGCTATGCTCTCATTTGTTCTTTCTGTCTCTCTCAAAAGAATAGATTAAAAATCTTATGGAAAAATTAAAAGAAAAAGAAAATGGTCATGGTGTAACTAAATACACAAGTAAAACCAAAACCACAACTAACTAATGTAGTGGAAAGTTCGAGACAAAGGAAGCACATTGTTATGGAATTACAAAGCCAGAATAAGAAAAAATTTAACCCTAGAAAAGCGACATTAAAATAGATGCATTAAAAATACGGGATTACTGGGTGGCTCAACGGTTTAGCGACTGCCTTCAGGCAAGGGCATGATCCTGGAGTCCCAGAATTGAATGAGTCCCACATCGGGCTCCCTGCATGGAGCCTGCTTCTCCCTCTGCCTGTGTCTCTGCCTCTCTCTCCATCTCTCATGAATGAATGAATGAATGAATGAATGAATAAATAAATAAATAAATAAAATCTTTCAAAACAAAACAAAACAAATGCATTATTCTGAAGGAAACTTTCTATAAAACTAATTTTAAACTCTATGTATCATAAAAAACAAGCATGAATTATTGGCTGGTTTTCACTGACCACAGTATTATAAAGAATATTCATTAAAATCAATCATTAGGGATCCCTGGGTGGCACAGTGGTTTAGCGCCTGCCTTTGGCTCAGGGCGCGATCCTGGAGATCCAGGATCGAATCCCGCGTCGGGCTCCCTGCATGGAGCCTGCTTCTCCCTCTGCCTATGTCTCTGCCTCTCTCTCTCTCTCTCTCTCTCTGTGACTATCATGAATAAATAAATAAAATCTTTAAAAAAAATAAAAATAAAATAAATAAAATAAAATAAAATAAATAATTAAAAGCTGTAAGTGAAAATCATATGAACAACCACTTAAAAAGGCATTATACAAATGTATTATTTTATTAATATATCCTTCCTTGAACAGAGAATTTAAGGCTACAACCCACTCCTTAGAACCAAGGAAATAAACGACATCACATTTCTAAATAAATACCACGCAAGTTGCAAAATATGCTAAAGGCCACTATACATAAAATACATATTTGGGATTAAATTCAAATATATTCCAAGGCAAGTAGAAGAAAAACCCAATGACTAATTTTCACTGAAGTAAAATTACATTTATGAACAAAAGCTTTCTTTAAAATACAGGAATTATACCTCACTGCTTTTTTTTTTTAAGACTTTATCCATGTATTTGAGAGAGAAGGAGAGAGAGAGAGAGCACAGCAGGGGAAGGGCACAGGAAGAAGCAGACTCCCTACTGAGCAGGGAGCCCAATGGCGGGGGCTGAGCCCCAGGACTCCAGGATCATGACTTGGGACCAACTGACAGGCCACCCAGACATCCCTCTACCTCACATGCCCATGTCATATCAGAACTTTTGATCTAATAAATAACAGATGAATCTCATATATAACTAATAAGAAAGTGAAAACACACTTGACAAAATAAAAAGAAATTCCTGTCATACAAGACAAATTCATACAATGATGCAAGTATTAAGAAAGAAGGTAAAAATTGAGAATTTATTATAGGCTTCAAGTTCTAAGGTCTAAATGTTCTAGCTCCCCCATGGCATTAATTTAGGTAGGAATTCTAGGATACAAACAGATACATTACATTATTTCACCACTGAGGAATGGAACACACTGTTATATCCTATTGTCAGTTCATACAAAGAAAAAATTAACTTCCAAAGTGAAATAAAGGATTAGATTTTCTTTTTTTTGATATATTTTTTAAAGATTTTATTTATTTATTCATGATAGTCACACAGAGAGAGACAGAGAGGCAGAGACACAGGCAGAGGGAGAAGTGGGCCCATGCAGGGAGCCCGACATGGGATTAGATCCTGGGGTCTCCAGGATTGAGCCCCGGGCCAAAGGCAGGCACCAAACCGCTGTGCTACCCAGGGATCCCAGGATTAGATTTTCTTATTTTAGGGAGGTGCTTTGTTATCTGATGAAATTACTGAGTGTCAATTTTGTACAACCAAGATTAAAGCCTCCATAACATTGGAATGCATAAGCCAGAAAACGTGGTACCTGTCTCCAGTGTTCCCAGGATTTCTGCATCAAACCCCAGTATGCCCACCACTACCCCGACATGCTTCTCACGACGCAAAACAGAACTTAAAAAGGGCTAAGGCTATGGATCCTGAGAAACAGGGAGACTTCCCCAGGACCCTCACAGCAATGGAGAACCTCTCAGATTATGGAGACCCTCCCACTCCCAGGGGAGTCTCCTGGCCCTCCCTGTGGAAGTGATGGACCATCAGTGGAGCTGAAGGAGAATCCTTAGAGAAGCTAAGAGCTTGATAATGTTGGATAGCACATGTCCCTCTGTGACAGGGAGAAAAATATAAACTAGGTTTCTCAAGAGTGTATCCTTTCAAGGAGAACTACTCCCACCACAGTTTAAGGTCTCTCTTCCCCCTTCACATGTGGACCGCACCTCTGTCATCTGCCTCATTTATTTCCACTTACCTGGATGGATGGTTACTCTCTTCTTTCTCTTCACACTCCAAGGCTCCTTCTTTTGCTCCAAAAAGGAGACCAGGTCTGGCTTTGACACAATGAGGCCTGGTTATTAGGAAAAAGGAAAATGGGTATTGCTGGAGATTTTCAATCAAGTATCATGCTCAGTAGAGACCACAGGACAGTGTAAAATTATAGAAAATACCTTCCCAAATGCTACTGACCAACAGCCCCTTTAGAACCAGTAGGAGGGCACACCGGGTGACTTAGTGGTTTGTGCCACCTTCAGCCCAGGGTGAGTTTCGGGAGAACTGGGATGGAGTCCCACATCGGGCTCCCTGCATATAGCCTGATTCTCCCGCTGCCTGTGTTGCTGCCTCTCTCTCTGTGTGTCTCTCATCAATAAATAAAATATTAAAAAAAAAAAGAACAAGCAGAAGGAGTTTCAAATATTCAAATCATGGCTTCTACTTCCAAGTACTTGATACAATAATAATAAATAAAAACTGGAGTTTAAATATCGGCAGTACCATTTGATGCCTGTCAATGTTTAGGACTGACATTCATCAACAGAAATGATGATGCTCCTTAAGGAAGGAGAATTAGGGGGGAACCCCTGGTGGCTCAGGGGTTGAGTGCCTGCCTTCACCCAGGGCATGATCCTGGAGTCCCGGGATCAGGTCCCACATCGGGCTCCCGGCATGGAGCCTGCTTCTCTCTGCCTATGTCTCTGCCTCTCTCTGTCTTGTCTTTTATAAATAAATAAATAACATGTTTTTAAAAATTTTTTTAAAAAAAGGAAGGGGAAGCTAGAGCTGAAAAGGAAACATGAAGATTTTTCTCCACATCTACAAATCCCCATTTATTTCCCTTATTGCATGGATCTGAATTCCAGTCATGCAGAGGAATCTTCTAAGAGTCAGTCTTCAAAGGAAGGAAGAAAACCCAGAGTGTGCTCTGGGAAACCTGGAAGGAGTCATCCTCACCCAAGAAGAGAAGGTTTCCATAGTTCTCTAACATCACATCCCTGTACAGTTCCCGCTGAGTGTGGTTCAGGCATCCCCACTCCTCCTGAGAGAATTCTATGGCCACATCCCTGAATGTCAGCAGTCCCTGCAATAAATACCACAGTTACCAAGAGGCCGGCAGAGTTCACAACGTACCTAAGATGAAAGAGGGAGTTAAATGTCACCAGCTAGATCCCATGATCTGACCCTTACTGCTTATGGGCTTGTACCCTCTTTGTCCCATATTTTTCTTAGCCTCTTCTTTCTACCTTAGTCTTTTACTTCAGGCATAGACTCCTGTGATGGAAACAGAAACTATCCAGCAAAAGAGGCGAACTCCCCTGTGAAAAAGGTTGGCCCGGGCCAATTTTAGCTTAACTCCTGACTCACAATTATGCAGTTGGACCAAGGAGTGACCCATGGAATGACCAACAGTTCCTTTTAACTCATTATAATACTAAAATCTCCACTCAAGGAGAAGCACAAACCTCATATTTATATAACAAAGTACATATAGAACTGTTATCTTCAGCTTCATATGCCACCTTATACTTAGCTCTACATAAGATGACAAGGCTCCAATTTCTAAATATCTACCCTAACCCTAAATAAAAGGAAATCATTCCCTCTGGCTCTGGGAGTCTCTTGTTGGGAAGTTACTCTCTGTGATCTCCGTATTTGCTGCAGTCAAGTTTCCTTTGTGTGACAACTCTACCTGGAGTAGTTTCTATCTCTGATTCCCCAAGGAGTGAACTCCTTTTAGCGAAGTTATATTAGAACTGGTTCTGGCTTAGGTCAGCTTCCTGCTTATGCACTAAGATAATGTTTAACACAGTAATATGCTCTAATGAATTGTCCAACTTTGACATAAGAGGATGGCATATGATTCAGAAAACCATTATAAATACTGTATGTTTATCCAAGATAATTTATAAAATAAAGGTGTTGGGACACCTGGGTGGCTGGGCAGTTGAGCATCTGCCTTTGGCCCAGGGCGTGATCCCAGGGTCCCGGGATTGAGTCCCACGTGGGGCTCCCTGCATGGAGCCTGCGTCTCCATCTGCCTGTGTCTCTGCCTCTCTCTCTGTCTCTCATGAATAAATAGATAAAATCTTTAAAAAAATAAATAAACAAACAAATAAATAAATAAATAAATAACTGTGTCAACAGAGGCATAACAAATTCCTGAGTACTGTAATTTATATCATGCGTTATACATTGCATCTATTTTTTTCAAGATTTTATGTATTTATTTGAGAGAGAGAGAGAGAGAGTGCAAACAGGTTGGGAGAGGAGAAGCAGATTCCTTGTTAAGCAGGGAACCCAATGTAGGGCTGGATCCCAAGACCCTGAGATCATGACCTGAGCTGAAGGCAGATGTATAACGACTTCACCACCCAGGCACCCATAGCTGTGCTTACTTCTTAGGTGGAAAATTTTGGTGGGGTACAAATGTACTTATCAAAGTGCAATGTGAATTAGAATTTTATTTTCTTTTTTTAAATATTTTATTTATTCCTGAGAGACAGACAGAGAGAGAGGCAGAGACACAGGCAGAGGGAGAAGCAGGCTCCCTGGAGAGAGCCCAATGCGGGGCTCGATCCCGGGTCTCCAGGATCAAGCCCTGGGCCGAAGGCAGGCGCTAAGCCGCTGCACCACCCGGGCATCCCCCATACGATCTTCAAAAATAAAAAATAAATAGTGGGCAGCCCGGGTGGCTCAGCGGTTTGGCGCCACCTTCGGTCCAGAGCCTGATCCTGGAGACCTGGGATCGAGTCCCACGTCGGGCTCCCTCTGTGGAGCCTGTTTCTCCTTCTGCCTGTGTCTCTGCCTCTCTCTCTCTGCGTCTCTCGTGAATAAATAAATAAAATCTTTAAAAAAAAAATTTTAAAATAAAAAAAAAAAAAAATAAATAGTTTTGGTGGCTTATTGGAAGCCCCGTTGGAGAGAAGGGAAAGAAGGTGATGCGGGAGAAGTGTTCTAAGATCGAGCCTTGGGTATTAGATTTGAAAAGGTTTTTAACAATAAGTGAAACCACGAGGCAGAAATATCAGAGCTAGAGGAATCAACACTTGCAATCTCCAAATGCAGGGAATTTCGGGCCAAAAAGGCACTGCGGCCTCTAAGCTGGGACACAAGGCTTACCTGAGACCCCGCCATCTCTGCTCCGTCCACCTCGGCCTCTAGCGAGCTCTCTCACAAGATCTCCGTGGAGGAGTCCCAGCTGCATCAGGAGAACACACCTTTAAAGGCAGCCAAGTCTCTCCACCTATAAACTGCTCCCCTGCAGGCAGGACTTTGAAATGCACAAAAAGCCCAACTTCCTAGTCCTTTGGGTGTGGAGCTGTTGAGAAGCTGTGAACTCCCAGTTGGAAATCAGGAACTGATTTTTCCTTCTCTGCTTCCAGGGCCCTCCCCTCCCCCAGATGCTCACAGATTCAGCTACAGCCTAGGCCCCGTGTGCTGTGGCCCTAACCCTCCTGACTCGGGTAGTGGAGACCATTACCCCTCCTACGGCGAAGCCTGCTCTCAATTCTCAGAAATTAAAAGGAAGCCTTTCTACTTAACTGTGGCCTCACTTAGAATCACCTGGAGCACTAACTTAAAACAACGCTGTTGTTTCCACCATCAATTGACAGAATCAGAGGGGGAAGAACTTTTTTTTTTTTTTTTTTTTAGATTTTATTTACTTCTTCATGAGAGACACAGAGAGGCAGAGACAGGCAGAGGGAGAAGCAGGCTTCTCGCAGGGACCCCCATGTGGGACTCGATACTGGGACTCTGGGATCATGTCCTGAACCCAAGGCAGACAGACACCCAACTGCTGAGCCACCCAGGCGACCGGGGATGATCTATTTTGATACTCCGGGAAACATCTGGGGAGGTGACCGGCAAAGCACCGCAACCAAGGCTGTGCGGTTACCAGATTTAAATCCACGCCTTCTTACTGATGAGAGTTTCTCAAGATTTACATCTTCTCCCTCTTCCTGCAACGGAAAGGGAGATACTCTTAGGAAAGGACCTTTCCTCACAAATGCAAATATCTCTTCCTTAAAGAACCATTGGGTGTCACACCTTTTCCTGTGTCTTCTGTTTCTTTTTCTTTTTCAAGATTTTATTTATTTATTTGAGAGAGAGAGAGAGAGAATGGAAATCAGAGCACAAGCAGGCAGAGAGGCAGAGGGTCAGAAGCAGGCTCCTCCTTTACCAGGGAGCCCAACCCGGGACTGAATCCCAGGACCCTGCTTCTCCCTCTGCCTGTGTCTCTGCCTTTCTCTCTCTCTCTCTCTCTGTCTCATGAGTAAATAAATAAATAAATTCTTCTTAAAAAATAAAAACTGCCTATGATTTTTTCACCAAAAGATGGGTTTTTTTTTTTTAATATTTTATTGATTTATCACAAACACACACAGAGGCAGAGACGCAGGCCAAGAGAGAAGCAGGCAAGTCCAGGGAACAAAGAGAGGCGTGCTTGGTTTGAGGAGACAAGGCTTAAGTTGAGAAGTCTGTTACAGAATAAAAATTATTTCTGGTAAAATGGTTTGAAGGACGGTGGGTTTTCACTGGTGAGGCTGTTGCCTGGGAGGGATAAGAAAAGCATCTCTGCCTTTGGTTGCAATAGTAGGTATAAACCGCTCCCAAGGTCAAGCTTGTGTAAGGTCAAGATCTTCCCTTCCTGTTGGAACTGCCATTGACTATGAGTGATAGGGCTTAAGATCTCCCTCTGCTGAAAACCTCCTGACTCCATTTTAGTGAGGGTTCCAATTACTAACTTTCAATCAACATTTGATCAATATCTCAACATTTCCTTCACTCTCAGTATTGGGCAGCAAACATTCTCATCCTCAAATGATGATGTTAACCTTGTTTAGGATTCCATGTGATTTCATACTAAATTTTTTTTTTCTGTGTGTGCTTTATTTATGTCAACAAAATATCCTCCATTTAGTGTGGGCCAAGCCCAGACTGCTCCATGATGGACCACTTTGGCAGAAAGATGATTTTGACTGAAAAAGCAATCAAAATGGGGCAGATTCAGGAAATGTCGTTTTCACCCCCTTCACGGACTAAAAAGAATTTAGAGAGAGAACCTATCCCAGGCTGAAAGCTATCACCATATGTAACTACATTATTATATAAACTAAGTTTGAGAAACAGGGAGGAACATAGTTAGGCCTGTTTGAGAAAAGTTCTCTATGGCCTATTGTTTTTGAGTGGCCTAGATGATATTTGTTTATCAAATATTTCCTCGTTTTCTTCTTCCCTGTGAGTTGAATTTCTTCTTCCCTTGGAGTTCCCAGACTTCAACCTTCGTCTCAAAGACATATATCCATTACTTTGCCAGTCTTTGCAACACTCCGTTCTGTGGGGAGTATCCATATGTATGGTTTAAATTTGATTTTCCTGTTTATCTTATGCCAATTTGATTCTTAGTCAATAATGAGAACATCTTCAGATGTTCTGGTTTATGCTTTTGTATGTTTCTCCAATCAATATTTAGCTCCTATTTTATACAACCAATGTTAAGGAAGAAAAAGAAACAGAAAGGCGGTGCCCGGTATCTACATTCTCAGGGAAAATATGAAACACTTAGTACCAACTGTGAGTGTTATGAGAATTCACTAAAGTATTATGAGGATTAACTTACATGTTCCTAAGGTCCCAGCAAAATATCATGTGTGTGCACAGAGTAAAAGCTCAATATATACTGCATTAATAGAATATCTATGTTATTTTCCAGATGTAGATTTTCTCAGACTCTAGCTATGCCGAGCACTCCTGGCTACATAAATCTAACTCACTCCCCTATGCTCTCCTGCTTAAGGATTGACTCATTGTAGCTTCTTGAGATTTCAACAGACCTCCGATGTGGGGGAAACAAGGAACCCGATGATTCTGGAAGATCAAGTTTGACCATACTAGAAAGTGGCCTTCCCTGATGCCAGCAGGTCTCCTTGAGATCATACCAAGAACGATTAAGCACTGCTTCCCCTGCATGTCAATGCTCACTACTCCTATGTTCCTTCCCCTGAAGGACTTCCTGCTTAGTCTGGTTAACAGAGTGTCTTTGGACATAAATCCACCATGGTCTCCATCTGCCAACCTCCTGAACAAAGCAAATTTTCCCTTCCAACTGTGAAAATGAGTAATGGAATGCCTCACTAAAATGGAGTTGGCAAGGAGCTTTTCTGCCCTACTACAGGTAGTCAATTGCAAACCCAGCGGGATGAGATGGGCTTGATCTGATATGGCCTTGATCTTACTTCTAGATACTACTCCTCTATTCCAACTGAAGGAAGAGACACTTATGTTTGAAAAATACTTTCCCTCCTCGTGGGCATTTGAACAGAAATGGACTGACTTAACCGGAAGTAATCACGAACTTCAATGGCCACAACTGCCTTCTTTGATCTTTCCAAAGGAACTTACTTTTTTTTTTTTTTTCTTTTTTTCATCATGAGAGACAGGGAGAGACAGAGAGAGACAGAGAGGCAGAGACACAGGCAGAGGGAGAAGCAGGCTCCATGCAGGGAGCCCGGCATGGGACTTGATCCCGGGTCTCCAGGATCACACCCTGGGCCAAAGATGGCCCTAAACCGCTGAGGCACCCACGATGCCCCATCCAACGGAATTTTTATCAAAGATAAGGTGGACAACCATGGTTCTAAAATTGACAAAATTAAACGGGTTTCCTATTTTAATTGGTATTTTGAAGGTTTCAAACGCTATCAGGAATGTAATATCGCCTCATGACAACCTACACTTTTTCAAATAAATAAGGTAAGCAGATAATTACAAAAATGAAAAGGGGCTTCTGGGAACTCTTCTTCCTCTCCCCTACCTTCTTTGTCAACTGCCTCTAGGAAGCCACCTCATGCTCAGCCCCTACCTCTAGTGCAATATTCCTTTCTTCTCTTCCATCCTAATCTCCACTCTCATTCTATCCTTTAGTTACACCTCCCTTTTCCTTTGAAGCTCCCTCTGCTACCTCCTCCCCTAAATCTATTAAAAATCTGCCTTCCTTGAGTCTTTTGAGGACCTCAGTGGACCCAATGTCTCTTATTTTCCCTGGAGGAAGGCTGAACATTGAGCTGAAGTTCCCTAAAGTTCCCTATAGTGACCGAGGATCCCAATAGGTTTGCTCAAGAATGTAACATAGTTATTCAAACTTCCCAAAGTGGTTTGTCAGATTTATATCAATTGGTCTACATGCTTGTTGGTGAGGGCCAGGTCAAACACTGGATGAAACTAGCCCAATGGGAACATCATGAACAGAATCCAAAGCAACAAAACCTGTAACTTTTGGCAAGATGCTACAAAACTTGCTAGAGACCCCACTAATCAATTATGATGGGTTTTCCCAATCCTGTGGATTGGAACAAAATTCAGACTTGTACACAGAAGACCAGTTATTCCCTTCATGATGATTATTATTTTTTTTTTAATTTTTATTTTATTTTTTATTTATTTATGATAGTCACACAGAGAGAGAGAGAGAGAGAGTCAGAGACACAGGCAGAGGGAGAAGCAGGCTCCATGCACCGGGAGCCCGACGTGGGATTCGATCCCGGGTCTCCAGGATCGCGCCCTGGGCCAAAGGCAGGCGCTAAACCACTGAGCCACCCAGGGATCCCCTTCATGATGATTATGATCAAGTTCAATTGTCTTTAAAGAAATTTCTAGCCTTTATAAGTTGAATCTACTTGTGTAGCTTTTAACTTTATATTTATTTTTTAATTTTTAAAAAGTTTTTATTTATATATTTGAGAGAAAGAGACAGAGAGAGAAAGAGAGCGAGCACAGGCAGGGGGAGGGGCAGAGAGAGAGAAGGACAAACAGACTCCCTGCTGAGCAAGAAGCCCAAGGGACGGTTCAATCCAAGGACGCTGGGATCATGACCTGAGCCAAAGTCAGATGCTTAACTGACTGAGCCCCCCAGGTGCCCCTTAACTCTATGTTTGTTAGTGGAGTGATCCAGGATCTTTCCCTTTTAATTAAAAGCATCAAGATGAAAGGGGACATCATGTCCACTTCAGATTTAATTAATTAGACAAACCAGATTGCTCACACCCTGGAGAAGTCATCTAGAGGAAAGACCACTAAAATTTTTCATTATTCAACTCCAGGAAATGAATGCCCCTAAACAAAAATGGAAGCCTTGCTTCTGCAATTCCTTCAAGAAACCAGGACATTGGGATCCCTGGGTGGCTCAGCAGTTTGGCGCCTGCCTTTGGCCCAGGGCGCGATCCTGGAGTCCAGGATCGAGTCCCACATCGGGCTCCTGGCATGGAGCCTGCTTCTCCCTCCTCCTGTGTCTGCACCTCTCTGTCTCTCTCTATGTCTATCATCCATAAATAAATAAATCTTTAAGAAAAAGAGAAAAGAAAAAGGAAACCAGGACATTGGAGAAGAACAATATTACATATTTAAGAGCTTTAGGCACCTTCAGCTCTTTAGCCAACTTTTTCAATGTCCTCCTGATTCTCAGTGGCAGGGCTCCAAGGAACTCTAGGGGCTTTTCCCAACCCTCCCTCTCAATTGGCTTTGTGAAACTACTCTCCACGTTGCGAATAAATCTGTCTCTGTTCTTATTGACACCTGAGCTACACCTGTCAGTGCTCAATCGCACTGCTATCAAGCAGCCCCTGCCTCAGAATACTAAAACAGTTAAAATATTATGGGTCTGTAATAAATCTCCCTGGGTGCCTGTGTCTGAACCCACTTCCTGTGTCTAGACCCTTTGAGCATTAGACAGTCTTTTCTCCTTAGTTCATCTGCCCCAAATATTTATTTACCGGCCTGAGATTTCTTTTTTTTTTTTTAATTTTTATTTATTTATGATAGTCACACAGAGAGAGAGAGAGAGAGAGAGGCAGAGACACAGGCAGAGGGAGAAGCAGGCTCCATGCACCAGAAGCCCGACGTGGGAATCGATCCCGGGTCTCCAGCATCGCGCCCTGGGCCAAAGGCAGGCGCTAAACCGCTGCGCCACCCAGGGATCCCATCTTTAAAAAATGTCATAGTAGAATTTCTTCCTCCCAAAAGAGGAACATGATTCTAAAATCTCACAGTAGTAACCACAACTGGGAACTAGGGTAAATAAATGACACTTTAATATTTTCCTATGCTCTGTCTCTGATAGCAATTATAGTTGAGGTGAGGGGTAGCAATCACTTCTATTGGATCAACTACCATCCTCATTTTTTAAAAAAGATTTTGTTTATTCATTAATGAGAGACACACACATAGAGGCAGAGACATAGGCAGAGGGAGAGGCAGGCTCCCTGAGGAGTTTCTGAGGTGGGATTTGATCCCAGGACCCCCGGATCATGACCTGGGCCGAAGGCAGATGCTCAACCACTGAGCCACCCGGGTGCCCACTACCATCCTCTTTTTTTTTTAAAGTTATTTATTCATGGGAGACACAGAAAGAGAGAGAGTCAGAGACATAGAGGGAGAAGGAGGCTCCTCTCAGGGAGCTCAATGTGGGATTTGATCTCAGATCCTGGGATCATGCCCTGAGCCAAAAGTAGATGCTCAACCGCTGAGCCACCCAGGAGTCCCCACTACCATCCTTTTTATGAGGAAAATGTTCAACCGATATTGGCCCAATCCACAGTGCCCCACCCATCAAGATTCAAATAGATCCTCGAAAGACCTGTCTAGAATTAATCAATACCCTACACCTAAAGCAGCCCTTCAGGGCATCAAGCACATAACAGGATTACAAGGCTCAGGGCCTCCTTCTGTCCTAAGTCACTTCCTATAACATCCCTATTTTACCTGTGAGAAAACCCAAAGTCTGAGGATGGAGGTTTTCCCAGTATTTCTGAGAAACAAATAACATTGTTTTCTGTCTGCATCCGGTTGTTCCTAACCCTCATGTACTAGTGACATCCATTCCCATTGAAAGCAAATTTTTCACTGAAACTCATCTATGCAGTTCATTTCTTTCCTTTTTTTTTTTTTTTTTTTTGAAGATTTTCTTTATTCATTCATGAGAGACACAGAGAGACAGAGAGAGAGGCAGAGACACAGGCAGAGGAAGAAGCAGGCATTATACAGACTGGGACTCGATCCAGGGTCTCCAGGGTCACGCCCTGGGCTGCAGGCGGCGCCAAATCGCTGCGCCACCGGGGCTGGCCTATGCAGTTCATTTCTAAGTATTCCAGTTGATAAGGGTAGCCAGTTTCTTCTTGCCTTCACTTCGGAGGAATGGCAATACACCTGGTCAATAATGCCTCCAGGTTACATGGTAGGTCCTTCCTGTTTGTCACAAATCTTAAAGGCTAATAAGAATGACATAAAGTTTTCTGCAAGCTCTTCTTTGTTATGATGTGTAGGTCATTTGCTTCTTTGCTCCCTTCTCAAGCTACTTTACATGCAGACATTATCTATCCCTTAAAACTTTTGCCCGAAGTAGACTTAAAGTCCCCACCCCCACTCCCTCACAAATACCCTACAGGTTGCTCACACTTAGCTTAGATATTTAAGGTACCTGTTCTCAGAATAGGGACTAGATTTGGATTTGGGCAGACTTCAGGGCATCCTGAATTTCCCCAAACTTAAAACTAAGCAGCAACTTTGAGGATTTCTTGGACTTTGCTAGTTATTGTCAAAGTTGGATTTCAAACTTCTCTTTCAGGTCTCAGTCTGTATATGTTTACAAAAAAAAAAAAAAAAAGACTAACCTAACCCTATTATTATTTTTTTTTTTTGCTTTTTCTTTTTAATTTTTATTTAATTAAGATAGTCACAGAGAGAGAGAGAGAGAAGCAGAGACACAGGCAGAGGGAGAAGGAGGCTCCCATGCACCCGGAGCCCGACGTGGGATTCGATCCCGGGTCAGGATCACGCCCTGGGCCAAAGGCAGGCGCCAAACCGCTGCGCCACCCAAGGATCCCTAACCCTATTATTTAGAAAGGAGAGAATGACATAGCCTTTGCGACTGTAAAGTAAAATATAAAATAAAATAAAATAAAATAAAATAAAATAAAATAAAATAAAATAATAATATAAAATAAAATAAAAAGTCTAAAAGAGTCCCTACCTCAGATATCCTAATTATCAACTTCCCTTTTTCTTCTTTGGATATAAGGGGGAAGGAAATGACCTTGGAGTGCTCACTCAGAAACATAGGGACAAAAATATTGCCCACAGGCAATTATAGCCATCAACTGGACCATGTGGCTTGGTGATATCCCCCTGGCCTCAGAGCCATTTCTGCTACTGTCTTTTAGGTAAGACCACTAAAGAAATAGTCACACGGTCCCATTGAACAACCTACATTGCTCCCAAACTGCAGGGAATAAACTCTTGTATCCAAGTGACAGGTCTAAAGAAAGCATCAGGGTACCTTGGTGGCTCAGATGGCTACGTGTCTGCCTTCAGACTCACGTCCTGATCCCAGGGTCCTAGGATCAAGACCCTCAACCTGCTCCCTGCTCGGTGGGGAGTCTGCTTCTCCCTTCCATCTGCTACTCCCCCTGCTCATGTTCTCTCTTTCTCTGTTGCAAATTTATACATAAAATCTGAAAAAGAGAAGAGGAAGAAAGAGAGGAAGAAGGGAAGAACCAAACCCTGACTGGACCTGCACACCATCTGGGGATCTGAGGGAAAAGGTTTCCCTGAATTGAAGCAGACAATATCTGGAGACACAGATTTCCCTGGATGGACAGGCACATCATTTTCTCACTGGGGCTTCTTCTAACTCTATTGTGGAAAGAAAGTGCCCTCAACATATACTTCCCAATGTCTTGCAGGAGGCAGAAACTTCTTTATTTTATGACCTTTTTGGAAGAAGCCTCATTATGATTCGATGCACATTTCTGAAGGTTTAGAAGGTGCAGATTTCGCAGAGTTTCTCTCTTAATGAGTTACCAACCCACTCTGGATTTTTGCTGTTGTTGTTAAAGATTTATTTACTCATGCGAGACACAGAGAGAGAGAGAGGCAGAAGGAGAAGCGGGTTCCCCACGGGAGCTAGATGTGGGATTCGATCCCAGGATCCCGGGATGAGGCCTGGGCCTAAAGCAGATGCTCAACCTCTGAGCCACCCAGGCATCCCATATTCTTTTTTCAAGATTTTGTTTATTTACCCATGAGAGGCACAGGAAGAGAGGCAGAGACACAGGCCGAGGGAGGAGAAGCAGGCTCCATGCAAGGAGTCCCATGTGGGACTCCATCCCTGGACAGGGATCATGCCCTGGGCTGAAGGCAGGCGCTCAACCTTTGAGCCACCCAGACAGCCCTCAACTCTGGATTTGATTTGACTTGATTAATTTTTATCTCTTTAAAGTTTGCATTTATTAATTTAAGAGAGACACACAGAGAGAGGCAGAGATGTAGGTAGAGGGAGTCCCACGTCGGGCTCTCTCTCTGTGCCTCTCATGAATCAATCAATCAATCAATTAATCTTTAAAAAACATCCTAAGATATAACACAAATGATGATTGAAACAAAAAAATTTCAATGATATAAAAGACTGAGAAATATTAGCTGTTTTCTTTATAGCATTCTGAATATATGTTCAGATTGTGAATAAATGACAGAGACATAATCATCCACAAATAGATTTATAAATTTTGTGCCATTGAGAATAGGTCCTAAGTCATCAAGACAATATTCTACTCTATCAATTTTAATGTGTGTAGTAGTTTTGAAAAGTTTAGCACTCAAACCTTTCTTACATCAGAGAATACAAACTGGGAAGTAACCTTACAACGTAAGGAGTTTGCTCAAGCCTTTAATTATTGCTCAGACTTTCCTTGATATCACAGTATAAATACCTGGGGGGAAACCCCACAAATGCAGAGAATATAAGCAAAGCCTTTAAACAGAACTACAACCTAAGCAAACACTTGAACACTTGTACATTCATACTGGGAGAAATCCTAAAAATGTAAAAATTATGTGGCAAAATGTTTGTTTGGATTTCAAGTCTCCCTCGATGGAGGACAATACATGCAGGGGAGAAGCCCTACAAATGTAGAGAATATAGCCAAATCATTAACTAGAGCCACCACCAGTATAAATTAGAGAATACAGCCTGGAGACACCTGGAACAAACATAAAGAATGTGGTAACGTCTTCACCCTGAAATTGACACTTCCTCAACATCAGAGAGTGCTTACTACATAGAAACCCTAGAAATGAAGAGGGAAAGATCTTTATTTTCAATATATATTTTGGGGGCAGCACGGGTGGCTCAGCAGTGTAGCGCCCCCTTCAGCCCAGGGCCTGATCCTGGAGCCCGGGATGGAGTCCCACATCGGGCTCCTTTATGAAGCCTGCTTCTCCCTCTGCCTGTGTTTCTGCCTCTGTGTGTGTGTCTGTGTGTCTCTCTCATGAATAAATAAAAATCTTTAAATAATATATACATATTAGAAAAAACAGGTTTATACACCATAAAAACATTAAAGATGTTCAAAACATTAAAGATGTCATAAGATGACAATCTATGTAATGAAAAAAAAATCCCAGTAAGTATCAGGTTAACAGCAGAATGTACTAAGCCTATAGCACTTTTAAGAGATTAATCTGGTCCAGCTTTTTACTGCAAACTTGCAGGATTCTACATCTTTTATGTCATCCTTTCTTTTCCTGTAGTGCAATAGAAGCAGGGCAAGTTAAGGAGGTTTTTCTCAGTCATAGGAGTGTAGCTACCTGTTGGTCATACTTTGTTTCTTGTTTTGAAAAAATTATATATTTATATTTAATCTTTAGACACACACCCACAGAGAGAGAAAGAGAGAGAGAGAGAGAGAGAGGGATAGAGGGAGAGAGAGAGAGAGAGAGAGGCAGAGACACAGGCAGAGGGAGAAGCAGGCTCCATGCAGGGAGCCTGATGTGGTACTGGATCCCTTTGATTTCTTTGATCCCGGGACTCCAGGATCCCACACTGGGCCGAAGGCAGCCGCTAATGGCCAAGCCACCCAGGGATCCCCTGGTCATAACTTTCAAGTGGAACCTGACACACCTTGGGAGCCTTTGAAATATTTTCTCTATGGTTTGGGATAGAGACTTCTTTCCTAGTTTCTCTTTTTGTTTGAAAGATTACATTTATTTATTCACTAGAGACACACACACACAGAGGCAGAGACACAGGCAGAGGGAGAAGCAGGCTCCTTGCAGGAAGCTTGATGTGAAACTTGATCCCAGGACCTTGGGATCACAACCTGACCCAAAGGCAGATGCTCAACCACTGAGCCAGAGAGGCATCCCTCTTTTCTAGTTTCACTCTGTCCAGAGGTGTGTCCATCGGCAACTCTGGCCCCTTGGATGTCTTCTAGGCCATCACCATCAGTCCCCAGATTCCAGGTGTGTGAAGCTTTAAGTCACAGCCATAGTTTCCATTGGCTGCTCCAATATCCTGTGCCAGATTCTACATGAGCAGATAAATACCACAGTTCCCATATGTCCATTGGGCAGGAAGCTCAACAAATACATCACAAACATTATAGGCTTTGGATCTTGTTCTGCTATACATTGTATGGAACACATAGACTAACTCCATGCAGCATTCAGATGTTCCTCAGATGTTTCATGTGTAGGACTCATTCTGGTTGTCATTCTGTGCATTCACAAGCCTAAAGGGCAACACCTTCATAGGAACAGTATCTCACCGAGATCCTCTCTGAGATGACAGAACCCTAAGGATTCTTGTCCTTGAGAGTATGTTTGTCAATTTTTATACCCCTGTCTGCCATCATTGTAATTTTTCTTTTTCATTAGATCATGTGGAGGGAAGTGAACAACACTGACCAAGCAGGTGTCCAGATATAAACAGATAGAACCTGTTTCTTTCGGAGGCATCTGGTCACGAGAAAACCAGATGAAGGGATACCTGGGTGGCTGAGCGGTTGAGTGTCTGCCTTCAGCTCAGATTGTGATCCCAGAGTCCTGGGATGGAGTCCCACATCAGGCTCCATGCAGGGAGCCTGCTTCTCTCTCTGCCTATGTCTCTGCCTCTATGTGTCTATCATGAATAAATAAATAAAATTTTCTTTAAAAAAGAAAGAAAAATGGATGAAGACTCATGAAACAGAACATCCAGAGCAGCACCGGTGGTGCAGCGGTTTGGTGCTGCATGTAGCCTGGTGTGTTATCCTGGAGTCCCGGGATCAATTCCCACATCGGGCTCCCTGCATGGAGCCTGCTTCTCCCTCTCCCCCTGCATCTCTGTCGCTCTCTCTTTCTCTGTGTGTCTATGAATAAATAACATCTTTAAAAAAAATAAAAACTAAAAAAACAAACAAACAAAAAAGAACATCCAGAAAATTTAGGTGAGAGCAAGTGGGTACCTTGCTGAATTCAGGAATGTGGAGTCATTGTGAGGAAGAGGTGATACACAGGGTACTTTGTTTCAGTTGGGCCAGTTCCCCGTCTGTGTTATCCTGTGAGTTCTGGTGTCATCCCTGATGAGTCATCCATGGACCAAAGACTTTTTTATTAGCATGGCAGCAGTATTTATTTGACATTCTTCTTAAGAAAAGCTTTCTAATATACACGTCCCAGAAAACTCTATTTATGTTAAGTTGCTTTTTCTTTTATTTTATAAAATAGAAATAAAAGAGACTAGACCAGACTAAATTAACATGAACAGTGTGTGGTGAATTTCTTTGGACAGGCTTAGCAATGATTGTGGCATAGATATCAGACTCTACCACCAGATCCCTCCCTAGCCCACCCAGATCTACCCCCTTCTGAGGCTGTGTCCAGTTCTGGCCTAGCTCTGGGATCTCTTCCCTTCCCAGGACAGATGAGAGGAGATCAGATTCTGAGTGGCTCTTCTTTTCATCTCTTCAGGGCAGGTGCTCACAATTCCCCAAACCCACAGTATGATAAATGGGAGCAAAGGACTATAGATCTTAGTAACTTCATCTGTGCTTTTTTTTTTCAACATATACTTGTTAACTAATTGTTTGAAAGATTTTATTTATTTACTCATTAGAAAACACAGAGACAGAGAGAGAGAGAGAGAGAGAGAGAGAGGCAGACACAAGCAGAGGGAGAAGGAGGCTCCATGCAGGGAACCTGAAGTGAGACTCAATCCCAGGTCTCCAGGATCACACCCCGGGCCGAAAGTGGTGCTAAACTGCTAAGCCACCCGGCTGCCTTCATTTCTGTGTTTAACATTAAATCCCGTGCTTCATGACCCTTTCATCTAGATTCCTATTTTCCATTCCTGGAGATTCAGTATTGCTCAATTTACAAAATATAAATATCTATACATAATGACCTGATTAATAAACAATGCAGCTGATTAATATTTCTGACCTCCTATAGTTAGGATACTTTATTAGATATTTTTAATAAATTTGTGTTAAGAACTCCCAAGATATACTCTTTCAGCAAATTCCCAATATAATAGATATAGAATTATGTGTAGTCTCCAGATTTCCAGAATCTGTACATCCTATATATCTGAAATTTTGTACCATTTGACCAACATCTCCTACTTTGTCCTCAGTCATCTCCTGACCATCACAATTGTATTCTATCCTTTTTAAAACAGCTTTTATTTATTCATTAGAGACAGAGAGGCAGAGACATAGGTAGAAGCAGGCTCCTTGGAAGGAGCCCAGTGTGGGACTTGATCCTGGACCCCAGGATCACATCCTGAGCAAAGGCAGACACTCAACTGCTGAGCCACACGGGCATCCCAGTTGTACTCTATTCTTATGAGTTCAACGCAGATTCCAGGTATTATTGAGATAATACAGTATTTGCCGTTTTGTGTGGCTTATTGTTATTGCATAACATCCTCAAGGCTCACCTACTTTGTCCCAAATGGAAGCCTGCCGTTTTTTTAAAGGCTGAGGTTCGGGGATCCCTGAGTGGCGCAGCGGTTTGGCGCCTGCCTTTGGCCCAGGGCGCGATCCTGGAGACCCGGGATCGAATCACACGTCCGGCTCCCGGTGCATGGAGCCTGCTTCTCCCTTTGCCTGTGTGTCTGCCTCTCTCTCTCTCTCTCTCTCTCTGTGACTATCATAAATAAATAAAAATTAAAAAAAAAAAGGCTGAAGTTTGGATACAGATATCTATAGATAGATAGACATAGATATTATAGACGTTATATAGTACGTATGACACGTAATAGATTCTGATATATTTCTATATTGTAAACAATATTACATTATAGTAGATAGAGAGGGATATAGCTATATCACATTCTCTTGAACCACTCTTCCTAGAAAGCAGAGAAACTACAGGGAGATGACACTTCCTATCTGCTAGAATAACTAAGTTTCAGGAAACTACAAGGTAACCCCAATATGGAAGAATTAAAATGAATATATATTGCTAACGAGAGTGGACAGACAATAGGAAAACAGGCATATACTTACACAGTCATTTTTCTATCCTGTTAAGAAAATACAAACACAACAATGAGAGCTCTCTGAGCTAATCTTTTTTTTTCCTCTTAACTAATCTACCTTTTCTCTAGTTTTCCATTTATCCTTATTTCACCCCTATAATCTACAAACCTTTTTTTCTTAATCAATAGGGAAACAGAAGATGAAGCACATAGGGGGAGCCCAGTATCTACATCTTCATCGTTATTATACGACACCTAGGGGAGCCCTGGTGGCGCAGCGGTTTGGCGCCGCCTGCAGCCTGCGGTGTGATCCTGGAGACCCAGGATCGAGTCCCACATCGGCTTCCCTGCATGGAGCCTGCTTCTCCCTCTCCCTGTGTCTCTGCCTCCCTCTCCCTGTGTCCCCTCTCTCTCTCTCTCTCTCTCTCTCTGTGTCTATGAATAAATAAATAAATCTTAAGAAAAAATAAAGGACACCTAATGCCCAGCTTGGATGGTGTAACGGGGACGAAATCGCATGGTATATGTGAAGTATATATGGTGCACTGTAACTTCCTTGTGATCACCGTTACTTCCTTGTTATCAAAATTCATGCTCAATCAACATTGCAGTATACACGTTGTTTTCCAAACAGAGACTTGCTCAGACATCAGCACATTGACTAGACTCCCTTCTGTGAACTCCAAAATGCAAAGAAAGAATGTGGTTCCTCAGGGTGGTGATTGGCGTTCTTTATTGGGAATCCACAACAGAGGAAACTCAGGACAGAGAAAAGTAAATAGTAGACTCTTTGCTGGGAACTCACCAGGAGTTGTTGGGGTTGACATAAGACGGTGTGGGTAGGGTGCTCAGGTGCACAGGCACCCTGTGCCTGCATTCTCTAGTGTAGAGCCACTAAACATGGGTCTATTTGGTTAAATTAAAGGTATGGACTATTAGTGGACATCCCAGGAATGGAAGGTGGCGTGCTCCCATCCACTTCTACTGATGTGAAAATGCCAGTTTCGTGCAGGATTGGTTAAGGAATGCAATGTCACTGACAATGAGTGTGATAGGACAATATTTATGTAAACCAACCATTACGTATTTATGTTGAACCCAGTACAAAATATTGTAGTGTCTACGTGTTTTATACTCTGAAATTGCAGAACGGAAGCCCTCCCCCAACCTCACAACCTGTATGTCTGAGGGTCAAACTATTACTGACTGGGGGTAATTCATGGACATTTTTAAACTTTATTTAGATATTTCTCATTATACAATTGATGATATGCCTACGTGTATGTTTGCTATCGCTATCTTAACCAATTGCAAGTATTAAGGAGGTCCTAAAAACAGAATTCTGTTTTTAAAGTCTGAATTTCATTGAGCTTAACTGGGCTTTCTGTTTAGGGCGCTAGAAGCTTAAAATCAAGGTTTCCACATGATCTCCTCAATGGTCACAACTTGTGCGTGGTATCCTCAAGGGAGACAGACGATGTTGAGTCTCCCTGTTTACTCAATATTTTATCCGTGGTCCTTTACTGCCAATTCAACTGAAGGAACTACTAGGCATTTTATATAAGTAAGGTTATTGCCTCATGGCTGGAATTACAAACTTGACAGTTTTGAACCAAGTACAAATAAGGCAATTAATGAGTAGGAGAATGAATTAGTGACCTCCAAGTGTACCCCTACAATTTCTACCACCCCCAGCTCCAACCCTTCCTTCCTTCCTCCTTATCCTCCATTGTGACCTTAAGGTCTTCACCTCTGTGACCTTTACATTTCCGTGAAAACTCTCTCTGCAAAGGACTCTCCTAGTCTTCATTGCTCTTCTAAGTCCATGAAGTGTGTTTCAGACCTCTATACCAATAAACCCTTCTTGCTTGATTCTAGAGCTCTCTTCCTTCCATTGTCCCAAGAACCTCCATGTATTCTTTCCTCCTCCTCCAATGCCATTTGTCTCTTCCCCACCCAATTCCAATGATTTTAGCCCATTTATCGTGTCTCTTATGTCCATTATCAATATCTGACCCATCATTTAACAGAGTCCTTAGTTTCCTCATGACCCTACACTCATTCCCACAACCCTACACTCCCTGACTTTCTCATGGACCCTTTGGCCTACTGACGCCCAGTCTTCTCCCAGCTCTGATGATCCCCTTCTACCCACATACACTCTGTTCCCCAGGTATCATCTGTTCTTCCCATCGTTTATCTCTCCTTGCAACACTGAACACTCCCAGGACTGCATTCACAAGTAACTATCCCCCTTCCACCCATATGTTCTTTGATCCATCACAGGCAATAAAGTTTGCATATGTCTTTTACCCAACCTTGCCTTTGAACTCCCTTTGCCCATTAATTTGTCATCCACTATCCCCTTCTTTCTCATGATTTCCTTTACCCTCTCATTCCCTTAACACACATAGGCTTCATACCCTAAAGTCCCTGCATACACCCACCAAACCTTAAAATCTGTAGTGCACTTTAACCCCTCAGTGACATTTAACAACCTAGTGCTTTTAGCTGTGTTCCAAGTTACAGAACGTGTCTCAATGATGTTCAAGTCCTAATCCTCATTGCCTGTAACTGTAACCTATTTTGGGCAATAGGATCTTTGCAGATGTAATTAAGTCGATATGTCACACTGGATTCCGGTAAACCCCAATTAAATTACTCTTGTCCTATTGAGAAGAGGGAAGTTTGTTTATTATTATTTTTAAAAAGTTTTATTTATGTATTCATGAGACACACACACACATACACAGAGAGAGAGAGAGAGAGAGAGAGTGGCAGAGACACAGGCAGAGAGAAGCAGGCTCCCTGTAGGGAGCCTGACGTGGGACTCAATCCTGGGACTCCAGGATCACTCCCTGGGCTGAAGGCAGGAGCTCAACCACTCAGCCACCCAGGCATCCCAAGAGGGAAGTTGACACATACGGTGCTGTGTGATGAAGGGACAGTGACGCGTCTACTAAGCCAAAGATCAAGGATAGCGATAGTCCTCCGAAGGTAGAAAGCAAGACTCAATTCTTGAGACAAAATGTGGCCCTGCCAACAGCTTGGCTTCAGATGTCTAAGTGCCTCCAGAAGTGTGACACAATAATTTTTTGGGTTCTTTAGCATCCAGTTGTAATAATTTGTTACAACAGCCCTAAGAAACTAACACGGGTCCTGTCTTCTCTTCCCTTGTGGCTGTGTTACCCCAAGCTCCCAGACTCTCTGCATTTCATTTATCCCTGTGCGTTCATTCTATCGCGCCCCCCTCCCCATATCACTACTTGTCTTCATGCCATGTACCTCAACCTAAAGTGGCACTCCTCATTATTCTTTCAGTGGCATATATTGTGAATATGGTCCTTGATGACATTATGAAGCAACATTGTTAAACATCCTACCATAATTCTTATTTTCTATCTTCTGTACTAGTGCATGCTTGAAAATGATGTATATCCTCACACATGTAGTCACATATTCTAACTTAAAAGATTTTGTGTAACTCTTTTTAGAAGCTATTTGCATTTTTCCATTTAGCTTATATTAAAGTTTTACCCCAAAAGACCATACCATTTACTAGACAGTCCATTTAGAGAACATAATAATTTCCTGTATATTTCACACTTGATATTAGCCAAAAAGCAAAGAAGCGATTACCTATATATTTCAGGGGTGCTTTTTCCTACTCATCTATGACTGTCTTCAGATTCTCAAGCTTCACCATCCGCACTGCCTTGGATCTCTAGCCTGCTGGCCTTCTTTGCAGACTCCTTTGAGACTTGCCAGCTCTCACAATCATATTAGCCAATTCATTACAGGAAATTTATCCAGCTCTCTATCTACGTAGAGACATATAGATAGATACATATCTATTTCTATATGTAGTAAGCCTATATCTTATCTCTGGTTCTATACAAATATAGATTAAAAATATGCACAGATGTGTGCATATCCATTCCATTGATTCCTTGGAGAATCCTACCATAGATTGTAGTGTCCATACATTTTTTCCACTCAAAATTAACCTGCTAAACTTAATTGATGTTAATTACTATATGTTTTATCTTCCTTTATTTTTTTTTAAATTATTTTCTTGATTTATTCATGAGAGACACACAGAGAGATGGAGAGACACAAGCAGGGGGAAAAGGAGGCTCCTCAAGGGGAGCCAGGCGTGGACTTTGTCCTGGGACTGCAGATCACAAGGGAGCCGAAGGCAGACACTCAACCACTCAACCACCCAGGTGTCCCACTATATGTTATGTCTAATTTGACAGAACTTCCTTTCGATGTGCTTCTTTGAAAAATTGTTTTCTGTATTATCACAAAAATTAAAAGAGAAAGTCAAATGCCAAATTCCAGGTGAAGTCTTCTGTGTGCGTGTATGCACATATGTGTGTTTAATTAATACCTGAATGTATGCAGTTTTTCATATTTGCCATTAATACGAGATCTTTTGTAAGAATTTCGTACTTGAGGTTCCTTTTAAACAGCTTTATTTGGTATAACTTACATGCCACAGGGGATCCCTGGGTGGCTCAAGGTTTACCGCCTGCATTTGACCCAGGGCACGATCCTGGAGTCCTGGGAGCGACTCCCACGTCGGGCTCCCGACATGGAGCCTGATTCTCCCAACTCCTGTGTCTCTGTCTCTGTCTCTCTCTCTCTCTCTATCAAAAATAAATAAATAGGGATCCCTGGGTGGCGCAGCGGTTTGGCGCCTGCCTTTGGCCCAGGGCGCGATCCTGGAGACCCGGGATCGAATCCCACATCAGGCTCCCGGTGCATGG
The DNA here is from genome assembly GCF_048164855.1 of Canis lupus baileyi. Classification (NCBI taxonomy): domain Eukaryota; kingdom Metazoa; phylum Chordata; class Mammalia; order Carnivora; family Canidae; genus Canis; species Canis lupus. The sequence goes on along the minus strand of NC_132838.1, from coordinate 104,831,661 downwards.
AGCCTGCTTCTCCCTCTGCCTGTGTCTCTGCCTCTCTCTCTCTCTCTCTCTGTGACTATCATAAATAAATAAAAATTAAAAAAATAATAATAAATAAATAAATAAATAAATGAATAAATAAATAAATAAATAAATCTTTAAAGATAAAAACCAAAAATACTTACATGCCAATAATTTATCCACCTAATGTGTACACTTGATAGCTTTTTAACCAAGTCACATGTAGGTGTAAGCAAACCATTGTCAATCCTAAACATCTCATTACCTCATAAGAAACTTCATACTCTTTAGCTGTCACCACTCATATTCGTTTCCTCATATCTAATTAGTAATCTGCTTACTTTTTCCAATTTTCTTCACCGACTATTGACATGACATTATATAAGTATAAAAGTGTACAATTTAACTATTATATATTGTTAATTATAGCCAACATATATTAAATATATACACCAGATTATCTACTCATCTGACAAGAGACACAAGTTATTTCCAGATCCTGGCTATTAGGAGTAATGCTATTGCATGTTATTTATTTTTCACGTTTATAATTTTTCTAGTTTTGTACTTGTACCTGACTTCCACTTTCATGGCACTGTCATAGGAAAAGATGCCTGATACGATTTCAATCAAATTTATTAAGACTTGTTTTGTGGCCCAATATAAAATCTATATTGGAGAATATTCCTTGTGCATGTGAGAACAATGTGTTTTTTGCTGTTGCTGGAACGTTGTAAGTCAATCTGCTAAATATCATTGAAGTCTGGTACTTCCTTATTGATTATCTTGTCCCATATTGAAGGTCCACAATTGAAGTCCCCTGCTATTGTATTGCTGTCTCTTTTTCTGTTCTTGTCTGTTCATTGTTGCTTATATATTTGGGTACTTTTATGTTGGGTACATAAGTATTCTAAAGATTACATCCTTTTGTTGAAATAACTCCTTCATTTTATTTTATTCAGGGAAAGTAGGGTATATTGATTTGAAAAACTATGAAAGATTCCTATGTATCAAATAAAATTCGTTTTTAAAAGTAGGTGACTCCAAGATCCCTGGGTGGCGCAGCGGTTTGGCGCCTGCCTTTGGCCCACGGCGCGATCCTGGAGACCCGGGATCGAATCCCACATCGGGCTCCCTGTGCATGGAGCATGCTTCTCCCTCTGCCTGTGTCTCTGCCTCTCTCTGTGTGTGTGTGTGTGTGACTATCATGAATAAATAAATTTAAAAAAAAAAGAATAAAAGTAGGTGACTCCTATCTAACCAACCTTTGACCAAATCGACACCACAATGTACCCACAAAAGTATTATGTAGCTCAAGGAGCAAAAAAGCAATAATCAGAAGTAAATGTCCTCTTAATACAGACACTAAATAAATACACAAACCTACAACTTTAATACAAACTCGTAGGTACATGTGCTTAGCCAGCTTGTGCCAACAATAAATGAGTAAATGTTTTATATTCAATAAATGCACATATACTGTATTAAACCTTTAGTCACATGTAATGTAGTTAGTCTAAAAATCAAAGCATAATGTAAGATTCCCTTAAGTGAAGACATACATTTCAGAAAGAATCCAACTTGAACTAAAGCCACAATCAGAAGCACTGTAAAGGTGACCCATACAAAGCCTGTCATTTGCATTGTATATAAAGAATAGCTGCCCAGGAATAATATCAGGAATCTTACAAAGGGGTATTATGATAACCTACCAGAAAGGACAAGTAAGTTATTTGGAGACTTTAAATAGCAGAGAACAATGTAAATCAAATTATATGTGAAAAAATCTGCAATGTATAATAGCCAGAGATTAGAAAACTGAATACTGTGGGGAAAAGATTGATTAGCCCATACTAGTTGGTTTCCATAAACCATTGACTACTTCTTTCAGTAATTACCAAGATTATCATTGCAACAATATTTTTCCACACACATCAAAATCTGGAAGCAGTAACTCCTTCTCCAATTGTCATTTAGTGTTCTCTTTTTCCCAACCTCGAAGCACAGGAGTAGGTTTTTGAATATTGACTAGCATTTAGGGGACACAGGAGATATAGATGTTCATAAACATCACATAAGCTATAATTGATGTACCTGGAAAAACACCACCAAAATTTATGGGAAAGTACATTGTTTTTCATAGGGGCATTACATGAGTTATAAACACACTGTTTTTGAGTCCTACCAAAACTAGAATAGGGGAAATCTTTTTTTCCCAAATGCACCATAATTAAAAACACTACACAATGTAACCCCTTTATTTTATAATGACCCGTGCAGTGTCTTACTAGTCTTTGACTTAAAGTCTACTTTGATCGATGTAAGCATACCCATCCTCATTTCATCTGGTTTCTATTTGCATGGTATATCTTTTTTCACACCTGCACTTTCTGTGTTCTTAAGGCTGAAGGAAAATATACTTGGGTCTTCTATTTCTTTCCATTCAGGTATAACTTTTAATTGCAGAATTTAGTCCCTTTATATTTAAAGTAAGTACAGATTAAAGTGTGGAGTTACTGTTGTCATTTTCGTTTCCTGTCTGTTTTAGAAATATTTGCTGTCTTCTTCATTTGCTATTTATTTTGTGATTTGGTGATTTTCTGTGGGTGTATACTTCCATTATTTTCTCCTTATCTATTATGTATGGACTACAGGTTTTTAACCTCTGGTTACCAAGAGGCTTAAAGAAAGACCTCTTTTAACAGTTGATTTTAACTTCTTAACCGCTTAATTTCCATATAAAACTTTTTCAGGCTTGAGAGAACTCTTAAGAAATATGAATTTCCATCTGTATGCCATCGTAGGGAAGACTTATTTATTCTCTTTGTGGTATCTGTGCCGATTTCCTCATTGGAACCACACCACCTGATGTTGAGAATTCAACTTATAACCATTGCTATTATCAAGATTCGTCAGTATTTTACAGGACTGCCACCTCTTTGTCCTTAAACACCAACTAGCAAACCATTTTATTTAAACTATCCAGAAAGATTTTAGTTTTAATGAATGGAGAATGATATTCTGAAAACTTATTTCATGGTAACTTAATGTTATAACCATGAACAGCATCTGCATTTAGATCTTCTTCATATATTCTAAATCATGTTGTTGTTCATCTTCAATGGGAAATGAGGTCTGAATGAGACCCACCTAAGGAAGAAGGGCATCTCATCTTTGATGCAGCAAGTCAGCCATATAATTTCATATACCAACTAGGCATCCATGAATTTTCTAAAGTACAAAATGCATTAATATGTACTAGTCACCAATCTCACACAGGGTCAGTGTAAAACAAGCACATCGAAATTATACCTTTGCAAAAATCCATCCCTTGTATCTTTTGAAGCATAATACATTATCCTCACATTTAACTTTGTACTATTCCTTGTAAGTATTTGATGTAGAGTACTGTCTAAAAAGGGTAACTTATATACTGCTTTCTATTGATTTGTGAGTTATTGACATATGATATGCAATAAGTACATTTCTAAATATTTATGTATTTCAACTTACTTTCCTTTCTGTAATCTCTGATGTTTTCTAAAGTTTATATATAAAAACAAGGTGTTTCCTCATTCATCTGTTTATAGGTTTTGAATGTAGTACGCATTTTGGGATATTGATTCAGGACTGAATTCCAGTTAAAGGAACTGCAACTTTTACACTTTATGGTTTCTATCCTGTATGATAGCTATGATATTGAGTAAGTCCAGAGTTCTATCTAGAGGTTTATCTAGATGTAATGATCTTGTAATGATTTTCCTCAGATGGTAAGGCTTGAGTACTGGTTAGTGTGTTTGCCAAATCTGTGGTATTTGTAAAATCCTCTCCACTATACATTTTCTGACCAGGAATCACGGTTTTCCGTTGTTGATTGTGGCCTTGCCACATTCTTTACACATATTTCATTACTCTCTGTTATGAATTACCTAATGTGGAGTAAGAGTTGAGCAGCACTTACAAATCCTTTCATATTTGCTTCTTCTGACACTCCTGCTGCTACTTGTGTGCTGTCGTTGGGGACCTGGTACTTCTGAGAAGTGGCAGCCAAGTAGATTCTGGCACTCTCAATGGCCAAAGAAAAACCCAAAGAAGGAATCAAGACTGAGAACAATGATCATATTAATTTGAAGGTGATGGGGCTGGTTTGCATTGTAGTGCAGTTAAAGATGAAGAAGTGTATACCGCATGAAATAAACTAATGAAAAACTATTGAGAACAATAAGGTTTGTCAATGCAATAGGTCACATGATTTGATGGGCATCCAATAAAGGAGAAAGACACACCTGCACAGCTGGAAATGGAGGAGATAGATACACTGATGGGTTCCAGCACTAGACAAGAGGTGAATACTAGAAAGGGAACCTGCTACTTTACAACTCTGCTCCTCCAGACCAAGAAGGGGTTTCCTCTGTTCTTTCATTTTTTCCTTCCCCATTCCTCTATTGGACATAAGATAACTGTGTCTCTGCACAAGCATGCTTTAAAAAAAAGAAACAAAAAGAAATGGCCAATGGTACAGTTTGATCAACATCAGGAGGAGATAAGATGAGGGGACGAAGTGGTTCTGTGAAACTACTCTTTTACATTAATGCTGTGATTATTCAGCTCTTATTGTTACATTCCATGAGTTATTTTGCTCTCAGTTTGACAACAACAATAAAAGAACATAAAAATCCGTGCATACCTTGTTAATATTGTGCCCAAGATTACGTATCCAAGAAACCACCAAGGAGCCAACACTTAATCAAACACATGAGGGTTTATTTACAAGGTTGAGCTTGGGTTCAAGTGTCTCGACAGCGGCGCAGGGACTTGCACCCTGAGGTGGGTTCCAGCTTAGTTTTATGGACTGGTCTAGGTGACCTCCAGAAGGGGTGGAGGAATTTCTCAAGTTCTGTTTACATTCTGATATGTAGCTTTCAAAGGCATTAAGCTCTGTTCTCATTCTGATATGGGACTTTCTAGGGCGTTAAGCTGTAAGCTGTTTTTAACTGTAACCGAAGTAAGGTAAAGTTCAGCTCTTATTCACAGGGGCCTGAGATGGCTGTACTTCTGCTAACGTTGACCTTAAGGTGGAATGGCCTTAATTTTCTTGGCCTCCACAGTTGGATTGGAGAATTTTTAAGTTTTTCATTAATCATTGTAAAATCAAGGAATATTTTATATAATTTCATAGTATACAGTTTTAGACAATCTGTCTTACAGTAGGGATAAATTACTCTAAAAGAAAAGAATATTCATCATTTTCCGTTGAACTCAAGTTTTTTGTTGCTTAAAAGAACTTAAAAAAAAGTCTCTCACAATCCAAAAATCTTGCAGCCTTGCTCTAGTAGGACTTCTTTGATAATGAGTAAAGGTTGAACAGTGATTAAACGGCCTCACCACATTCTTTACATTTGTTAAGGTTTTTCTCTAGAGTGAATTCTGTGATGACGAATAAGGTATGAGTCCTGGATAAAGGCCTTGTCACATTCTTTACATTTATAGTTTCTCTCCAGTATGAATTCTGTGATGATGACTAAGGCTTGAGTGGTGGCTAAAGACCTTCCCACATTCTTTACATTTGTAAGGTTTCTCTTTAGTATGAATTCTATGATGATGGGTAAGATATGAACGACAAGTAAAGGTCTTACCACATATCTCACATTTGTGAGGTTTCTCACCAGTATGAATTCTGTGATGTTGAGTAAGATATAAATGCCTAGCAAAGGTCTTGCCACATTCCTCACATTTGTGAGGTTTCTCGCCAGTATGAATTCTGTGATGTTGAGTAAGATATAATTGCCTAGCAAAGGTCTTGCCACATTCCTCACATTTGTGAGGTTTCTCGCCAGTATGAATTCTGTGATGTTCAGTAAGATATGAATGCCTAGTAAAGGTCTTGCCACACTCATCACATTTGTGAGGTTTCTCGCCAGTATGAATTCTGTGATGTTGAGTAAGATGTGAATGTCTAGCAAAGGTCTTGCCACATTCCTCACATTTGTGAGGTTTCTCGCCAGTATGAATTCTGTGATGTTGAGTAAGAGATGAATGCCTAGAAAAGGTCTTGCCACATTCCTCACATTTGTGAGGTTTTTCACCAGTATGAATTCTGTGATGTTGAGTAAGAGATGAATGCTTAGTAAAGGTCTTGCCACATTCCCCACATTTGTGAGGTTTCTCGCCAGTATGAATTCTGTGATGTTGAGTAAGGGTCGAGCACTGTGTAAACGCCCTGCCACATTCTTTACATTTGTAAGGTTTCTCTTTAGAATGAATTCTGAGATGTTTAGTAAGGCTTGAATTATGATGGAATGCCTTGCCACATTCCTTACATTTGTAAGGTTTCTCTCCAGTATGAATTCTGTGATGTTGAATAAGACATGAATGAGTGTAAAAGGCTTTGCCACATTCTTTACATTTGTAAGGTTTCTCTCCAGTGTGAATTCTGTGATGTTGAGTAAGATATGAATGCCTAGTAAAGGTCTTGCCACATTCCCCACATTTGTGAGGTTTTCCACCAGTATGCGTTCTGTGATGTTGAATAAGGCTCCAGTGCTGTGTAAAGGCCGTGCCACATTCTTTACATTTGTAACGTTCTCCTGTAATATGAATTCTCAAATGTTTAGAAAGGAGTGAGCGCTGGTTAAAGGCTTTGCCACATGTTTTACATTTGTAACGTTTCTCTCCAGTATGAATTTTATGATGTAGAATAAGAAGTGAACGAGTGTTAAAAGCCCTGTCACATTCTTTACATGTGTAAGTTTTCTCTCCAGTGTGAATTCTGTGATGTTGAGTAAGATATGAACGCCTTGTAAAGGTCTTGCCACACTCCTCACATTTGTGAGGTTTCTGGCCAGTATGAATTGTGTGATGTTGAGTAAGGCTTGAGTGCTGTGTAAAGGCCTTGCCACATTCCCCACATTTGTGAGGTTTCTCGCCAGTATGGATTTTGTGATGTTGAGTAAGGGTCGAGCACTGTGTGAACGCCCTGCCACATTCTTTACATTTGTAAGGTTTCTCTTCAGAATGAATTCTGTGATGTTTAGTAAGGCTTGAATGATGGTGAAATGCCTTGCCACATTCCTTACATTTGTAAGGTTTCTCTCCAGCATGAATTCTGTGATGTTGAATCAGATATGAATGAGTGTAAAAGGCTTTGCCACATTCTTTACATTTGTAAGGTTTCTCTCCAGTGTGAATTCTCTGATGTTGAGTAAGATATGAATGCCTAGTAAAGGTCTTGCCACATTCCTCACATTTGTGAGGTTTTCCGCCAGTATGCATTCTGTGATGTTGAATAAGGCTCCAGTGCTGTGCAAAGGCCGAGCCACATTCTTTACATTTGTAATGTTCTCCTGTAATATGAATTCTCAAATGTTTAGAAAGGAGTGAGCGCTGGTTAAAGGCTTTGCCACATGTTTTACATTTGTAACATTTCTCTCTAGTATGAATTTTATGATGTAGAATAAGAGGTGAACGAGCGTTAAAGGCCCTGCCACATTCTATACATTTGTAAGGTTTCTCTCCAGTGTGAATTCTGTGATGTTGAGTAAGATATGAACGCCTTGTAAAGGTCTTGCCACATTCCTCACATTTGTGAGGTTTCTGGCCAGTATGAATTGTGTGATGTTGAGTAAGGGTTGAGTGCTGTGTAAAGGCCTTGCCACATTCTTCACATTTGTAAAGTTTGTCTCCAGTATGGATTCGCCTATGTCTATTTAGGGTTAAGCAGACTTTAAAGGTTTTACCACATTCTTCACATTTGTACGGTTTCTCTCCGGTACACGTTCCGTGATGTTGAGGAAGTACTGAGTCCAAGTCAAAATCTTTGCCACATTCCTTACAAATGTCACTTTTCTCTCCACTATGAACTGTCTTATGTATACTTAGCCTTGGTGCTTGACAAAACATTTTCCCAGGTTGATTACACCTGAATGGGTTTTTTCCCACATGAATTCTCTGTTGATCATCAACATTGGAGGACTGGTTAAGAGCACTCTCACATTCATTTTTAGGATTCTCTCCTGTATTCATACTACTTTGTGTACTAAGGTTAGACTTTTGATAAAAGACTTCCGCACATTTACTACCCTCATGATGGTTCCCTAGAAGCCGAGTCCTCACACATCGACCAACATTGGAGCCCTGGTTAAATGTTTTCTCAGATTCACTGCATTGAGCAACTCTGTCTCCGTTGAACAGGCTCTGGTAATTTTGTAGGGTCGACTCCTTAGTGAAACACCTCTCAAATGGATCCTGTTTAGCACTTTGTTCTTCATTTTTAAATCTCTGATTTTTAGAAAAATTTGACTGAATAGTCAATCCAATTCTTTTTTCACAAGGGTTCAAATAATTATTTTCAGCATGGACTAGGTAACTTCCCAGATTTTCCAAACTGTAGTCGTTCCCTATATATGTAAGTTTGAATATTTGATTTGAGTTTTTGTTTTCAGAAACACACTGCTTTGTGGAAGTAGCAGACTTAAAAAGGGAGGTTACTGAAAATGTTCTATATCCTTCACCATTTTGGGCAGGGAGATTCTTATTATGCGTAGATATTGCAGTATGGTTGTGGCCTTCATGATGTCTTTGATGCCCTTCACTCTCTCCATCATTGTCCCAGTCTGTCATGAACTGTAAATTCTCAATGGCATTATTTCTTAATTTACCCAATGACACTCTTTGGAAAGAAGATTCGATGCTTGGCTTTGACAGCAAGCTCTGGGTGTCACGAAAAGATATGGCTGAAAGATATCAAGAAAGAGAAATGTAAAATTATTCCACTTACTACTCTCAGATGAATATGCTGACAACTACTCATAGATAACCTAAAAACCAGTCATAGAAAATCAGCAAAAAGGCCCAGAAGGAATCTTCAGGACTTTGTTCCTCAATGAACACATAAACTTACACAGAATGTACTGACCACATAGCCTAATAGACAGCTGTAGTACTTTCATGCTATAGTAATAATCACTTTTTTATTTTTTATTTTTTTTTTTAATTTTTTTATTTATTTATGATAGTTACAGAGAGAGAGAGAGAGGCAGAGACACAGGCAGAGGGAGAAGCAGGCTCCATGCACCAGGAGCCTGATGTGGGATTCGATCCCGGGTCTCCAGGATCGCGCCCTGGGCCAAAGGCAGGCGCCAAACCGCTGCGCCACCCAGGGATCCCAATCACTTTTTTATATATCAAAAAAATCAAGAATGTACCGTGAGCCCAAAGTTTGCAAAAGGGAGGAAATTTAAACATCAACAGAAAAGGACAAAAGAGGAAACAGCAAAAATAGGAAAATATCAGGCATTCCATGTGGCTCAGTGGTTTGGTGTCACCTTCAGCCCAGGGTGTGGTCCTGGTCTCAGATCCAGTCCCCTGCATGGAATGGAGCCGGCTTCTCCCTCTGCCTGTGTCTCTGCATCTCTCTCTCTCTCTCTCTCTCCCCCTCCCTCTCTCTGTCTTTCATGAATAAATAAATACTAAAACAAACAAAAAAAAGTAAATTATCAACAACAACAGGAAGAATTGGTTTTCAGGAAAGATCAACAAAATTGACAGACTTTTAACAAAATCAAGTAAGAACGAAAAACAGGCCAACTAAAATCAGAAGTGAAGTGACAGCAGACAGTATTAACTGATACCATAAAAACACAAATAAGAAGAAGTGACAAGTGATAAGTATATGACAAGAAAGAGATACCAAAAATGTGTATAAATTTCAGAATAGACATAAGATACCTGGATTTCAGGATTCCATTAAATATTTTCTGAAGAAATATTTAAAAAGTCACAATTGGTCGACAAATACCAAGTAGATGGAAAAAGTAATTTAAAACTTCCCAACAAAGAAAAGTCTTGTTTCAGATGAATTCACTGGATAATTCAGAGATTCATTTATTATTTTTTTTCTAAAGATTTTATTTGTTTATTCATGAGATACACAGGGACACAGGTAGAGGGAGAAGCAGGCTCTTGTAGGGAGCCCGACACAGGACTCAATCCGGGGCCTCAAGGATCACACCCTGGGACGAAGGCGACGCTAAACCGCTGAGCCACCTGGGTTGCCCTAATTCAGAGATTTAATGGAAAAGTACTTCTTTTTTCTTTCTTTAAAGATTTTATTCATTTATTCATGATAGACACACAGATAGATAGGCAGAGACACAGGCAGAGGGAGAAGCAAGCTCCATGCACAAAGCCTGATGTGGGACTCAGTCGAGACTCTGGGATCATGCCCTGAGCTGAAGGCAGACATGCTCCTGCTGAGCCACCCAGGAGCCCCATGGAAACGTATTTCAAATCTCTTCCAACATTTTCAGGGAGTGAAGAGAAGGGAAATTATCAAAATAGTTTCTGTGATTCCAGTGTTACCAGGTTGTCAAAGGCAAAGGAAGACTGTACAAGTAAGAAGATTACAAACTACTACCTGTGAGGCGCAGTTATACAAAGTCCACAATAAAAAAAGCAAACTAGCACACTGAATCAAAAGCACGTTTTACAACACAATTAAAGGCGATTCTTCCAGGAATTCAAGGGTGTCTCGACATATCGAAAACTATAAGTTAAAGGCTCGACATTAACAGAATGAAGATCAAAAATGGCATCATATTGCTGCAGAACAAGAATATGAGCATACTGGACAATGTTTCATTATTAAAAACACTCAATAAAGTAGGAATAGAAGCAAACTGCCTTAACTTAATAAAGGTCATATAGGTATGGAAAACCTGAAATCTAATATATTCAATAGTAAAAAAACTGTAAGCTTCTTCTGCATGATCATAACAAAGCGATTTCACTTCTATTCAAACAGTACTGGATATTCTAGTCTGAATGGGAAAAAAAAAAAACCTTAAATGAATCCAAATGGGAAAAGAAAATGCAAATTGATCTCTTTACAGATGACATCCATAAAAAACCCTAAAGAATCCTTATTTTTTTGTTGTTTTGTTGGCTATCACTGGTATTGTTTATTTCTAGTAATTTTTTCTACGACACACTCCATTTTCAATTTTTTTAATGCTATAAATGCCTGAATTAAGTTGCAGTTTCAACTTTTTTCTTTTCTTTTATTTATTCATTTCTTCATTATAGTAGGTTCCATACCTAACATGAAGCCTAACTGGCTAACTGCGTCCTGAACCCAAGACCCTGAGATCGAGACCTATGCTGAGATTAAGAGTCAGATGCGAAACCGACTGAGCCACCTAGACACCCCCAACTTTTCTTCTGAATGTTACAAGACAAGGAACTAGAAAAAGAAGAAATTTAGCTGTGATCCAGTAGAGAAAGGAACTAAAAAAGAAAAATCAGAGATAGAGCATAATAAACAGTAACATAACATTGACATCAATGCCCAGATTTTCCAAAAAATAATCAAAATTTTAACAACATTAAAGAAAAAAGGAGAGCAGCCTCAAAAATTAAAACAAGAAATGGGACAGAAAACACAACAGATAACTACAGAAATACATACTGTGATAACAGATTGCCATGAACAATCATATACTAACAAATCAGATAACTTAGAAAAATCCCAGATAATTCCCCTATATATATAAAACAAACAAGATTCAAATAGAAATCTTAAACCCAACAAGTAGATCCTCACAGTCCAATAACAAGAATGAAAGTTGAATGTAGAATAAAAACGATTTCTAGCACAGAAAAGCACAGGACCACATACCTTCACTGGTCAGTTAACTGAACATTAAAAAAATAATAATAATTAATGACAATCCATCAAAATCTTACATTTTTTAATTTTTTTAATTATTTATTTATTTATTTATGATAGTCACACAGAGAGAGAGAGAGAGAGGCAGAGACACAGGCAGAGGGAGAAGCAGGCTCCATGCACCGGGAGCCCGACGTGGGACTCGATCCCGGGTCTCCCGGATCACGCCCCGGGCCAAAGGCAGGCGCCAAACTGCTGCGCCACCCAGGGATCCCTCAAAATCTTACAAATAGTGGAATGGACAGAACATATTCAACATCATCCTATGAGGCCTAGCATTACCCTGATCCGAAAGCAGGATTAACATCGCACAAGAACAAAATAGTCTAGTTTTTGATATAGGTGTTGCTACTCTGGCTTTCTTTTGACATCCATTTGCAACTTAAATGTTTTTCCATGCAAGTGTAGCGAGTACCTAGCACCATAGAACCAGATCACAATACCACTGACCATATCCCCTCTGCTATATCCTTTAGCCTCATGATTTATCGATTCTATAACTGAAAGCCTAAACCTTCCATTCCCCTTTACCCAGTTGGCCCATCATCCCTCTCCATTCCACTCCAGAAAGCAGCAGTTCTGTTTTGTTTTTGGAGTGGGTCTGTTTCTGCCATTTTTGCGGTTTCTAGCCATTGATGACAAAGAAAAGAGACCAAGGAGGTATTGTGCTGGACAATGTAAATAGACCTAGAAAGTACTGTGCTGATAAGTCAGGCAAATAAAAGCAAATAACATATGATTTCACTTTAGGTGCAGGCTAAAAAAAAAGTGAACAAACAAATAAAAAGCAGAAACAGACGCATAAATATCAATTTCATGTTTATTTTTTAAGACTTTGTTTATTTATTCATGAGAGACACACAGAGAGAGGCAGAGAGAAAGGCTGAGGGAGAAGCAGGCTCCCTGCGGGGGACGATCCCAGAACCTGGGACCACAACCTGAGCCGAAGGCAGAGGCTCAGTGACTGAGCCACCCAGGTGCCCATCAACCTCATTTTAAATAAACCCATGGATAATCCCAAGAAATATAAAAATTCCATGTTCCACATATTCTATAGTGGAACAAGCTTGCCTGTAACAATTTTCCAATGCTAGCAGAAGACAGAGGACTCTCAGATTCAAGTCCAAGGATCTTAGGGTTCATGAAACAGAACAAATTTCTTGATCACGCTAACTTCACTTGCCAGCTCCAAAGCCCCATTTCACACATGTAGATGCTGCATATGCAGTGGGTTTGTGTCACATCTATGAGACCCTGAGCACAGGGAATCCCAATATCTTGAAGGAGCAGAGAACATATCTTCCTGAACCTTTGCCATAGAAGACGATATCTGTTTTCCTCTACAGTTAACAAATCTGTCCTCCATCTAAGGGTAAGATATTATCACTATATTTCAAAGCATTTTAATATTCACGCATCATCGGAGAGCCAATTAAGGATAAACACTTTCAGTGTCTCTATCCTTAACATACAGAGTAACTTAAACCCACAGAATCGTTTCCCAACACTATCCACCACTCAGTCTGACCCCAGTATGTCTCCTGACTAATTACCCCAGATGTGCACCACCTCATCAAACACTCATTAGTCGGACACAGGATCTGGGATAAAATCTATTCAATGTGGGTTGCCTGCGTGGCTCAGTCAGTTCAGTGTCTGACTCTTGATTTTGGCTCATGTCATGATCTCAGGGGTTGTGGGTTCAGGTTCCTCAACAGACTCTGGACTCGGTGCTCAGCATGAAGTCTACTTGAGATTCTCTCCCTCTCCCTCCCACCCCATCCACATACACCCTCTCTGTAAAATAAATAGTCTTTAAAACTTGAAAAAAGCAGTTTACATCAGGAAATATTTTCAAGGCTATCACTGGCAGGATACGAAGCAGAAGAATTGGGTGACTTATAACATTCACTTCTGCCCTGTTCCTGTGGGGCTTGCGTTCAACCACACTGAAAAATCCCAGTACTCATGAAGGTCTACCTTAAACTTCTGTAGTGAACTTAGCAAGGGAGATGTGTGAAGAAACACCTAAACTGTACAGAAGCATATTAATTTACATGTATTTGATGACAGATCTTGTACTTCTAACCCAGGCAGAGCAGGTCCTGGAAACAGTGCAATCATGCCTCTTTACAAGAAAATGGCTGAGAATTGGGAAACACATAGGATTTAGGGCAGAGATGTTCACCACTCATCAACAAGAAATATCATAAAGAACATAGGGAAAAAAAAAAAAAAGAACAACATAGAGGCACTTCGGTGTCTCAGTCGGTTAAGCTTTAGTTCGGGTCGTGAAACCAGTGTCCTCGGATTTAGCCCCATGTCAGGCTCCCTGCTTGGTGGAGAGCTGGCTTCTATCTGTTGCTCTGCTGCACCCCTTGCTTGTGCTCTCTGTCAAATAAATATATTAAAACCTTTAAAAAATGGGCAGTCCTGGTGGCGCAGCGGTGTGGCGCCGCCTGCAGCCTGGGGTGTGATCTTGGAGACCTGGGATCGGGTCCCGCGTCGGGCTTCCTGCATGGAGCCTGCTTCTCCCTCTCCCTCTACCTGTGTCTCTGCCTTTCTTTCTGTGTGCCCATGAATAAATAAATAAAATCTTTTAAAAAAATTAAAAGTATATAGACATAAAAGATGGATGAGACCAGGTAAAATGAAACAGGTGATCACAAGGATAAAAGTTCTTTGGGGGGCTCTGAAATGAGTGAAGATTGGGAGGAAATGTTGATCTTATTATGAATACAGCTGACCTACTGCTTGTGCCTGGAGTGGATGAAAAAACTGCTGGTCCAGATCACAAGCTCACAACATGGTATCAAGGAATAACAATGCTCCATAAAGCAAATGTATCATTTTGTTAAGATATCACAACCTTTTTTTTTTTTAAGATTTTATTTATTTATTCATGAGACACAGAGAGAGAGAGAGGCAGAGACACAGGCAGAGGGAGAAGCAGGCTCCATGCAGAAGCCTGACGTGGGACTCGATTCAGGGTCTCCAGGATCACGCCCTGGGGCAAAGGTAGGCGCTAAACCTGTGAGCCACCCGGGCTGCCCAAGATATCACAACCCTATCCAAAACATGTTTTTGTTCATTTTCTTTTGCTGTACATTTGGCAGTGACCTACAGAAGAAAATTAAAAAGTCAATGTACCTGGAAGCTCTTACTCTAACTAACCCCCCTCCAAAAAACAGTCCATAGGGTAACATTAATGATCTGCAAGATAAGGAAGACCCACATGGTACCATAATGGACACAGCACTGGCCACGTACCAAAGATGTGTGCATGCAAAGTCCTGGCAGAAATATTTTCACCCAGAGGCTGTCACCTGTGGGTGGGACCCCTTTAGCGACAATGTCCCATGAGTTGACTATACTCATGTATTGGACAATAAAATCTGTAGAACTTAACCTACCTCCAGTGAGGTAAAGAGAGAGATAATGGTAAAACGGCTTTGATTTGCCAAAATTCCAGCTATAATCTATAACAAGTAAATTATTGCAACTGTCAAGCCTCTAGAGGGATTCTGCTTTGGGATATAGAAATAATTACTCATCAGAGCAGAGAGGCGCACTGAAGGCTTTGACATTCAAGGTGGGAATGGGGAGATCCCTGGGTGGCTCAGTGGTTTAGCACCTCCCTTCTGCCCAGAGTGTGATACTGGAGTCCAGGGATCAGGTCCCATGTCGGGCTCCCTGCATGGAGCCTGCTTCTCCCTCTGCCAGTGTCTCTGCCTCTCTCTCTCTCTCTCATGAATAAATAAATAAAATCTTTCAAAAAGAGAGAGAGAAAATGACAAACCACTAAATTTTAGAGAGTGTGTGGATGGGGACGCCTGGGTGGATCAGCAGTTGAGGTTCTGCCTTTGGCTCAGGTTTTGATCCCGGGGTCCTGGGATCAAGTCCTGCATCAGGCACCCAGGGGGAACCTGCTTCTCCCTATACCTGTGTCTCTGCCCCTCTCTCTGTCTCCATGAATAAATAAATAAAATCTTTAGTATTTAGTAGTATTTGGTATTAAAGCTGAGCATGATTAAACATATTTACCAACAATTTGATCTCACATATATAAACAGCAGATATGTATGCACGTTCCACTAAAAGATAAATTATAGATTTACATGCCAGTACTATCATGACAGTCCTGGACTGAAAATCATTCCCCTCCATTAGCCATAAAATGATGTAATCAATTGATAATCACACAATGGAGTCGGATGGATCCATTCTAAAGAATGATGCACAATAACATGAAGGAATACAGATCAATTCACAAGTATAGATAGAAAAAAAGCCAAATACAAGAGTTACCACTGCCTGATTACATTTATATAAAGTACAAAAATGAGGACAGCAATCTACGGCTTTCAGCGTTAAAAGAGTGCTGAGCCTGTGGTAAGGTACCAAGGAAATAAAAGGAATTGCAGAGGTCAATTAATATATTTTGGAGGTCAAATAACATTGTTTCTTCACCTCAACAGTTTATACAGACGTGCTTAGTTTGTGAAGTTCAATTGAGCTGTTAACATATGTTCTGTATGTGTGACTTTACTTCAAAAAAATATTCAACATGGAGAAACTCTCTGGCTCAGTTTGTGGAACATGCAACTTTGATTTGGGAGTTTGAGCCTTGTGTTAGGGGCAGAAATTGCTCAGAAATGGGGTCCTAAAAATGTTGATGTGCTAATATTTAAAATAAATAAAAATCAAGTTAAAAACTTAAAAATTCTAAGAAGCAAAAAAGATAGATGTAAAAAGAGAAGTGTCATAAAATAGATATATTGACAAGGTGAAATAAAATCTAGGAAGGAATAGATTTTCAAAGAATGCTTTAGTTTCTAGCTCAAGCAATATGGTACTGATATACATAGTTCACAGAAAAAAAAGAGAAGAAAATGTAGAATTATTTTCTTAAAACACATATAGGAACACCAGAAAGGAATAAAAAAACAGGGAGGGTATTAGGAAAGACAAAAAATGTAGTATAGCCAAACCCCAATACCTTCATTAAGATATTAAACACAAATAAACCAAATGTTCCTGGTGACACTAAACTTTGCTCGAATATATTCCACTGGAACTTTGTGAAGATAGAACTAAACCATGAGGGTAAATTGAAAAAAAGAAAACGGAACAAAATGTGTGTAGTGATAACCAACCAAAGTGGTATGGCAAAATAAAAATCCTATTGAATAACCTTTAACGCCAAAGGACTTGGTCACTATTAGTTTTATTTATTTTTGAAGATCTAGATGTACAGGATTTCAATAATCTATTTCATGGAGAATAAGCATAACCTATATTTGTGTGCATATTTATACACACATATAAACATACACAGATATACATACGTGTACATAGGGAAACATTTATTTTTAGCTGGAGACATTGCACCTTCCCTGGGGACAGCACAGCGCTCCACCATGAGGGGCCAGCTGAAACTACAATTGTTCCACCATGAGAGAGAGCCCATGGTGGGCACCCAGCATTCCCCAAATGTCAAGCTGATTCTTGGGTACCCACATAGGTCTGGCCTCAAGGGCTTCCCTGGGAGAATCTGGGATGTTATAGACATCTGCATCTAGTCACTGGCTCTCAGAGTGGGTTCCCTGGACAGGTACCTGAAAAAGTGTTAACAAAGGAAATTTGGGGAGTGCACCCCAGAAGTACTAATGTGGCAATGTGGAGATAAACACTGCAATCTAAGATTTACAAGTGCTCCTGGTGATTCTGTTATGGGCTAAATTGGACAACCTTGCAGACACTAAGTCACAGCTCATCCCTGAGTTATCCACAGGTAAGTCATTCCTAGAAATGCTGTATTTGGGGTTCCTGGGTGGCTCAGTCAGTTAAGGGTCTGCCTTGGGCTCAGGTCATGGTCCCAGAGTCCTAGGATGGAGCTTCACCTTGGGCTCTCTGCTCAGTGGGGAGTCAGCTTTTCCCTCTCCTCCCTGTTCTTGCTCCCTCTGTCGCTCTCTCAAATTAATTAATTAATTTAAAAAATTTAAAAAAAAAAACCTCTAAGCTTACTACAGTCATGTCAATATTGTGACAGACACACACACACACAATGTGCAAAACACAAATCTTCTTTATTCATAAATAAATTTGACTCTAAAAGTCTTCCTCAGCTTCCCGCAGTTCTGTCTCTGCCTTCTCTCAATACTCTCCTTGAGCTTCCTGAGATCTCCCCAGATACACTCTGTTCACATTGTACAATGAATGGAATCCAGATGAAAGTGAATTGGAACATGTTTAAATATTTTTTCAAGATAGTTATGAAATTCATACAAGACATTAATACAGGTTATGGGAGGCACCTGGGTGGCTCATTGGTTGGGCGTTTGCCTCCGGCTCAGGACATGATCCCTGCACACAGCCTCTTTCTCCTCTGCCTGTGTCTCTGCCTCTCTCCGTGTGCCTTTCATGAATAAGTAAATAAAATCTTTAATAAAAAACAGGTTACGGAAGAGTTGGTTATACGTCCCTCAGGTACCTGTGAAAATCTCATTATTTCCACTGCATAACTAATATTCTTGACTTGGATCAATTGCTATCATGAAGATACATCCAGCTTTTAATAAACTGCCACTGTACTCTCCTTAAAATGCAAATGTTGGGATCCCTGGGTTACCCAGTGGTT
Organism: Canis lupus baileyi; assembly: GCF_048164855.1. Classification (NCBI taxonomy): domain Eukaryota; kingdom Metazoa; phylum Chordata; class Mammalia; order Carnivora; family Canidae; genus Canis; species Canis lupus. The sequence continues at coordinate 104,813,296 of NC_132838.1, read as the reverse complement.
TAGTGTCGGCCTTTGACCCAGGGTGCGATCCTGGAGACCCGGGATCGAATCCCACATCGGGCTCCCGGTGCATGGAGCCTGCTTGTCCCTCTGCCAATGTCTCTGCCTCTCTCTCTCTCTCTGTGACTATCAGAAATAAATTTTTAAAAAAATTTTTAAATGCAAATGGAAAAACTATTTAAAATTCAGAGTGTTTCTCTGTCGTACTTTATTTATTTATTTATTTATTTTCTGTCGTACTTTAATGCAAGGAAAGGTGCCCTGGACACTTACTTCCTCGGGACTTCGATCACACTTACAGGTCAGCCACAAGCAGCATCTCCATGTGGACTTTCTTCATTAATTGTACATTATAATGTCCTTAATCTTCCATGTTAAAGTAGGTAGGAATGAAGTCCCCCTCATACCAGAGCCCTGCATGTCTGTGAGACAGCAGCCACCAAATCATCTTACATGTACACAAATGATAAAGCCTTGGGATGAGAGGATTTCAGAGTAAAATTAACATCTGCCATGCAAAAATGTCAAATATGGTCAAAAGAAAACAGGAGACACACCAAAAATAATAATCTCTCTTCAGACAACCATCTCCTCTCCATCCTGACAGGGATATTAACAGATACAGAGGACCGCTGAATACCGGGTTTCAACAGCGGAGGTCCATATATATGTAACAATACATGAATACAGTACAGTACTATAAATGTGTTTTGTCTTCACCTTAAGATTTTCTATTCTCAAGCTAACATTATTATAAAAAATACCATATATAATACAGGAATACATACCAAAAACTGCGATGATTGACTGTTTATGTTCCAGGTGAGGCTTCTGAGGTCAACAACAGGTTATTTCCATGACAAAACAGGTGTGGTTTTCAATTTGGGGCTCTCAAAAGATACACACAGGTTTGCTTTTCTTTTCTTTTTTTAAAGATTTATTTATTTATTTATTCATAGAGATGCAGAGAGAGAGAGAGGCAGAGACACAGGCAGAGTGAGAAGCAGGCTCCATGCAGAGAGCCTGACCTGGGACTCAATCCAGGGTCTCCAGGACACGCCCTGGGCTGCAGGCGTAGCTTAAACCACTGCCCCACCGGGGCTGACCCACACAGGTTTTCAACTGTAAAGAGGTGGTGCCCCTAACACTTGCATTGTCCAAGGCTAAAATGTGAGTGATCTGTGTGTTTTAACTTTGGATTTTTCTCTATAATAAATACTTTGATTTCAGATCATGCCTGAAAAGGGATATTGACTTACTGCTTTCTTCTGTGAATTCTGATGTTATTTAGATTTCCTTTCCATCTCACAACTTACCAATTTTTTATATCCTTAATGTTTTTATCCTTTATAAAGATGTTTTTCTGAAGTATGTAGTAAAACCAAAGGTCTTGCATCAATTTTACATTTCTTTTTTTTTTTTTTTTAAGATTTTATTTATTTACTCATGAGAGATACACAGAGAGAGAGGTAGATGCACAGGCAGAGGGAGAAGCAGGCTCCATTCAGGGAGCCTGATGTGGGACTCGATCCCAGGACTCCAGGATCATGCCCTGGGCCGAAGGCAGGTGCTAAACTGCTCAGCCACCCAGGGATCCCATATTTCTATGGTTTCTGCCCAGTATGCTTTGTTATCTTACTGATGTTCAGTAAGAGTGCAGTTCCAGGCATAGATGTGGACACTATTCTTAACAACTCTAAATTATTCCACAGGATGCATTACCTCATGTTGAATAGTTCTGGTTATGAATTAAATGCCTTGCACATTCTTTACATTTAAGGGCTTCCCCTCACTATGCACCCTCTGCTCCACTATGCACATCTCTCCACTATGTACCTCTCTGTTGACAAAGTTTGTAGTTTTGCATGAAGTTTTTCTCAAATTTTATTGTACATTTGTCAGCCATCCCCTCATTATGTCTTATATTAGGTTGTTAGGCTTAGGGTGGTAGTTAAAGGCTTTGCCACATTTTAGACATTAGAGAGGTTTCTTCTGTTATAAAATCTCTGCTATTGAGTGCTGAACACAACCAAAATCTTTGCTCTAGTTGCTACATTTGGAAGTCCTTTCTCCAGCGAGGGTACAGGATATACAATGAGATTTGAGCTTTATTAGACATTCCCACCTTTATTACTTTTATACTGTTTCTCTGTATGGGCACCGGGGTGGCTCAGTTGGTTAAGCATCTTATATCAGCTAGGGTCATGATCCCGGGGGTCCTGAAATCAAGCTCTGCCACCAGGCTCCCTACTCTGCAGGGAGTCTCCTTCTTCCTCTCTGTCTATCCCCCCTCCCACCTGCTATACCTGCCTGTGCTCTCTATCTCAAGTAAATAACGTCTTTTTTAAAAACAAATACATCTGTAATTATGGAAGATAAAGTCCTCACTAAAGATCTTCCAAAGTTCAGAACACATGAATACTTGTACCAAGTATTATGTCTCAACTACTTTACAGTGATATTTGGATAAAGACCATCCTGTGTTTATCAAAATTAGAGACTTTGGAATAAGGAGGGATTACATGCTGGTGGGAGAACAATGAATCCACTGAAAAGGAGTTCTCAAATCAATCAAATTTAGAATTTTTATCTTAATTTTTAAGTGTTTGACTTTCAGAAATATTTCAGTGCATGATTTTTTTTTCTTTTTTTTTCAGTGCATGATTTATCCAACTTTATATTTCAAATGGTTTGAATGATTACTTTCACTAAAGGTAACTTCATTAATTTGGACTAGGTGACTTTCCAAAATTTCCAAATGTCCTCAGAAAATATGTAGGTTTAAAAGTGGATGTGGGTCCTTGCACTCAAATACATCATCCTGAAAATATAACTGAATTAAAGTGGGATTCTCCAAAAATTGTTTTATATCTCTGATCTCTTCTGGCAGTAAAGACTCCATTATGGGCAACTGTCCCAGTATGCTTATATCCATCATCACATCCCTCCTGTCCTCCATGACCCCATCAATCCCAGTCATTAAGTATAAAAACTTAGGACTACAGATTCCACATCCTCCCCTATCACTCTATGGAATGAATCTTCTTTGCCTGTCTTGGCCAACAACCCTGGGTGTTATGGAAAGACACAATTAAAAGATTGAATATTCATTTTTCTAAGATTTACTTATTTATTCAAGAATGACACAGAGAGAGAGGCAGAGACGCAGGCAGAGGGAGAAGCAGGCTCCATTCAGGGAGCAAAATGTGGGACTCGATCTCAGGACTCAGGATCATGCCCTGGGGTGAAGGCAGGCGCTCAACCGCTGGGCCACCCAGGCATCTCCACATCCCAACTAAAAGATTTATTTATTTATTTATTTTTCTTTTTTTTCCAACTAAAAGATTTAAAATAAGACATCCCACTTAGCGAACACACATGCATATATGTTAAAATTCTAATGTGTAAACTTAATACCCAGTATAGCACTTCAGATGAATCTGGAGACATAGGAACCACCAGGATTTGCTCTTCCATGACAACAAAAATTGACCAAATTACTTTTTTCAGTGCTCCAGAAGCCAGTTAGGAAAACATAGCACCCCCAGGCAGGAACAGATGAAGAAGAGCCACATCAAAGAGACTAAGAAAGTTTGTGACACTTGCCCACAACAGCAGCAGCTCACCCACCCTGACACATGAAGGCCACCCTGTGAAAAAACTCGTACCTCTCCTCAGGAGAGAAAGAAACGAGTGACCTGTAGGTTCGGGGATATGGATTCTTGGCTGCTGCCTGAGGGACTTGTTTCTGTCACACATGACATGGAGGCAGAGGGAACGACAGCACCCTCTGGATGCATTGTGGTGGCTGCTCAGACAAACAAGAAAGTCTTGTTTCTTGTTCAAACAAGAAAGAGACTACAGAGGTGAAGCAGAGGAAGGAATCACGTTAGGCATCGGACTCTTAATTTCGGTTCAGATCATGGTCATGATCCTTCAGATGGTCTCTGAACTCTGTACTTGAAAACTGTCATCCTTGGGGCACCTGGATGGCTCAGTCGGTTCTGTGTCTGCTTTCAGCTCACATCCTGATCAGAGGGTCCTGGGATTGAGCCCAGGTCAGGCTCCCTGCTCAGCGCGGACTATGCTTCTCCCTTTCCCTCTGGTCCTCCCCTGTGCTATGCTCTCATTTGCTCTTTCTGTCTATCTCAAATGAATAGATAAAAAATCTTATGGAAAAATTAAAAGAAAAAGAAAATGGTCATGGTGTAACTAAATACACAAGTAAAACCAAAACCACAACTAACTAATGTAGTGGAAAGTCCCAGACAAAAGGAAGCACATTGTTATGGAATTACAAAGCCAGAATAAGACAAAATTTAGCCCGAGAAAAGCTACATTAAAATACATGCATTAAAATACAGGATCCCGGGGTGGCTCAGCAGTTTAGCGTCTGCTTTCAGGCCAGGGTGTAATCCTGGAGTCCTAGAATTCAGTCCACATCCCCACATGGGGCTCCCTGCCTGGAGCCTGCTTCTCCCTCTGCTTGTGTCTCTGCCTCTCTCTCCATCTCTCATGAAGAAATAAATAAATAAAATCTTTCAAAAAAAAAACCAAACAGATGCATTATTCTGTTTTTTTAAAAAATATTATATTTATTTATTCATGAGAGACACAGAGAGAGAGGCCGAGACACAGGCAGAGGGAGAAGCAGGCTTTATGCAGGGAGCCCGACGCGAGACTCGATCCCGGGTCCCAGGATCAGGCCCTGGGCTGAAGGTAGCGCTAAATCGCTGAGCCACCTGGGCTGCCCCAGATGCATTATTCTCAAGGAAACTTTCTATAAAACTAATTTTAAACTCTATCTCTGTATCATAAAAAATAGGCATGAATTATTGGCAGATTTTCACTGACCACAGTATTGTAAAGAATATTCATTAAAATCAATCATTAAAAGCTGTAAGTGAAAATCATATGAATAACCACTTAAAAAGGCATTATACAAATGTATTATTTTATTAATATATCCCTCCTTGAACAGAGAATTTAAGGCCACAACCCACTCCTTAAAACCAAGGAAATAAACAACATCTTCATTTCTAAATAAACACCAAGAAAGTTGCAAAATATGCTAAATCCACTATACATAAAATACATATTTGGAAAAATTCATATATACTCCAAGGAAAGTAGAAGAAAAATCCAATGACTAATTGTCACTGAAGTGAAATTACATTTATGAACAAAAGCTTTCTTTAAAATACAGGAATTATACGAATTATACCTCACTGCTTTTTTTCTTTTTTTAAGACTTTATCCATGTATTTGAGAGAGAATGAGAGAGAGAGAGCGCAGCTGGGGAAGGGCACAGGGAGAAGCAGACTCCCCACTGAGCAGGGATCCCATTGGGGGTAGGAGGGCTGAGCCCCAGGACTCCAAGATCATGACCTGAGACCAACTGACTGGCCACCCAGACATCCCTCTACCTCACATGCCATGTCATATAGAACTTTTGATCTAATAAATAACAGATGAATCTCATATATAACTAATAAGAAAGTGAAAACACACTTGACAAAATAAAAAGAAATTCCTGTCATACAAGATAAATTCATACAATGATGCAAGTATTAAGAAAGAAGGTAAAAATTGAGAATTTATTATAGGCTTCAAGTTCTAAGGTCTAAATGTTCTAGCTCCCTCATGGCATTAATTTAGGTAGGAATTCTAGGATACAAACAGATACGTTACATTATTTCACCACTGAGGAATGGAACACACTGCTATATCCTAATTTCAGTTCATACAAAGAAAAATTAACATCCAGAGTGAAATAAATGATTAGATTTTCTTATTTTAGGGAGGTGCTTTGTTATCTGATGAAATTACTGAGTGTCAATTTTGTACAATCAAGATTAAAGCCTCCATAACATTGGAATGCATAAGCCAGAAAACGTGGTACCTGTCTCCAGTGTTCCCAGGATTTCTGCACCAACCCCAGTATGCCCACCACTACCCCGACATCCTTCTCACATGAGGCAAAACAGAACTTACAAAGGGCTAAGGCTATGGATCCTGAGAAACAGGGAGACTTCCCCAGGACCCTCACAGCAATGGAGAACCTCTCAGATTATGGAGACCCTCCCACTCCCAGGGGAGTCTCCTGGCCCTCCCTGTGGAAGTGATGGACCATCAGTGGAGCTGAAGGAGAATCCTTAGAGAAGCTAAGAGCTTGATAATGTTGGATAGCACATGTCCCTCTGTGACAGGGAGAAAAATATAAACTAGGTTTCTCAAGAGTGTATCCTTTCAAGGAGAACTACTCCCACCACAGTTTAAGGTCTCTCTTCCCCCTTCACATGTGGACCGCACCTCTGTCATCTGCCTCATTCATTTCCACTTACCTGGATGGATGGTTACTCTCTTCTTTCTCTTCACACTCCAAGGTTCCTTCTTTTGCTCCAAAAAGGAGACCAGGTCTGGCTTTGACACAATGAGACCTGTTTATTAGAAAAAAGGGATGAGTATTGTTGGTGATGCTAACTTTCAATCCACCCTCATACTCAGTAGAGAAGAGAAAAAGACACTGTAGATTCAAGAAAATGATTTCCTGAAGGCTGTTGCCCAGCTGCCCCTTTAGAACACACAGGAGAGATGTCCAGTGTTCAGAATTGTCCTCCACAGCCAAGTACTAGACACAAGAATAAAAGGTGTAAGTTGGAGTTTAAGTTACGGGGTATACTATTTTCTGCCACTCACTGTACAGAATTCCCACGCATCTACAGAAGTGATGATGTTACCTTGAGGAAGAGGAAATTAAAGCTGAAAGGAAGCAATTGAAGACTTTTGTCTACGTCTATAAAACACTACTTTTTCCCTTTACTGCCCAGATCCACATTCCAGTCATTCAAAGAGGAATCTTCCAAGACACAGACAGTCTTCAAAGGAAGGAAGGAAACCCTGAGTGTGGTATGGAAAATCTGGAAGGAGTGATCCTCACCCAAGAAGAGGAGGTGTCCGTAGTTCTCTAACATCACATCCCTGTAGAGTTTCCGCTGAGTGTGGTTCAGGCATGTCCACTCCTCCTGAGAGAATTCTATGGCCACATCCCTGAATGTCAGCAGTCGCTGCAATAAATACCAATTACCGAGTGGTCATAGGCACAGTTCATTATGGCCCAAGTGATGAAGGAGGGAGTTAGTGTCATCAGCTAGACCCCAAGACCTGACCTTCAGGTGTTTACCAGCTTGTACCCTCCAACCTTGGTCCCACATTTACTAACCTCTCTTTCCACCACATCTTTTACTTGAGGCAAAACACCCCATGGGCAGAGTCTCCTGTGATGGAAATAGAAACTATCCACCAAAAGGAAAGGACTGATCTTGATGTGGGGAAAAAAGGCAGAAAGAAAGGTATATGAGGGATCCCTGGGTGGCGCAGCGGTTTGGCGCCTGCCTTTGGCCCAGGGCGCGATCCTGGAGACCCGGGATCGAATCCCACGTCGGGCTTCCGGTGCATGGAGCCTGCTTCTCCCTCTGCCTGTGTCTCTGCCTCTCTCTCTCTCACTGTGTGCCTATCATAAATAAATAAAAAAAATTAAAAAAAAAAAAGAAAAAAAAGAAAGGTATATGACATTAAATGACCCTGTAAAACGCAGCCCATTGACAAATACTTGAGTCAGTTAGAGTATAAAGCTCCTGGAGGAAGTCCTCAACTTTCTCAAGGTGAATACCTTCCTAGAGGGACAAACAACCTTAGTTTGACAGTAACGGGGCCATTGTATCCTGTTGAGTGTTTTTTAGCATATGAAAAGCCATTTGGAACTCCCTTACTCTGCACTTGCCCCAACAGCAGAATGTGTAATCAGTTGCTCCTCACAATCCCTGGGCAATTGGAGCCAGCAGGCAGCAGGCTGCTGCAGCAGCTGCAACTCTTTCTACTCATTGGTCCTGTCCTCATCTTTAATACAAACACGTTTTTGCACCAAAGACCTCAAGGTTCTGGACCTCAGCAACATTCCAGAACTACATCCCCCTGAGGAACAGCCTGGACCAGCCCAATTTGAGCTAAACCCCTGACTCACCCTCTACAGTTGAAACAAACAGTAACCTGTGGAGTAACCAAAATTGTCTCTTACCTCATTTATTACCAAAGTCTCCAGCAAGGAGGAGCACAAACCTCAGTTATATAACCCAAGTATGTGTAGAAATGCTGTCTTCAGATGCATGTGGGGTTTCTGCCCAGTTCTACAGACGATGACAAGGCCCCTCTTTCTAAATATCCAGCCTAACCCTAAACAACAGAAAACCTTTCCCCCTTGCTCTGTGAGTCTCTGCTTAGGAAGTTATTCTCAGTGATCTGTGAGGCAGCAAATCAAGTTTCCTTTCTGTGACATCCACACACGGGTATAGTTTCTATCTGTAGTTCTATAATCTTTCAGGATTTTAAGACTGAAATATGTGAATTATGATTCTTGTGTGGTTGGTTTGTTTGTTTGTTTGTTTTTTTATTTCAAAGAAGTAAATAGAAAGTAACTCTAGGGGTGCTAGGGGGGATAGGTGATTGAGCACCAGCCTTTTTCTCAGGTCCTGATCCCAGGGGGAGTCCAACATCAGGCTACCCATAGGCAGCCTGCTTCTCCCTCTCTCTATGTCTTTGCCTCTCTCTGAGGAATAAATATATAAAATAAAATTTAAAAAAAAAAAAAAAGGCTAACTATGACACTAAGGGTGGAGTAACATTGAAACCCACCAGATGGAGGTCCACTCCCAGAAGTAAATATCTCACTACAGGAAGGTGAGAGTCTTCCCTGTCCATTGGAAGCTAATGTGATGTGGGCCTGGAGCTAAGGATCAAAAAGGTATGTTGATCAATTTTTGTTGCAAAAAGCGGTTTCTGGGCAGCCCCGGTGGCACAGCGGTTTAGCGCTGCCTGCGGCCCGGGGTGTGATCCTGGAGACCCTGGGTCGAGTCCAAGGTCAGGCTCTCTGTGTGACGCCTGCTTCTCCCTCTGCCTGTGTCTCTGCCTCTCTCTCTCTCTCTCTCTCTGTGACTATCATAAATAAATAAAAATTTTATTTAAAAATAATAAATGCATAAATAAATAAATGTGATAGTTTCTGCACATCCTTCAGTAAACCTAAGATCTTTGGAAACATAAGAAGGAAAGTATGAATTTTATAGGAAGAAGTCTGGCAGAGAGGAGTAAGCCAAGGAAAGGAAGGTAACATTAGCTGTAGGGAACAAACTAGTAGCAGTGCCTAAAGAGATGGGGGAACAGAGGGCTAGCTGAGGACAAATGATGAGCCAGGGCCAGCACATTGACAAGTCCTGAAACAGGCAGAGGGACATTCCAATCCGGACTCAACTGTCTTGATGGTCACACTTTGCCTAGGGCAAAAGGCAATCTTAGCCTGACCCCTAGGAGCCTGTAAGTCTACTTTAACCTTTGAAAATTCTTTTAGAAATGTCCTTTATTTCTACACCCCCAAGGTAGGTGTTGGCAATCATCCCCCCAGCACATGACCCACAGTTATCCAGCAGAAGGGGCTCATACTCAGGTTTTATTAGATGGTATACGTGGCCTTTTCCCAACAATTGCCAGCCCCTTCAAGGTCCTGGAAACCTTGCTTCCAAAATTCCTTACAGAGTATGCTATCCTCAAACCCCTCCCAACTCCCAGTAAATAATCAGCCACCCCTCACAGGCCCAGGTTGGGGACTCCTCCTGCCCGCAGGCCCTGTCCTTGTGCTTTAATAGAACCACCATTTAGCACAAAAGGACGTCTCAAGAATTCTTTCTTGGCTGTTGGCTCAGGACTTCACCTAACATAGGTGAAAACTTTATTAGTGAGATATAGGTGAAATATAGTTGAAAACTTCCCCAATGGGATCCCTGGGTGGCGCAGTGGTTTGGTGCCTGTCATTGGCTCAGGGCACGATCCTGGAGACCCGGGATCGAATCCCACATCAGGCTCCCGGTGCATGGAACCTGCTTCTCCCTCTGCTTGTGTCTCTGCCTCTCTCTCTCTCTGTGTGACTATCATAAATAAATAAAAAATAATAAAAAAAAAAGAAAACTTCCCCAAAACTTCATCAAGAGGATTGTTGTTACTGATGTGTTTAAAATATTAATTGAGGGATCCCTGGGTGGCGCAGCGGTTTAGCGCCTGCCTTTGGCCCAGGGCGTGATCCTGGAGACCCGGGATCGAATCCCACGTCGGGCTCCAGGTGCATGGAGCCTGCTTCTCCCTCTGCCTGTGTCTCTGCCTCTCTCTCTCTCTCTCTCTCACTGTGTGCCTATCATAAATAAATAAATAAAATAAAAAATAAAAAAAATAAAAATAAAAAAATATTAATTGAATTACGAGAATACAGTGGATTTATACACATTTCGGTCACATATACTTTCACTGTCTTTTTTTTTATTGTCTTGTAATACCTAGTATGTATTTACATATTTTGAAAGATTATATGATTTATTCACGAGAGACAGAGAGGCAGAGACAGAGGCAGAGGGAGAATCTGGCTCCTCGAGGGGAGACGGCGTGGGACTCGATCCTGGGACTCCGGGACCATGGCAGAGCCGGAGACAGACGCTCAACCACTGAGCCACCCAGGCGTCCCTACCTAATATATTTTTAAGAGGAGTATCTTTAAAAAAAAAAAAGATTTTTATTTATTTATTCATGCAACACACACAGAGGCAGAGACACAGAGGAGAAGCAGGCTCCACGCAGGGAGCCGGATGTGCAACTCCAATCCAATCTGGGACTCCAGGATCACGCCCTGGGCTGAAGGCAAGCACTAAACCGCTGAGCCACCCAGGCGTCCCTAAATACACTATCTTTTTCACATTCTAAACTGTAAGTCTCCTCTTTTTAAAGAGTATTCTGAGTTATCCTGGACCTTATATATCTATAGCATTTATTGGTGCATTTTCCTACTCCTGGCCCACACAGAGCTGATAAAGCATCCAGGTGGCCACTAAAGGGCAAGTGCTTTCCTCGGCTGCTATCCCAGGATCCCATCACCACCAGGAATGTTGGACTCAATGTCTTCTCTAGGGATCTGTCAGCAAGGGTACATTTTCAAAGCTTGCAGAACTGTAATTTAAAGTACAACTGTTGGGATGCCTGGGTGGCTCAGCGGTTGGATGTCTGCCTTCAGCTGAGGTCGTGATCCCGGGATCAAGTCCCACATCGGGCTCCCCACATGGAACCTGCTTCTCCCTCTACCTATTTCTCTGCCTTTCTCTCTGTGGCTCTCATGAAAGAATAAAAACAATCTTTATTTTATTTTAAGATTTTATTTATTTATTCATGAGAATACACAGAGAGAGAGAGCGCGAGCGAGAGAGATACGGAGACGCAGAGACACAGGCAGAGGGTGAAGCAGGCTCCATGCAGGGAGCCGGATGTGGGGCTCGATCCCGGGTCTCCAGGATCAAGCCCTGGGCCGAAGGCAGGCGCTAAACCGCTGAGCCACCCAGGCATCCCCCAAATACAATCTTCAAAAATAAAAAATAAATACAGTTTTGGTGGCTTATTGGAAGCCCCGTTGGAGAGAAGGGAAAGAAGGTGATGCGGGAGAAGTGTTCTAAGATCGAGCCTTGGGTATTAGATTTGAAAAGGTTTTTAACAATAAGTGAAACCACGAGGCAGAAATATCAGAGCTGGAGGAATCAACACTTGCAATCTCCAAATGCAGGGAATTTCGGGCCAAAAAGGCACTGCGGCCTCTAAGCTGGGACACAAGGCTTACCTGAGACCCCGCCATCTCTGCTCCGTCCACCTCGGCCTCTAGCGAGCTCTCTCACAAGATCTCCGTGGAGGAGTCCCAGCTGCATCAGGAGAACACACCTTTAAAGGCAGCCAAGTCTCTCCACCTATAAACTGCTCCCCTGCAGGCAGGACTTTGAAATGCACAAAAAGCCCAACTTCCTAGTCCTTTGGGTGTGGAGCTGTTGAGAAGCTGTGAACTCCCAGTTGGAAATCAGGAACTGATTTTTCCTTCTCTGCTTCCAGGGCCCTCCCCTCCCCCAGATGCTCACAGATTCAGCTACAGCCTAGGCCCCGTGTGCTGTGGCCCTAACCCTCCTGACTCGGGTAGTGGAGACCATTACCCCTCCTAAGGCGAAGCCTGCTCTCAATTCTCAGAAATTAAAAGGAAGCCTTTCTACTTAACTGTGGCCTCACTTAGAATCACCTGGAGCACTGACTTAAAACAACGCTGTTGTTTCCACCATCAATTGACAGAATCCGAGGGGGAAGAACTTTTTTTTTTTTTTTTTTTTAGATTTTATTTACTTCTTCATGAGAGACACAGAGAGGCAGAGACGGGCAGAGGGAGAAGCAGGCTTCTCGCAGGGACCCCCATGTGGGACTCGATACTGGGACTCTGGGATCACGTCCTGAACCAAAGGCAGACAGACACCCAACTGCTGAGCCACCCAGGCGACCGGGGATGATCTATTTTGATACTCCGGGAAACATCTGGGGAGGTGACCGGCAAAGCACCGCAGCCCAGGCTGTGCGGTTACCAGATTTAAATCCATGCCTTCTTCACTGATAAGAGTTTCTCAAGATTTACATCTTCTCCCTCTTCCTGCTACACAAAGGGAGATACTCTTAGGAAAGGACCTTTCCCTTACAAATGCAAATATCTCTTCCTTAAAGAACCATTGGGTGTCACACCTTTTCCTGTGTCTTCTGTTTCTTTTTCTTTTTCAAGATTTTATTTATTTATTTGAGAGAGAGAGAGAGAGAATGGAAATCAGAGCACAAGCAGGCAGAGAGGCAGAGGGTCAGAAGCAGGCTCCTCCTTTACCAGGGAGCCCAACCCGGGACTGAATCCCAGGACCCTGCTTCTCCCTCTGCCTGTGTCTCTGCCTTTCTCTCTCTCTCTCTCTCTCTGTCTCATGAGTAAATAAATAAATAAATTCTTCTTAAAAAATAAAAACTGCCTATGATTTTTTCACCAAAAGATGGGTTTTTTTTTTTTAATATTTTATTGATTTATCACAAACACACACAGAGGCAGAGACGCAGGCCAAGAGAGAAGCAGGCAAGTCCAGGGAACAAAGAGAGGCGTGCTTGGTTTGAGGAGACAAGGCTTAAGTTGAGAAGTCTGTTACAGAATAAAAATTATTTCTGGTAAAATGGTTTGAAGGACGGTGGGTTTTCACTGGTGAGGCTGTTGCCTGGGAGGGATAAGAAAAGCATCTCTGCCTTTGGTTGCAATAGTAGGTATAAACCGCTCCCAAGGTCAAGCTTGTGTAAGGTCAAGATCTTCCCTTCCTGTTGGAACTGCCATTGACTATGAGTGATAGGGCTTAAGATCTCCCTCTGCTGAAAACCTCCTGACTCCATTTTAGTGAGGGTTCCAATTACTAACTTTCAATCAACATTTGATCAATATCTCAACATTTCCTTCACTCTCAGTATTGGGCAGCAAACATTCTCATCCTCAAATGATGATGTTAACCTTGTTTAGGATTCCATGTGATTTCATACTAAATTTTTTTTTTCTGTGTGTGCTTTATTTATGTCAACAAAATATCCTCCATTTAGTGTGGGCCAAGCCCAGACTGCTCCATGATGGACCACTTTGGCAGAAAGATGATTTTGACTGAAAAAGCAATCAAAATGGGGCAGATTCAGGAAATGTCGTTTTCACCCCCTTCACGGACTAAAAAGAATTTAGAGAGAGAACCTATCCCAGGCTGAAAGCTATCACCATATGTAACTACATTATTATATAAACTAAGTTTGAGAAACAGGGAGGAACATAGTTAGGCCTGTTTGAGAAAAGTTCTCTATGGCCTATTATTTTTGAGTGGCCTAGATGATATTTGTTTATCAAATATTTCCTCGTTTTCTTCTTCCCTGTGAGTTGAATTTCTTCTTCCCTTGGAGTTCCCAGACTTCAACCTTCGTCTCAAAGACATATATCCATTACTTTGCCAGTCTTTGCAACACTCCGTTCTGTGGGGAGTATCCATATGTATGGTTTAAATTTGATTTTCCTGTTTATCTTATGCCAATTTGATTCTTAGTCAATAATGTTCTGGTTTATGCTTTTGTATGTTTCTCCAATCAATATTTAGCTCCTATTTTATACAACCAATGTTAAGGAAGAAAAAGAAACAGAAAGGCGGTGCCCGGTATCTACATTCTCAGGGAAAATATGAAACACTTAGTACCAACTGTGAGTGTTATGAGAATTCACTAAAGTATTATGAGGATTAACTCACATGTTCCTAAGGTCCCAGCAAAATATCATGTGTGTGCACAGAGTAAAAGCTCAATATATACTGCATTAATAGAATATCTATGTTATTTTCCAGATGTAGATTTTCTCAGACTCTAGCTATGCCGAGCACTCCTGGCTACATAAATCTAACTCACTCCCCTATGCTCTCCTGCTTAAGGATTGACTCATTGTAGCTTCTTGAGATTTCAACAGACCTCCGATGTGGGGGAAACAAGGAACCCGATGATTCTGGAAGATCAAGTTTGACCATACTAGAAAGTGGCCTTCCCTGATGCCAGCAGGTCTCCTTGAGATCATACCAAGAACGATTAAGCACTGCTTCCCCTGCATGTCAATGCTCACTACTCCTATGTTCCTTCCCCTGAAGGACTTCCTGCTTAGTCTGGTTAACAGAGTGTCTTTGGACATAAATCCACCATGGTCTCCATCTGCCAACCTCCTGAACAAAGCAAATTTTCCCTTCCAACTGTGAAAATGAGTAATGGAATGCCTCACTAAAATGGAGTTGGAAAGGAGCTTTTCTGCCCTACTACAGGTAGTCAATTGCAAACCCAGCGGGAAGAGATGGGCTTGATCTGATATGGCCTTGATCTTACTTCTAGATACTACTCCTCTATTCCAACTGAAGGAAGAGACACTTATGTTTGAAAAATACTTTCCCTCCTCGTGGGCATTTGAACAGAAATGGACTGACTTAACCGGAAGTAATCACGAACTTCAATGGCCACAACTGCCTTCTTTGATCTTTCCAAAGGAACTTACTTTTTTTTTTTTTTTCTTTTTTTCATCATGAGAGACAGGGAGAGACAGAGAGAGACAGAGAGGCAGAGACACAGGCAGAGGGAGAAGCAGGCTCCATGCATGGAGCCCGGCATGGGACTTGATCCCGGGTCTCCAGGATCACACCCTGGGCCAAAGATGGCCCTAAACCGCTGAGGCACCCGCGATGCCCCATCCAACGGAATTTTTATCAAAGATAAGGTGGACAACCATGGTTCTAAAATTGACAAAATTAAACGGGTTTCCTATTTTAATTGGTATTTTGAAGGTTTCAAACGCTATCAGGAATGTAATATCGCCTCATGACAACCTACACTTTTTCAAATAAATAAGGTAAGCAGATAATTACAAAAATGAAAAGGGGCTTCTGGGAACTCTTCTTCCTCTCCCCTACCTTCTTTGTCAACTGCCTCTAGGAAGCCACCTCATGCTCAGCCCCTACCTCTAGTGCAATCTTCCTTTCTTCTCTTCCCTCTTAATCTCCACTCTCATTCTATCCTTTAGTTACACCTCCCTTTTCCTTTGAAGCTCCCTCTGCTACCTCCTCCCCTGAATCTATTAAAAATTTGCCTTCCTTGAGTCTTTTGAGGACCTCAGTGGACCCAATGTCTCTTATTTTCTCTGGAGGAAGGCTGAACGTTGAGCTGAAGTTCCCTAAAGTTCCCTATAGTGACCGAGGATCCCAATAGATTTGCTCAAGAATGTAACATAGTTATTCAAACTTCCCAAAGTGGTTTGTCAGATTTATATCAATTGGTCTACATGCTTGTTGGTGAGGGCCAGGTCAAACACTGGATGAAACTAGCCCAATGGGAACATCATGAACAGAATCCAAAGCAACAAAACCTGTAACTTTTGGCAAGATGCTACAAAACTTGCTAGAGGCCCCACCAATCAATTATGATGGGTTTTCCCAATCCTGTGGATTGGAACAAAATTCAGACTTGTACACAGAAGACCAGTTATTCCCTTCATGATGATTATGATCAAGTTCAATTGTCTTTAAAGAAATTTCTAGCCTTTATAAGTTGAATCTACTTGTGTAGCTTTTAACTTTCTATTTATTTTTTAATTTTTAAAAAGTTTTTTTTTATATATTTGAGAGAAAGAGACAGAGAGAGAAAGAGAGCGAGCACAGGCAGGGGGAGGGGCAGAGAGAGAGAAGGACAAGCAGACTCCCTGCTGAGCAGGGAGCCCAAGGGAGGGTTCAATCCAAGGATGCTGGGATCATGACCTGAGCCAAAGTCAGATGCTTAACTGACTGAGCCCCCCAGGTGCCCCTTAACTCTATGTTTGTTAGTGGAGTGATCCAGGATCTTTCCCTTTTAATTAAAAGCATCAAGATGAAAGGGGACATCATGTCCACTTCAGATTTAATTAATTAAACAAACCAGATTGCTCACACCCTGGAGAAGTCATCTAGAGGAAAGACCACTAAAATTTTTCATTATTCAACTCCAGGAAATGAATGCCCCTAAACAAAAATGGAAGCCTTGCTTCTGCAATTCCTTCAAGAAACCAGGACATTGGGATCCCTGGGTGGCTCAGCAGTTTGGCGCCTGCCTTTGGCCCAGGGCGCGATCCTGGAGTCCAGGATCGAGTCCCACGTCGGGCTCCTGGCATGGAGCCTGCTTCTCCCTCCTCCTGTGTCTGCACCTCTCTGTCTCTCTCTATGTCTATCATCCATAAATAAATAAATCTTTAAGAAAAAGAGAAAACAAAAAGGAAACCAGGACATTGGAGAAGAACAGTATTACATATTTAAGAGCTTTAAAAAAAAAAAAAAAAAAAAGAGCTTTAGGCACCTTCAGCTCTTTAGCCAACTTTTTCAATGTCCTCCTGATTCTCAGTGGCAGGGCTCCAAGGAACTCTAGGGGCTTTTCCCAACCCTCCCTCTCAATTGGCTTTGTGAAACTACTCTCCACGTTGCGAATAAATCTGTCTCTGTTCTTATTGACACCTGAGCTACACCTCTCAGTGCTCAATCCCACTGCTATCAAGCAGCCCCTGCCTCAGAATACTAAAACAGTTAAAATATTATGGCTCTGTAACAAATCTCCCTGGGTGCCTGTCTGAACCCACTTCCTGTGTCTAGACCCTTTGAGCATTAGACAGTCTTTTCTCCTTAGTTCATCTGCCCCAAATATTTATTTACCGGCCTGAGATTTCTTTAAAAAATGTCATAGTAGAATTTCTTCCTCCCAAAAGAGGAACATGATTCTAAAATCTCACAGTAGTAACCACAACTGGGAACTAGGGTAAATAAATGACACTTTAATATTTTCCTATGCTCTGTCTCTGATAGCAATTATAGTTGAGGTGAGGGGTAGCAATCACTTCTATTGGATCAACTACCATCCTCATTTTTTTTTTTTTAAAGATTTATTTATTTATGATAGACATAGAGAGAGAGAGAGAGGCAGAGACACAGGAGGAGGGAGAAGCAGGCTCCATGCTGGGAGCCCGATGCGGGACTCGATCCCGGGACTCCAGGATTGCGCCCTGGGCCAAAGGCAGGCGCCAAACTCCTGAGCCACCCAGGGATCCCCCCATCCTCATTTTTTAAAAAAGATTTTGTTTATTCATTAATGAGAGACGCACAAATACAGGCAGAGACATAGGCAGAGGGAGAGGCAGGCTCCCTGAGGAGTTTCTGAGGTGGGATTTGATCCCAGGACCCCCGGATCATGACCTGGGCCGAAGGCAGATGCTCAACCACTGAGCCACCTGGGTGCCCACTATCATCCTCTTTTTTTAAAAAAACTATTTATTCATGAGAGACACAGAAAGAGAGAGAGTCGGAGACATAGACAGAGGGAGAAGGAGGCTCCTCGCAGGGAGCTCAATGTGGGACTTGATCTCAGATCCTGGGATCATGCCCTGAGCCAAAAGCAGATGCTCAACCACTGAGCCACCCAGGAGTCCCCACTACCATCCTTTTTATGAGGAAAATGTTCAACCGATATTGGCCCAATCCACAGTGCCCCTCCCATCAAGATTCAAATAGATCCTCTAAAGACCTGTCTAGAATTAATCAATACCCTACACCTAAAGCAGCCCTTCAGGGCATCAAGCACATAACAGGATTACAAGGCTCAGGGCCTCCTTCTGTCCTAAGTCACTTCCTATAACATCCCTATTTTACCTGTGAGAAAACCCAAAGTCTGAGGATGGAGGTTTTCCCAGTATTTCTGAGAAACAAATAACATTGTTTTCTGTCTGCATCCGGTTGTTCCTAACCCTCATGTACTAGTGACATCCATTCCCATTGAAAGCAAATTTTTCACTGAAACTCATCTATGCAGTTCATTTCTTTCCTTTTTTTTTTTTTTTGAAGATTTTCTTTATTCATTCATGAGAGACACAGAGAGACAGAGAGAGAGGCAGAGACACAGGCAGAGGGAGAAGCAGGCATTTTACGGAGAGCCTGACCTGCGACTTGATCCAGGGTCTCCAGGATCACGCCCTGGGCTGCAGGTGGCGCCAACCACTGCGCCACCGGGGCTGGCCTATGCAGTTCATTTCTAAGTATTCCAGTTGATAAGGGTAGCCAGTTTCTTTTTGCCTTCACTTCGGAGGAATGGCAATACACCTGGTCAATAATGCCTCCAGGTTACATGGTAGGTCCTTCCTGTTTGTCACAAATCTTAAAGGCTAATAAGAATGACATAAAGTTTTCTGCAAGCTCTTCTTTGTTATGATGTGTAGTTGATTTGGTTCTTTGCTCCCTTCTCAAGCTACTTTACATGCAGACATTATCTATCCCTTAAAACTTTTGCCCGAAGTAGACTTAAAGTCTACTCCCCCCCAAATACCCTACAGGTTGCTCACACTTAGCTTGGATATTTAAGGTACCTGCTCTCAGAACAGGGACTAGATTTGGATTTGGCAGACTTCAAGGCATCCTGAATTTCCCCAAACTTAAAACTAAGCAGCAACTTTGAGGATTTCTTGGACTTTGCTAGTTATTGTCAAAGTTGGATTTCAAACTTCTCTTTCAGGTCTCAGTCTGTATATGTTTACATAAAAAGAAAAGAAAAAAAAAAAAAAAGACTAACCTAACCCTATTATTTAGAAAGGAGAGGAAGACATAGCCTTTGAGACTGTAAAATAAAATAAAATAAAATAAAATAAAATAAAATAAAATAAAAAAGTCTAAAAGAGTCCCTACCTTCAGATATCCTAATTATCAACTTTCCTTTTTCTTCTTTGCAAGGGGGAAGGAAATGACCTTGGAGTGCTCACTCAGAAACATAGGGACAAAAATATTGCCCACAGGCAATTATAGCCATCAACTGGACCATGTGGCTTGGTGATATCCCCGTGGCCTCAGAGCCATTTCTGCTACTGTCTTTTAGGTAAGACCACTGAAGAAATAGTCACACGGTCCCGTTGAACAACCTACACTGCTCCCAAACAGCAGAGAATAAACTCTTGTATCCAAGTGACAGGTCTAAAGAAAGCATCAGGGTACCTTGGTGGCTCAGATGGCTACGTGTCTGCCTTCAGACTCACGTCCTGATCCCAGGGTCCTAGGATCAAGACCCTCAACCTGCTCCCTGCTCGGTGGGGAGTCTGCTTCTCCCTCTCCATCTGCTACTCCCCCTGCTCATGTTCTGTCTTTCTCTGTTGCAAATTTATACATAAAATCTGAAAAAGGGAAGAGGAAGAAAGAGAGGAAGAAGGGAAAAACCAAACCCTGACTGGACCTGCACACCATCTGGGGATCTGAGGGTAAAGGTTTCCCTGAATTGAAGCAGACAATATCTGGAGACACAGATTTCCCTGGATGGACAGGCACATCATTTTCTCACTGGGGCTTCTTCTAACTCTATTGTGGATAGAAAGTGCCCTGGACATATACTTCCCAATGTCTTGCAGGAGGCAGAAACCTCTTTTATTTATGACCTTTTTGGAAAAAGCCTCATTATGATTCGGTGCACATTTCTGAAGGTTAATAAGGTGCAGATTTCGCCAAGTTTCTCTCTTAATGAGCTACCAACCCACTCTGGATTTTTGCTGTTGTTTTTAAAGATTTTATTTATTTATTCATGAGAGACACACAGAGAGAGAGAGGCAGAAGGATAAGCGGGTTCCCATGGGGAACTAGACGTGGGTTTCGATCCCAGGATCCCGGGATCAGGCCTGGGCCTAAAGCAGATGCTCAACCTCTGAGCCACCCAGGCATCCCATATTTTTTTTTCAAGATTTTGTTTATTTACCCATGAGAGACACAGGAAGAGAGGCAGAGACACAGGCCGAGGGAGGAGAAGCAGGCTCCATGCAAGCAGTCCCATGTGGGACTCAATCTCTGGACAGGGATCATGCCCTGGGCTAAAGGCAGGCGCTCAACCTCTGAGCCACCCAGACAGCCCTCAACTCTGGATTTGATTTGATTTGGTTAATTTTTATCTCTTTAAAGATTGCATTTATTAATTCAAGAGAGACACAGGGAGAGAGGCAGAGACGTAGGCAGAGGCAGAAGCAGGCTCCCCCCTGGGAGCCAGATGTGGGACTCGATCCCAGCACCCCGGGATCACGACCTGAGCCAAAGGCAGACGCTCAATCACTGAGCCACTCAGGTGTCCCACCAACTCTGGATTTTAATCCAAGAGCATGGTTTCTGAATTCAAAACTTTTAAGAGTATCAGGGATAACACATGTGGTTCTAAACAGCTTTTCTGAGATAACACTACTCTTTTAAATTATCTTTGAAGTTTTGCTATTCCTACCAAAGAGTTCATTTATTCATGGTTCGTGTTTATACATGGTTTTATGTTCACAAATATGCTATGTTATGTCATTCAGTGCCCTCATATAGTATTACACCAGTTTACCTCACAGCCGTTGTAAGAGGTGACTTCCAGGTGGCATGGAGAGAAACAATTCTTTCCGAAGTCCAGATAAGTACCAACAAATATTTTCAGTTGGCTACTATCAGAGCCAGGGGCCTGGTTTAGAACAAATACACAGTTGAATTGTCATTTACTTTTGATTTGTACTTGTTGTCTATCAATCTTTCGCAGAAAATATTTGTCCAATGAGGGGATGCTGGCTCAACACTCACAATCTTGAGAAGATACAAAATCAGATACGAAGTACCTGAGAGTTTTTCCC
The DNA here is from genome assembly GCF_048164855.1 of Canis lupus baileyi. Taxonomy (NCBI): domain Eukaryota; kingdom Metazoa; phylum Chordata; class Mammalia; order Carnivora; family Canidae; genus Canis; species Canis lupus. The sequence goes on along the minus strand of NC_132838.1, from coordinate 104,792,187 downwards.
TTGTAACCCCCCCTGTCACTCAAATGTGCCTTACGTTCTTTCCAACTCCTATGTACTTTCCCTCTGACATGAGACATGACAACCAGGAAAGGTCCCTCCTGGCACTGAGAGACAAAACCACTAAAGATAAAGAACCTGACTGAAAGCATCAGTGATGCTTTTAAGGAAAGATCCTGATTAAAAAGGGAATGTTGGGGGGATCCCTGTGTGGCTCAGCGTTTTAGCACCTGCCTTCAGTCCAGGGTGTGATCCTGGAGTCCTGGGATCGAGTGCCGCATCGGGCTCCCTGCATGGGACCTGCTTCTCCATCTGCTTGGGTCTCTGTCTCTCTGTCTCTGTCTCTCGTTCTCTCTCTCTGTCATGAATAAATAAATAAAATCTTAAAAAAAAAAAGGGAAATGTCAAACTTGGTAATGAGAAACCTCATTAAAATGGAGCTGGGAGGTTTTGGCAGCATGAGCTCTGATCCTCCCACTTGAAGTTAATTGTAGACTCATCAGTAAGAGATGGACTTGAAACTCCTGACTGGATCAGTCAGTGGAGAATGTGACTCTTGATCTTGCGGGTGTAAGTTTGAGGTCCATGTTGGGTGTAGAGTTTACTTAAAATAAAAAGTTGAGAAAAAAAGACATAGATTTGGGTTTACATGGGCTAAACCTTGGATCTGGATATTGCTCTTCGACCCCAGCCCAAAGGAGCCCCTTTTCTCATCATCCTGGGCAAGAGATCCAGCAATGAGAAGCAATCACATTGTAAATTCCCAGGTTACTTCAAAGGACTTTAAGTTCATCACAACCTTCCCTACATACTCTTTCTATTATTTTATTTTATTTTATTTTATTTTTTTTTAAAGATTTTATTTATTCATGATAGTCACACAGAGAGAGACAGAGAGGCAGAGGCACAGGCAGAGAGAGAAGCAGGCTCCATGCACCGGGAGCCCGACGTGGGATTCGATCCCGGGTCTCCAGGATCGCGCCCTGGGCCAAAGGCAGGCGCCAAACCGCTGCGCCACCCAGGGATCCCCTATTATTTTATTTTTAAAAAATTGTACCTCACCGTGCCTGGATGGCTCCGTAGGTTGAGTAGTCTGCCTTTGGCTCTGGTCATGACCTCAGGGTCCAGGGATTGGGTTCCCTGCTCGGCAGGGAGTCTGCTTCTTCCTCTCCCTCTGTCTCTTACTCTATCTCAAATAAATAAATAAATTTAAAAATTTTGTGCCTCTTCTTTTTCTTATAGGCATGCCTATGATTTTGCAGCTGCTTTTTGTCCCAGCTCAGGATATTTTCCTTTGCTTTTTTTTTTTTTTTTTTTTTTCCCCTCCCCCCCCCCCTTTGCTTTTGAATAAACTCGTCTTTTGGTTGTAAAATAAGTGGCAGTGTCTATTTTTAAGGTCACCAATACCAACACCAGTCTCTCAAGTGTTGGCTTTTAACTATGGAGCAGCTGAACTTGGGTTTGAATAACAAGACATCAGAGCCTTCTCAAGCGTTCTGTAAACTTCAAAGTCTCAGCAAAGAATGTAATGCTTCAGGACTGTGATTCCTGGTCTTCACTGGAAACCAAGGCCACTTGTGTTACGACAAGATGGTGGGTATATGTGGCTCAGGTGTGCTGTGTCTGTTTTCTCTAGCTTAGTACTACTGATTCTGGATTTATGTGGTGCAACATCAGGACTAGCACAGCACTTTTATGATGCCAATTCATGGGCTCCAGTCCAAACCCACAGCACCACAATGTCTTAGGGAGGATGAGAGAACATGTAAACTTTTAGTCACATTAGAGCTAGAGAAGCCTTAGTTAAGCGGTTCTGGGCCCAGGTTTTCCATTAGAAGAGCACGTGGAGTTTCAGGTATGATCATCACTGCTGCTCTCCCCCAAGATTCTGTCAAAGAGTCTTGGTGGGAACAACAGTGTTCTTTTAATTAAGTTCTCCAGGTGATTTTAAGTGAGGCCAGGGTGAAGCATGAGGGCTCTTCAGTAACTTATTAGAGTTGGGTGCTGGCTTAGGTCCAAGGGGAGTTAACAGTGTCTCCTCTACATAAGTCTGGAAGGGTCATGGCATATGGGTGCTATTTGGGGTTTGAATTTTTAAAAAAGATTTATTTATTCATTTATTTATTTATTTATTTATTTATTCATTCATTTATTTATTTATTTATTTATTTATTTGAGAGAGATAGAAAGAAGGCCTGCATGTGCCCTGGAGTAAGGGGAGAGGCAGACAGAGGGAGAGAGAGAATCTCAAGCAGACTCCGTGCTGAATGCAAAGCCCAATGCAGGGCTTGATACCACAACCCCTGAAAACATGACCTGAACGGAAACCAAGAGTTAGATGCTTAACCTACTAAGCTACCCAGGCACCCTAGGCCTTGAAGTTTGTATGAATCCACTGTTTTCTTTTACTTGGTTCCTATTCTGATTTCCTTTGGGGTGCCCACAAGAACATAGGCATGATAATGTATCCTCCAGTGTGCCTCTGATACATATTTGCTTTATTACAGGTGATATTAACTTTTCTTACTTGGCTTGGAGCACTGCCACATTCCTCCTGTATAATATGAATATTCTCTTAGTCATTCATAAGGATTGGTTGGATTTACAGAAAGATGTGCAGAAGCCTTCACACTCAAATTGGAAACTTTTCTTTTGAGTTTCTCTTTGCATGTAGTTTCCACTGGAAAATGAAAGTGCTCTCTTCTGTGTAGTTGAGATACTCACTTTTGGGAGTGGCGGTTCTCAGTGAGGTCCCCAACTTCTAAGTTTTCTTTGTATTTCACACTCATGTTAGAGACACATATTTTACTTTTTTGAATTTTTAGAAAAAGAAAACATGAATCACAGAGTTAACATGCTGGAGTGTCTTAAAATCCTAAGATATGGGCAGCCCAGGTGGTTCAGCGGCTTAGCACCTGCCTTTGGCCCAGAGCGTGAACCTAGAGACCGGGCATCAAGTCCCACGTCACGCTCCCTGCATGGAGCCTGCGTCCCCCTCTTCCTGTGTCTCTGCCTCTTTCTCTCTCTCTCTCTCTGTGCCTCTCATGAATCAATCAATCAATCTTTGAAAAGAATCCTAAGATATAACACAAATGATGATAGAAACAAAAAAAATTCAACGAAATAAAAGACTCAGAAATATTAGCTATTTTCTTTATAGCATTCTGAATATATGTTCAGAGTGTGAATAAATGACAGAGACATAATCATCCACAAATAGATTTATAAATTTTGTGCCATTGAGAATAGGTCTTAAGTCATCAAGACAATAGTCTACTCTATCAATTTTAATGTGTGTACTATTTTGAAAAGTTAACTGTGTGCGGCACCTGGTGGCTCAGTTGGTTAAGCATCCAACTTTTGATTTCAGCTCAGATTGTGATCTCAGGGGTATGGGATAGAGCCTCATATTGGGCTCTGTGCTCATGGAGTCTGCATGTCCCTCTCCCTCTGCTCCTCCCCCTGTGCTTTCTACTTCCAAAATAAATAAATAAAATCTTAAAATAAATAAATAAAAGTTTATGTGTGTGCATAAAATTAAAAGGTAGATCAGTTTTCTGTGGATATCTTCTTGTTTTCATCACTGTTCTCAGGTTTGAAAACTGTCATGAACATAATTTTACAGCAGTCTCTATCTTGATTGGATCTCTGGTAGATAAATTCTAGGTCAGAGATCCTAGGTTAAAATCTGTTTTTTTACATTTACTGGATGTGTGATGAAATAGTCTCAAAAGAGGAGGAGAGGTAGTTGGGTGGCTCAGTCGGTTAAGCATCTAACTTGGGCTCAGGTCATGATCTCAGGGTCCTGAGATCAAGCTCCGCATCAAGCTTCGTGCTCAGTGGGGAGCCTGCTTCTCCCTCTGCCTCTGCCTGCTGCTCCCCTTGCTGTGCTCTCTCTCTCTGTCAAATAAATACATTAAAAAAATTTTTTTTCAAAAGAGGACGAATATGTTTGATCTCCTAGAGTATTTGTGTGTGTGTGTTTGTGTGTCTGTGTGTGTGTGTGTTGATCTATGGAACTTCGAGAATCTAGTAATTAGTAATGCTCAGAAAGTATTGTTGTTGCCTTTCTCACTTTAACCTGTAAAACCTATAATTGTAATAAAACCCATTCATTTCATGTTCTGGGATAAATCTTTCCTTGGAATTCTACCTCTTTGTCATTTAAAAGTGTATTCCTTTATGTATAGGCTAATTTCTTGTTAGAAATGTAGACTCAGTGCCCTTCCTAACTCCTGAATCGGAGCCTGCACTTTTTTTTAAAGATTTATTTATTTATTTATGATAGACATAGAGAGAGAGGGGGGCAGAGACACAGGAGGAGGGAGAAGCAGGGTCCATGCAGGGAGCCTGATGTGGGACTCGATCCCGGGACTCCAGGATCACGCCCTGGGCCAAAGGCAGGCACTAAACCTCTGAGCCACCCAGGGATCCTAGAGCCTGCATTTTAACAAGAACTCCAAATCACTGTTCTGAAATTCTAATTCACATTAGAATATGAAGGTGAAAAAAAAAAAAAAAGAATATGAAGGTGCATTTCTAACCCACACAACCATTCCAGGTAACAAATATACACAACTTATGTAGTATGATATGAATTCAGTCCTTAAACATGGATGTATCCTGTTGACACCTTCAGTTTACAATTTATTTTGGAGAAACACACAGTATTGATAGTGGTTCTATAGACCAGATGCCATCTTGTTGCCTCAAAGGTAAAGAATATATGAGTATATGACATCAAGAGTCACATGCTCTACTGACTGAGCCAGCCAGGCACCCATCTCTTGCAGGTTTTTAAAATACACTTACTGGACACTTTTGCTCCCAATTTTTGTTTTACTATTTGCATACTTGCTGTCAGTTTGAATTTTTATTTAGGTCATGCGTAGGTAACTATAGGATATCAGGAAAACTATTGATCTTCTCTTTTTCCTTTATGAGCATTGTCATGATGTTTATTTTGAATTCTTTGTCAGGTGATGACTAGTTATATATACATTTATGGTCAGTTTTGGAGTTTTATCTTGTTCTTTCAACTGGAACATGTTTTTCTGTTTTTTTGTATGCCTTTAGGGTGTTGCACTGTTTTGAGAATTTATTTTTTTAAGATTTATTTATTTTATTAAAAATATTTTGGGGATCCCTGGGTGGCGCAGCGGTTTGGCGCCTGCCTTTGACCCAGGGCGCGATCCTGGAGACCCAGGATCGAATCCCACGTCGGGCTCCCGGTGCATGGAGCCTGCTTCTCCCTCTGCCTGTGTCTCTGCCTCTCTCTCTCTCTCTCTGTGACTATCATAAATAAATAAAAATTAAAAAAAAAATTTAAAAAAAAAAAAATAAAAAAAAATATTTTGTACGTATTTGTGTATTTATTTTAAAAACCCATCTATTTACTTGAGAGAGAGTGAGCATGGGGAGAAGGACAAAGGCAAGGGAGAGAGAGAAACCTCAGCAGACTCCCTGCTGAGCACAGAGCTTGATGGGAGCTTGATCTCACACCCCTCAGATTATGACTTGAGCCAAAATCAGATTCCAACACTTCCAACTGAGCCACCCAAAGAGAGAGAGAGAGGAGCAGGGATAGAGGCAGGGTAGGGGCAAAGCGAGAGGGAGAGAATATCAAGCAGACTCCTCACTGAGCATGGAGCCTGACGTGGGGGCTGAGTCCCATGAGCCCCAGATCATGACCAGAGTGAAACCAGGAGTGGGTTGCCCAACCAACTGAGCCACCCAGATGTCCCATATTTGGGAATATAAAAACCAGCCCCAGGTCCCAGGCTTTCTGAATTTGCTTTGTATAGAAGAAGACAAAGTCAGTTGTGCTAGTAAATTCTGAATCCTATTCAACATATTCTGAGGACGTATAAAGTCTGAGATTTTGTAATTTCCCAATTAAGGAAATGTTTGTTGGTTCCTATTTAGAATATGTTACATTTCTCTCCCTGATGTTTGATTTTAGCTCTGCCATCTCTCTGGTGTTTGCAGAAATACTTAATATGCTGCCATTCCCTCTGCCCTTGCTGTCATGTGTGACAGAATCAAGTCCCCTCAGGCAGCTGCAATGAAGTAGATCACGGCCCACACAGGTCACTCATGTCTTCTTTCCTGAGCAGAGTTGAGAGTTTTCTCACAATCTTGCCATGCAGTGCCAGGTGAGTGGTGAGCAAGCATAAAAACCTTTTTGTCCCTCTTTCATATGGTTCTTCTTCATTTTGTGTTTCCTTGGGGGTACTGTGTTCTCCCAGCTGGATTCTGGAGCACTCCAAAAGGCAGTCTCATCAGTTTGTTTCTCCATGGAGGAGCAAAGTCTTGGTGCTTTTATTCCTCTAATCTGCTCATGTCCTGTGATGGGCATCAATTTTTTACATTAGCACCTTATAGTATATGCACATAAGTATAGTAAGCGGAATAATCTAATCTCTTTCAGTTATGCCTTTTCATCACACTTTGTGCTATGGACAAAGACAGACAAAGATTCTTTCCATGGGGTGGGTTATATTGGGACGATATGGAAACTGTGGCCATGAGAATTGAGTTAGTGAAAGACTGGGAAGATGAGGGGGGAGTGGGAAGAGCAGAAGGAATATTATGATGGATAGAACGAAACTGGAGTACTTACCCATAATGAAATCCTTACTGCCAGGAGAGATCAAGGATCTAAAACATTTGGGGGAAAAATCTTACTTTATGACAGCTATGTTTGCAGAACAATGTCTTTATGAATGCCAGGACCCAAACCACGTTTTAAACATACGTATGCTCCAAAACAAAATTTGGTAAACCTGGAAAGTCACATACTCAATGCTGAAAACAATCGTTCAAATAATTTCAAAAATAGAATTGGATTAATTATTCAAATATTTCTGATTACTAGAAATTTACAAATGGAGATAAAATCTCTCCTTTTTTTTTTAAGATTTCATTCATTTATTCATGAGAGACAAAGACAGAGGCAGAGACATAGGCAGAGAGAGAAGCAGGCTCCATGCAGGGAGCCTGACGTGGGACTCGATCACGGGACTCTAGGATCATGCCCTGGGTGTAAGGCAGGCGCTCCACAGCTGAGGCACCCAGGCGTCCCTGAAGATAAAATTTCTAAATATCAATTCGAGAAGTCCTGTTTTGAGGGTTTATTAATTGTCCTTTCACCCACAAATGATTCCTCTTTGTTCCAAAGTCTCCAACTTTGATATTCATGGGAAGGTCTTTTTTATTTTTTTAAATTTTATTTATTTATGATAGTCACACAGAGAGAGAGAGAGAGAGAGGCAGCGACACAGGCTGAGGGAGAAGCAGGCTCCATGGACCGGGAGCCCGATGTGGGATTCGATCCCGGGTCTCCAGGATCACGACCTGGGTCAAAAGCAGGCGCCAAACCGCTGGGCCACCCAAGGATCCCTCATTGGAAGGTCTTGATCCACCCATCCCTATTCAGTAGTATCACATACTAGGTAATTTGGAGCCAGTGTTCATGCATTGTGAACTTAGGAAGATCTTTAGTGAGGACTCTAACTTCAACAATTACCAAGATATTTACCATGGGGATGGCATTTAGCAATGCAATGAATCTGGTGAAAATATTAACCATCAGTCAAATCCTAATAAATAGCAGAGAATTCAGTTTCTACAGAAACTGGAGAAGTTTTCTATCAAAGCTCAAACTTTATTAAATATCATTGATTCTCTCCCAAAGAGAACACTTACAAATGTAGCAAATGTGGCAAAGTTTTGTTTTGTTTTTTTTTCTGTTTTTTTGTAAAATTTTTTAAATTTTTTTTATTTATGATAGTCACAGAGAGAGAGAGAGAGGCAGAGACACAGGCAGAGGGAGAAGCAGGCTCCATGCACCGGGAGCCTGATGTGGGATTCGATCCTGGGTCTCCAGGATCGCGCCCTGGGCCAAAGGCAGGCGCTAAACTGCTGTGCCACCCAGGGATCCCTGTGGCAAAGTTTTTAAACAGTCTTCAAAACTCACTCAACAAAAAGTTTTTATACTGTGAAGAAACTTTACTTATATAAGGAATGTGGCAAGGCCCTTAACCTGTATTCAAATATTTTGACATCCAAAAGTGTATAATGGAGAAAACCTTACAGATGAAAGGAATGTGCAAAGTCTCTATCCGGAGTACTGGGGAGAAACCTCAAAAAGGTAAATAAAATGGCAAAACCTTTAATAAGCACTCCAACCTTTCTTGCATCAGAGAATACAAACTGGGAAGGAACCTTACAACGTAAGGAGTTTGCTCAAGCCTTTAATTATTGCTCAGACTTTCCTTGATATCACAGTATAAATACCTGGGGAGAAACCCCACAAATGCAGAGAATATAAGCAAAGCCTTTAAACAGAACTACAACCTAAGCAAACACTTGAACACTTGTACATTCATACTGGGAGAAATCCTAAAAATGTAAAAATTATGTGGCAAAATGTTTGTTTGGATTTCAAGTCTCCCTCGATGGAGGACAATACATGCAGGGGAGAAGCCCTACAAATGTAGAGAATATAGCCAAATCATTAACTAGAGCCACCACCTACTATAAATTAGAGAATACAGCCTGGAGACACCTGGAACAAACGTAAAGAATGTGGTAACGTCTTCACCCCGAAATTGACACTTCCTCAACATCAGAGAGTGCTTACTACATAGAAACCCTAGAAATGAAGAGGGAAAGATCTTTTTTAATTATATATTTTTGGGAAAGCGCTGGTGGCTCAGCAGTTTAGCGTCACCCTCAGCCCAGGGTCTGAACCTGAAGACCTGGGAACGAGTCCCTCATCGGGCTCCCTATATGAAGTCTGCTTCTCCCTATTCCTGTGTCTCTGCCTCTGTGTGTGTGTGTCTCATGAATAAATAAAAATCTTTGAATTATATATATATATATATAACAGAAAAAAAAAAGAAAAAAACCCAGAGGTTTATACACCATAAAAACATTAAAGACATAAGATGACAATCTATATAATGAAAAAAAAAAATCCCAATAAGTATCAGATTCACAGCAGATAGTTCTAACCCTATAGCACTTTGAAGAGGTTAATCTGGTCCAAATTTTCACTCCAAAATTGCAGGATTCTACATCTTTTATGTCTTTTTTTTTTTTTTTTTTTTTGCTGTAATGCAATGGAACCAGGGCAAGTTTAGAGGGTTTTTCTCAGTCAATGAGTGTAGCTACCTGTTGGTCATACTTTCTTTTCTGTTTTTAAATTATTTATTTATTTATTCCTGAGACACACACGCACAGAAGGAGAGAGAGGGAGAGAGAGAGAGAGAGGCAGAGACACAGGCAGAGGGAGAAGCAGGCAGGTTCCAGCCTGATGTGGAACTGGATCCCTTGATTTCTTTGATCCCAGGACTCCAGGATCCCACCCTGGGCCGAAGGCAGCCGCTAATGGCCAAGCCACCCAGGTCCCCTGGTCATAACTTTCAAGTGGAACCTGACACACCTTGGGAGCCTTTGAAATATTTTCTCTATGGTTTGGGATAGAGACTTCTTTTCTAGTTTCTCTTTTTGTTTGAAAGATTACATTTATTTATTCACTAGAGACACACACACACAGAGGCAGAGACACAGGCAGAGGGAGAAGCAGGCTCCTTGCAGGAAGCCTGATGTGAAACTTGATCCCAGGACCTTGGGATCACAACCTGACCCAAAGGCAGATGCTCAACCACTGAGCCAGAGAGGTATCCCTCTTTTCCAGTTTCACTGTGTCCAGAGGTGTGTCCATTGGCAACTCTGGCCCCTTGGATGTCTTCTAGGCCATCACCATCAGTCCCCAGATTCCAGGTGTGTGAAGCTTTAAGTCACAGCCATAGTTTCCATTGGCTGCTCCAATATCCTGTGCCAGATTCTACATGAGCAGATAAATACCACAGTTCCCATATGTCCATTGGGCAGGAAGCTCAACAAATACATCGCAAACATTATAGGCTTTGGATCTTGTTCTGCTATACATTGTATGGAACACATAGACTAACTCCATGCAGCATTCAGATGTTCCTCAGATGTTTCATGTGTAGGACTCATTCTGGTTGTCATTCTGTGCACACACAACCTAAAGGCCAACACCTTCATAGGAACAGTATCTCACCGAGATCTTCTCTGAGATGACAGCTACCCCAAGGATTCTTGTCCTTGGGAGTATGTTTGTCAATTTTTATACCCCTGTCTGCCACCATTGTAATTTTTCTTTTTCATTAGATCATGTGGAGGGAAGTGAACAACACTGACCAAGCAGGTGTACAGATATAAACAGATAGAACCTGTTTCTTTTTGCGGCATCTGGTCACGAGAAAACCAGATGAAGGGACACCAGGGTGGCTCAGCAGTTGAGTGTCTGCCTTCCTCTCAGATTGTGATCCCAGGGTCCTGGGATGGAGTCCCACATCAGGCTCCATGCAGGGAGCCTGCTTCTCTCTCTGCCTATGTCTCTGCCTCTATGTGTCTATCATGAATAAATAAATAAAATCTTTTTTAAAAAAGAAAGAAAAACAGATGAAGACTCATGATACAGTACATCCAGGGCAGGCCTGGTGGTGTAGCGGTTTGGTGCTGCCTGCAGCCTGGGATGTGATCCTGGATTCCTGGGATCAAGTCCCACATCGGGCTCCCTGCATGGAGCCTGCATCTCCCTCTCACTATGTCTCTCTCTCTCTCTCTCTCTCTCTCTGTATCTATGAATAAATAAATAAATTCTTTAAAACAAAATAAAATCTTAAAAAAAAAAAAAAGAAAAGAAAAAGAACATCCAGAAAATTTAGGTTAGAGCAAGTGGGTACCTTGCTGAATTCAGGATTGTGGAGTCATTGTGAGGAGAGGTGTTACACAGGGAACCTTGCTTCAGTTGGGCCACGTTCCGTCTGTGTTATCCTGTGAGTTCTGGTGTCATCCCTGATGGGTCATCCATGGACCAAAGACTTTTTTATTAGTATACCAGCAGCATTTATTTGACATTCTTCTTAAGGAAAGATTTTTAATATAAGCGTCCTAGAAAACTCTATTTATGTTAAGTTGCTTTTTCTTTTATTTTATAAAATAGAAATAAAAGAGACTAGACCAGACTAAAATAATATGAACTCTGTGTGGTGAATTTCTTTGGACAGGCTTAGCAATGATAGAGACAGAGATATGAGAGTCTACCGCCAGATCCCTCCCTAGCCCAACCAGATCTACCCCCTTCTGAGGCTGTGTCCAGGTCTGGCCTAGCTCTGGGATCTCTTCCCTTCCCAGGACCGATTAGAGGACATCAGATTCTGAGTGGCTCTTCCTTTCATCTCTTCAGGGCTGGTGCTCACAATTCCCCAAACCCACAATATGATAAATGAGAGCAAAGGACTATAGATCTTAGTAACTTCATTTGTGCTTTTTTTTATATATATATACTTAACTAATTTTTTGAAAGATTTTATTTATTCACTAATTAGAATACACACAGAGAGAGACAGAGACAGAGAGAGAAGGAGAGAGAGAGGCAGACACACAGGCAGAGGGAGAAGCAGGCTTCACGCAGGGAACCTGACGTGGGACTCAATCCAAGGTCTCGAGGATCACACCCCGGGCCGAAGGCAGTGCTAACCCACTGAGCCACCCGGGCTGCCCTTCTTTTCTGTGTTTAACATTAAATCCTGTGCTTCAAGTCAATCTGCTAAATTATCATTGAAGTCTGGTACTTCCTTATTGATAATCTTGACCCATATTGAAGGTGCACAATTGAAGTCCCCTGCTCTTGTATTGCTGTCTCTTTTTCTATTCTTGTCTGTTCATTGTTGCTTATATATTTGGGTACTTTTATGTTGGGTACATAACTATTCTAAAGATGACATCCTTCTGTCGAATTAACTCCTTCATTTTATTTTATTCTGGGAAAGTAGGTTATATTGATTTGAAAAACTGTGAAAGATTACTACGTATGAAATAAAATTCATTTTTAAAAGTAGGTGACTCCTATGTATCCAACGTTTGACCGAATCGACACCACAATATATGCACAAACAGTATTTTGTAGCTCAAGGAGCAAAAAAGCAATAATCAGAAGTAAATGTCCTCTTAATACAGACACTAAATAAATACACAAACCTACAGCTTTAATACAAACTTGTAAGTACATGTGCTTAACCAGCTTTTGCCAACAATAAATGAGTAAATGTTTTATATTCAATAAATGCACATATAGGGTATAAAACCTTTAGTCACATGTAATGTAGTTAGTCTAAAAATCAAAGCATAATGTAAGGTTTTCTTACGTGAAGATGTACATTTCAGAAAGAATCCAAGTTGAACTAAAGCCACAATCAGAAGCACTGTAAAGGTGACCCATACAAAGCCTGTCATTTGCATTGTATATAAAGAATAGCTGCCCAGGAATAATATCAGGAATCTTACAAAGGGGTATTATGATAACCTACCAGAAAGGACAAGTAAGTTATTTGGAGACTTTAAATAGCAGAGAACAATGTAAATCAAATTATATGTGAAAAAATCTGCAATGTATAATAGCCAGAGATTAGAAAACTGAATACTGTGGGGAAAAGATTGATTAGCCCATACTAGTTGGTTTCCATAAACCATTGACTACTTCTTTCAGTAATTACCAAGATTATCATTGCAACAATATTTTTCCACACACATCAAAATCTGGAAGCAGTAACTCCTTCTCCAATTGTCATTTAGTGTTCTCTTTTTCCCAACCTCGAAGCACAGAAGTAGGTATTTGAGTATTGACTAGTCATTTAGGGGACACAGGAGATACACATGTTCATAAACATTATATAAGCTGGGGATCCCTGGGTGGCGCAGTGGTTTAGCGCCCGCCTTTGGCCCAGGGCGCGATCCTGGAGACCTGGGATCGAATCCCACGTCGGGCTCCCGGTGCATGGAGGCTGCTTTCCCTCCGCCTATGTCTCTGCCTCTCTCTCTCTCTCTCTCTCTCTCTCTCTGTGTGACTATCATAAAAAAAAATTAAAAAATAATTAAAAAATAAAAAAAATTACATAAGCTATAATTGATGTACCTGGAAAAACACCACCAAAATTTATGGGAAAGTACATTGTTTTTCATAGGGGTATTGCAAGAGTTATAAACACACTATTTGAGTCCTACCAAAACTGGAATGGGGTAAATCTTTTTTTCCCAAATGCACCATAATTAAAAACACTGCACGATGTAACCACTTTATTTTATAAGGACCCGTGCCGTGTCTTCCTAGTCTTTGACTTAAAGTCTACTTTGATTGATGTAAGCATACCCATCCTGATTTCATCTGGTTTCTATTTGCATGGTATATCTTTTATCACACTGCACTTTCGCTCTGAGTGTGTTCTTTGGGCTGAAGGGAAATATACTTGGGTCTATTTCTTTCCATTCAGCCAGTCATACCTTTTAATTGGAGAATATAGTCCCTTTATATTTAAAGTAAGCACTGAAAAAAAAAAAAAGTAAGCACTGATTAAGGTATGGAGTTAGTGTTGTCATTCTTTTCATTGTTTCCTGTCTGTTTTAGAAATACTTGCCCTGTTCTTCATTTGCTATTTATCTTTGTGATTTGGTTATTTTCTGTGGGTGTATACTTTGATTATTTTCTCCCTATTTATTATGTATTGTCTACAGGTTTTTACTTTCTGGTTACCTAGAGGCTTAAAGAAAGACCTCTTTTAACAGTTGATTTTAACTTGTTAACTGCTTGATTTCCAGTTAAAACTTTTTCAGGCTTGAGAGAACTCATAAGAAATATGAATTTCCAGGTGTATGCCATCATAGGGAAGACTTATCTCTTCTCTTTGTGGTATCTGTGCTGATTTCCTCATTGGAACCACACCACCTGATGTTAAGAATTCAACTTATAACCATTGCTATTATCAAGATTCATCAGTATTTTCCAGGACTGCCACCTCTTTTTCCATAAAGACCAACTAGCTAACCATTTTATTTAAACTATCCAGAAAGATTTTAGTTTTAATGAATGGAGAATGATATTCTGAAAACTTATTTCATGTTAACTTACATTAATGTTATAACCATGAACAGCATCTCCATTTAGATCTTCTTCATATATTCTAAATCATGTTGTTGTTCATTTCAATGGGAAATGAGGTCTGCATGAGCCCCACCTAAGAAAGAAGGGCATCTCATCTTTGATGCAGCAAAAGTCAGCTATATAATTTCATATACCAACTAGGCATCCGTTAATTTTCTAAAAAAAAAAAATGCATTAATATGTACTAGTCACCTATCTCACACAGGGTCAGTGTAAAACAAGCACATTGAAATTATACCTTTGCAAAAATCCATCCCTTGTATCTTTTGAAACACAATATATCATTTTCATGTTTAACTTTGTGGTATTCCTTGTAAGTATTTTTTGAAAAAGATTTATTTATTTATTTATTTATTTATTTATTTATTTATTTATTCAGAGAGAGTGAGCGAGAGGCAGAGACACAGGCAGAGGAAGAAGCAGGCTCCATGCAGGAAGCCTAACATGGGACTTGATGCCGGATTTCCAGGATCACACCCCGGGCTGCAGGCGGCGCTAAACCGATAGCCACCGGGACTGCCCTACTTGTAAGTATTTGATATAAAGTACTGTCTAAAAAGGGTAACTGATATACTGCTTTGTATTGATTTGTGACATTTATTGACATTAGATGTTCAATAAGTACATTTCTAAATATTTAGGTCTTTCAACTTACTTTCCTTTCTGTAATCTCTGATGTTTTCTAAAGTCTATATAGAAAAACAAGGTCTTTCCTCATTCATCTTTTTGTAGGTTTTGAATCTAGTATGCATTTTGGGATACTGATTCAGGACTGAATTCCAGTTAAAGGAACTGCAACTTTTACACTTTATGGTTTCTCTTCTGTATGATAGCTATGATGTTGAGTAAGTCTAGAGGTTTATCTAGATGTAATGACCTTCTAATGATTTTCCTAAGATGGTAAGGCTTGAGTACTGGTTAGTGGGCTTGCCAAATCTTTCATACTTGTAAAATCGTCTCCACTATACATTTTCGGATCAGTAATCACGGTTTTCTGTTGTTGAAAGGCCTTGCCACATTCTTTACACATATTTCATTTCTCTGATATGAATTACCTAATGTGGAGTAAGAGTTGAGCAGTACTTACAAATCCTCTCATAGTTGCTTCTTCTGACACTCTTGGTGCTACTTCTGTGCTGTCGTTGAGGACCTGGTACCTCTGAGAAGAGGTAGCTAGGAGATGCTGGCACTCTCAATGGCCAAAGGAAAACCCAAATGAGTCAAAACGTTAGGGGTGACTTGGTGACAGGCACTGAGGGGAGCACTTGATGAGATGAGCACTGGGTGTTATGCTACATGTTGGCAAATTGAACTCCAATAAAAAAAATAATAAAAAATAGAAAAAGGAGTCAAGACTGAGAACAATGATCATATTAATTCCAACTTGATGGGGCAGGTTTGCTTTGTAGTGCAGTTAAAGTAGAAGCACAAACCACATGTAATAAACTAATGAAAAACTATTGTGAACAATAATGTTTGTCAATGCAATAGGTTACATGATTTGATGGGCATCCAATAAAGGAAAAAGACACACACTTCCACAGCTGGAAACAGAGGAGAAAGATACAACTGATGGGTTCCAGCACCAGACAGGAGGTGTCTACTAGAAAGGGAAACTTCTATGTTACAACTCTGCTCCAGCCAGAGCAAGAAGGGGTTTCCTCTGTTCACTTTTCTCTTCCCCATTCCTTTATTGGACACCAGGTAACTGTGTCTCTGCACAAGCATATGGCTTTTAAAAGACAAAAGAAAACTAAATGGCCAATGGTACAATTTGATCAACATCAAGAAGAGATAGGATGAGGGGAAAAAGTAGTTCTGTGAAACTACGCTTTTCCATTAACGCTGTGATTATTCAGCTTTTATTGTTACATTCCATGAGTTATTTTGCTCTCACAGTTTGACAACAATAAAAGAACATAAAAATCCTTGCATTCCTTGTTAGTGTTGTGCCCTAGATTACGAATCTGAGAAACCACCAAGGAGCCGAGACTGATACAAACACATGAGGGTTTATTTACAAGCTTGAGCTTGGGTCCAAGTGTACCCGAAACAGCGAGGCAGGGACTTGGACCCCGAGGTGGGTTCCAGATTAGTTTTATGGGCTGGTCTAGGTGACCTCCAGAAGGGATGGAGGAATTTCTGTTTACATTCTGATATGGGGCTTTCAAGGGCATTAATCTCTGTTCTCATTCTGATATGGGACTTTCTAGGGGGTTAAGCTGTAAGCTGTTTTTTCCTGTAACCGAAGTAAGGTAAAGTTCAGCTCTTATCACAGGGGCCTGACATTGCTGTACTTGGGCTAATGCTAAAGTTAAGGTGGAATGGCCTCATTTACTCAGCCTCCACAGTGACATTGGAGAATTTTTAAGTTTCTCATTTATCATTGCAAAATCAAGGAATATTTTATATAATTTTGTTGTATACAATTTTAGATGTAGGACAATCTGTCTTAAAGTAAGGATAAATTGCTCTAAAAGAAAAGAATATTGATCATTATCTATTCAAGTCAAGTTTCTTGTTGCTTAAAAGAACTTAAACATTCTCTCACAATCCTAAAACTTTGAAGCCTTTGCTCTAGTGGGACTTCTTTGATGAGTAAAGGCTGAATAGTGATTAAAGGCCTCACCACATTCTTTACATTTGTTAAGGTTTTTCTCTAGTGTGAATTCTGTGATGACTAGTAAGGTGTGAGTGCTGGGAAATGCTCGACCACATTCTTTACATTGGTAAGGTTTCTCTCCAGTATGAATTCTATGATGTCTAGGAAGACTTGAGTGCTGGCTAAAGGCCTTGCCACATTCCTCACATTTGAAAGGTTTCTCTCCAGCGTGAATTCTGTGATGTTGAGTAAGAGATGAATGACTACTAAAGGTCTTGTCACATTCCTCACATTTGTGAGTTTTGCCAGTATGAATTCTGTGATGTTGAGTAAGGCTCCAGTGCTGTGTGAAGGCCCTGCCACATTCTTTACATTTGTAAGGTTTCTCTCCAGTATGAATTCTGTGATGTTGAATACAACTTGCATGAGTGTTAAAGGCCTTGCCACATTCTTTACATTTCTAAGGTTTCTCTCTAGTGTGAATTCTGTGATGTTGAGTAAGATATGAACGCCTTGTAAAGGTCTTGTCACATTCCTCACATTTGTGAGGTTTTTCACCAGTATGAATTCTGTGATGTTGAGTAAGGCTCCAGTGATGTGTGAAGGCCCTGCCACATTCTTTACATTTGTAAGGTTTCTCTCCAGTGTGAATTCTGTGATGTTGAGTAAGAGATGAATGACTACTAAAGGTCTTGTTACATTCCTCACATTTGTGACGTTTCTTGACAGTATGAATTCTATGATGTTGAATAAGTCTCCAGGACCGTGTAAAGGCCCTGCCACATTCTTTACATTTGTAACATTGTCCTGTAATATGAATTCTATGATGTGTAGAAAGGTGTGAGTGTTGCTTAAAGGCTTTGCCACATTCTTTACATTTGTAAGGTTTGTCTCCTGTGTGAATTCTATGATGCTGAGTAAGGGTAGAGCCATGTCTAAAGGCCTTGCCACATTCTGTACATTTGTAAGGTTTCTCTCCAGTGTGAATTCTGTGATGTTTAGAAAGAGATGAATGAGTACTAAAGGTCCTGTCACATTCCTCACATTTGAGAGGTTTCTTGACAGTATGAATTCTTTGATGTTGAATAAGGTTCCAGGGCTGTGTAAAAGCCCTGCCACATTCTTTACATTTGTGCGGTTTCTCTCCAGTATGAATTCTGTGATGTTGAATAAGACCTGAATGAGTGTAAAAGGCCTTGCCACATTCCTTACATAGGTAAGTTTTCTCTCCAGTGTTAATTTTGTGATGTTGAGTAAGATATGAACACGTCTTAAAGGTCTTGCCACATTCCTCACATTTGTGTGGTTTCTTGCTAGTATGAATTCTGTGATGTTGAGTAAGGCTTGAGTGCTGTGTAAAGGCCTTGCCACATTCTTCACATTTGTAAAGTTTGTCTCCAGTATGCATTTGCCTATGTCTATTTAGGGAAAAGGAGACCTTAAAGGTTTCACCACATTCTTCACATTTGTACAGTTTCTCCCCATTACGTATTCTGTGACATTGAGGTAGTACTGAGTTCAAGTCAAAATCTTTGCCACATTCCTTACAAATGTCACTTTTCTCTCCACTATGAACTGTCTTATGTATACTTAGCCTTGATGCTTGACAAAACATGTTCCCAGGTTGATTACACCTGAATGGGTTTTTTCCCACATGAATTCTCTGTTGATCATCAACATTGGAGGACTGGTTAAGAGCACTCTCACATTCATTTTTAGGATTCTCTCCTGTATTCATACTACTTTGTGTACTAAGGTTAGACTTTTGATAAAAGACTTCCCCACATTTACTACACTCATGATGGTTCCCTAGAAGCTGAGTCCTCACACATTGACTAACATTGAAGCCCTGGTTAAATGTTTTCTCAGATTCACTGCATTGAGCAACTCTGTCTCCATTGAACAGGCTCTGGTAATTTTGTAGGGTCGACTCCTTAGTGAAACACCTCTCAAATGGATCCTGGTTAGCACTTTGTTCTTCATTTTCATATCTCTGATTTTTAGAAATATTCGACTGAATAGTCAATCCAATTCTTTTTTCACAAGGGTTCAAATAATTATTTTCAGCATGGACTAGGTAACTTCCCAGATTTTCTAAACTATCGTTGTTCCCTAAATATGTAAGTTTGAACATTTGATTTGAGCTTTTGTTTTCAGAAACGCACTGCTTTGTGGAAGTAGCAGACTTAAAAAGGGAGGTTACTGAAAATGTTTTATATCCTTGACCATTTTTGGCAGGGAGATTCTTATTATGGGCAGATGTCTCAGTTTCATTGTGTCCTTCATGATGCCTTTGATGCCCTTCACTCTCTCCATCATTGTCCCAGTCTGTTATGATGAAGTGTAAATTCTCAACGGCATTATTTTTTAATCTACCCATTGACACTTTTTGGAAAGAAGCTTCGATGCTTGGCTTTGACAGCAAGCTCTGGGTGTCCCATGAAGATATGGCTGAAAGAAAGCAAGAAAGAGAACTGTAAAATTATTCCACTTACTACTCTCAGATGAATATGCTGACAACCACTAATAGATAACCTGAAAATCAGTCAGAGAACATCAGCAAGATGGTCAGAAGGAATCATCAGGACTTTGTTCCTCAATGGACACATAAACTTACACAGAATGTACTGACCACATAGACTCATAGATAGCTGTAGTACTGTCATGCTATAGTACAAATCACTTTCTTATATCTCAAAAAATCAGGAAAGCACCGAGAGTGCAAAGTTTGCAAAAAGGGAGGAAATTTAAAGATTAACAGAAAAGGACAAAAGCGGATACAGCAAAAATAGGAAAATATCGGGCTCCACGCATGGCTCAGTGGTTTAGTGCTGCCTTCAGCCCAGGGTGTGGTCCAGGACTCAGATCGAGTCCCACATCAGGCTCCCTGCATGGAATGCAGCCTGCTTCGCCCTCGGCCTGTGTTTCTGCTTCTCTCTGTCTGCCTCTCATGAATAAATAAAAACTAAAAAAAAAAAAAAAAAAAAGGGAAATTATCGACAACAGGAAGAGTTGGTTTCAGGATAGATAAACAAAATTGACAGACTTTTAACAAATTCAAGTAAGAATGAAAAAAAAAGGCCAATTAAAATCAGAAGTGAAGTGACAGAGACAGTATTAACTGATACCATAAAAACACAAATAATAAAAACTGACAATGGATAACTATATGCCAAGAAAGAAATACCAAAAATGTGTATAAATTTCAAAAAAGATGTAAGCTACCTAGATTTCAGGATTCCAAAAAATATTTCCTGAAGAAATATTAAAAAAGTCACAACTGATCTACAACTACTAAGTAGATTGAAAAAATAATTTAAAACTTCCCAATAGGGCAGCCCCAGTGGCACAGCAGTTCAGCGCCGGCTGCAGCCCAGGGAGCGATCCAGGAGACCCTGGATTGAGTCCCATGTCAGGCTTTCTGCATGGAGCCTGCTTCTCCCTCTGCCTGTGTCTCTGCCTCTCTCTCTCTGTGTCCTATGAATAAATAAATAAAATCTTCAAAAACAAACAAACAAAAAAAACTTTCCAACAAAGTTTTATTCCAAGTGAATTCACTGGATAATTCAGAGATTTAATGTAAAAGTATTCTTTTTTCTTTCTTTAAAGATTTTAGTCATTTATTCATGAGAGAGACACACATACAGAGGCAGAGGGAGAAGCAAGCTCCATGCACAAGGCCTGATGTGGGACTCAATCCAGAGACTCTGGGATCACGCCCTGAGCCAAAGGAAGACGCACAACCGCTGAGACACCCAGGAGTCCCCTGGAAAAGTATTTCAAATCTCTTCCAACATTTTCAGGGAGTGAAGAGAAGGGAAATTATCAAAATAGTCTCTGTGACTCAAGTGTTACCAGGTTGTCAAAGGCAAAGGAAGACTGTACAAGTAAAGAAGATTACAAAGTACTACCTGTGAGGCGCAGTTATACAAAGTCCACAATAAAAAAAGCAAATTAGCACACTGAATCAAAAAACCGTTTTACAACACAATTAAAGAGAATTCTTCCTGGAATTCAAGGGTGTTTCAACATAAACTACAAGTTAAAGGCTCCACATTAACAGAATGAAGATCAAAAATGGCAATCATATTGCTGCAGAACAAGAATAAGAGCATATTGCACAATGTTTCACTATTAAAAACACTCAAGAAAGTAGGAATAGAAGCAAACCACCTCAACTTAATAAAGGCCATATAGGTATGAAAACCTGAAATCTAATATATTCAACAGGAAAAAACTGTAAGCTTCTTCTGTATGATCATAACAAAGGAATTTCACTTCTATTCAAGACAGTACTGGATACTCTAGTCTGAATGGGAAAACAAAACAAAACAAAACAAAAAACAAAAAAACATAAATGGGAAACATAAATCCAAATGGGAAAAGAAAATGCAAGTTTATCTCTTTACAGATGACATCCATAAAAAACCCTACACAATCTTTATTTTTTTGTTGTTTTGTTGGCAATCATTTGTATTGTTTATTTCTAGTAATTTTTTCTACGACACATTGCATTGTCAATTTTTTAAATACTATAAATGCCTGAAATAATTTGCAGTTTCAACTTTTTTCTTTAATTTATTCATTTCTTTATTATAGTAGGTTCCATACCTAACATGAAGCCTAACTGGCTAACTGGATCCTGAACCCAAGACCCTGAGATGGAGACCTAAGCTGAGATTAAGAGTCAGATGCGTAACCGACTGAGCCACCTAGACACCCACGACTTTTCTTCTGAATGTTACAAGACAAGGAACTAGAAAAAGAAGAAATTTAGCTGTGATCCAGTAGAGAAAGAAACTAACAAAGAAAAATCAGAGATAGAGACCATAATAAACAGTAACATAACATTGACATCAATGCCCAGATTTTCCAAAAAATAATCAAAATTTTAACTACATTAACTAAGAAAAAAGGAGAGAAGTCTCAAAAATTAAAACAAGAAATGGGACAGAAAACACATCTGATAACTACAGAAATACATAGTGTGATAATAGATTGTGTGAACAATTATATACAAACAAATCAGGTAACTTAGAAAAAAAACCCAGGACCACATACCTTAGCTGGTCAGTTCTACCGAACATTAAAATTATAATTAATGACAATCCGAACATTAAAATAATAATTAGGGATCCCTGGGTGGCGCAGCGGTTTGGCGCCTGCCTTTGGCCCAGGGCGCGATCCTGGAGACCCGGGATCGAATCCCACATCGGGCTCCCGGTGCATGGAGCCTGCTTCTCCCTCTGCCTGTGTCTCTGCCTCTCTCTCTCTCTGTAACTATCATAAATAAATTAAAAAAAAAAATTAAAAAAAAAAACATCATCATGTATTAAAAAAAATAAATAAATAAATAAAATAAAATAATAATTAATGACAATCCATCAAAATCTTACAAATAGTGGAATGGACAGAACATATTCAACATCATCCTATGAGGCCCAGCATTACCCTGGTACCAAAGCAGGATAAACATCGAACAAGAACAAAATAGTCTAGCTTGTTTGATAGCCAGGTGTTGCTACTCTGGCTTTCTTTTGACATCCATTTGCAACATAAATGTTTTTCCATCCAAGTGTAGCCAGTACCTAGCACCATAGAACCAGATTACAATACCACTGACCATATCCCCTCTGCTATATCCTTTAGCCTCATGATTTATCGATTCTATAACTGAAAGCCTATACCTTCCATTCCCCTTTATCCAGTTGGGCCCATCATCCCTCTCCATTCCACTCCAGAAAGCAGCAGTTCTGTTTTATTTTTGGAGTGGGTCTGTTTCTGTCATTTTTGTGGTTTCTAGCCATTGATGACAATGAATGAAAAGAGACCAAGGAGGTATTGTGCTGGACAATGTAAATAGACCTAAAAAGTACTGTGCTGATAAGTCAGGCAAATAAAAGCAAATAACATATGATTTCACTTATAGGTGCAGGCTAAAAAAAAAAGTGAACAAACAAATAAAAAGCAGAAACAGACGCATAAATATCAATTTCATGTTTTTATTTTTTAAGATTTTGTTTATTTATTCATGAGAGACACACAGAGAGAGGCAGAGAGAAAGGCTGAGGGAGAAGCAGGCTCCCTGAGGGGGATCGATCCCAGAACCTGAGATTCCAACCTGAGCGGAGGCAGAGGCTCAGTGACTGAGCCACCCAGAAGCCCATCACTTCATTTCAAATAAACCCATGGATAATCCCAAGAAGTATAAAAATTCCATGTTCCACATATTCTATAGTGGAACAAGCTTGCCTGTAACAATTTTCCAATGCTAGCAGAAGACAGAGGACTCTCAGATTCAAGTCCAAGGATCTTAGGGTTCATGAAACACCACAAACATCTTGATCACGCTAATTTCACTTGCCAGCTCCAAATCCCCATTTCACACATGTAGATGCTGCATATGCAGTGGGTTTGTGTCGCATCTATGAGATCCTGAGCATAGGGAACCCCAGTATCTTGAAAGCAGAGAGCATTATCTTCCTGAACCTTAGCCACTAATGAAAGCATGAAAAGAAACCACAATAAAACACGTTCAGAATACACTTCAACTTGTTAGCCATGTTGAGAAAAAAGGAAAAACCAGAAAACCTCAGTCACTACACAAACTAGAGAACGATGACTTAATACATTTCTGATTGATATTATATAGATCATTATGATGTTTTCAGAAAAAGACAAAGGGTCTATCTCTGTGGCCTGAGTATATGAGAAAATTTCTAAAAATGATAAAAACCACCAACCATAAATGTTAAAATCACAAATTGGATTACATTAAGAACTTCTCTGCATCATAAGCTCAAGAGAGAGAAATAGAGTGAGAGAAGGAAAAAAGGACTCATTCTCATAATATATATCTATAAAGCCTAAAGAAAAAAATACCAAAACAGAAGAAATAGGCTCAATAACCCAGCAGATACTTTGAAAAAAAGATTATCAAAAGGTTAATGCCCAACTCCATATTAACAGTAATAAAAAAGCAGATAAAATGACCACTTGGGGGATGCCTGGGTGGCTCAGCGGTTGAGTGCCTGCCTTTGGCTCCAGGCATGATCCCAGGGTCCGGGGATAGAGACCTGCATTGGGGTACCTGCATGGAGCCTGCTCCTCCCTCTGTTTGTGTCTCTGCCTCTCTCTCTGTCTCTCATGAATAAATAAATAAAATCTTTAAAAAAGAGAGATAGAGAGAATGACATAAACTACTAAGTTTTAGAGAGCGTGTGGATGGGGAGACCAGGTTCTCCCTTTGGTTCAGGTTGTGATTCTGGGGTCCTGGGATCAAGTCCTGCATCAGGCTCCCCGGGTGAACCTGCTTCTCCCTCTACCTGTGTCTCTGCCCCTCTCTCTATGTCTCCATGAATAAATAAATAAAATCTTAAGTATTTGGGAGTATCTATTAAAGCTGAATATGATTAAACATGTTTACTAACAATTTGATCTCACATATATAACCAGCAGATATGTGTGTATGTTCCACTAAAAGATAAATTATAGACTTACAAGCCAGTACTATCATGACAGTCCTGCACTGAAAACCATTCCCCTCCATTAGCCACAAAATGATGTATCAATTGATATTCACACAATGGAGTCGGATGGATCCATTCTAAAGAATGATGCACAATAACATGAAGGAATACAGATCAATTCACAAGCATAGATACAAAAAAGCCAAATACAAGAGTTCCCACTGCCTGATTACATTTATATAAAGTACAAAAACGAGGACAGCGATCTATGGCTTTCCGCGTTAAGAGTGCTGAGCCTTGTGGAAAGGTACCAAGGAAATAAAAGGAATTGCAGAGGTCAAGTAATATCTTTTTTGAGGTCAAATATTGTTTCTTGACATCAACAGTTTATAGAGACGTGCTTAGTTTGTGAAATTCAATTGAGCTGTTAACATACGTTCTATATATGTGACTTTACTTCAAAAAAATATTCAACATGGGGAAATTCTCTGGCTCAGTTTGTGGAACATGCAACTTTGATTTGGGAGTTTGAGCCTTGTGTTAGGGGAGAAATTGCTCAGAAATGGGGTCCTAAAAATGTTCACCTAATATTAAAAATAAATAAAAATAAAATTTAAAATTTAAAAATTCTAAAAACCTCCCGAAAAAAACTAGATGTAAAAAGAGAAGTGTCATAAAGTAGATATATTGACAAGGTGAAATTAAATGTAGGAAGGACTAGATTTTCAAAGAATGCTTTAGTTTCTAGCTCAAGCAATATGGTACTGATATACATAGTTCACAGAAAAAAAAAGAAAGTGTACAATTATTTTCTTAAAATGGATATAGGAACACAAGAAAGGAATAAAAAAACAGGGAGCATTTAGGAAAGACAAAAAATGTAGTATAGCCAAACCCCAATATCTTCATTAAGATATTAAACACAGGGATCCCTGGGTGGCGCAGTGGTTTGGCGCCTGCCTTTGACCCAGGGCGTGATCCCGGAGATCCGGGATCGAATCCCACGTCGGGCTCCTGGTGCATGGAGCCTGCTTCTCCCTCTGCCTGTGTCTCTGCCTCTCCCTCTCTCTGTGTGACTATCATAAATTAAAAAAAAAAAAAAAGATATTAAACACAAATAAACCAAATGTTCCTGGTGACACTAAACATTGATCGAATATATTCCACTGGAATTTTCTGGAGATAGAACTAAAACATGAGGGTAAAATTGAAAAAAAGTAAATGGAACAAATGCTGTGTAGTGATAAACAACCAAACAAGTGGCATGGCAAAATAAAAATCCTATTGAATAACCTTTAACGCCAAAGGAGTTGGTCACTATTAGTAGTTTTATTTTTGAAGATCTAGATGTACAGGATTTCAATAATGCATTTCATGGAGAATAAGCATAACCTATATTTGTGTGCATATTTGTACACACTCATATAAACATACACAGATATACATACATGTACATAGGGAAACATTTATTTTTAGCTGGAGACATTAAAAAAATACTTATCACAGAGGGATGACATCATCAACATGGTGAAGCAGGTAGTTCCACCTCAGTACTTCTGAGATAGACATCACTAGGCAACTCTCAGTACTCAAGAGTGAGACTGAATCACCCCTTGGACCACAGAGACAAGGGGGACATTAGAAGGGTAAGACGAACAATTTTAGTCTGACCACAATGCGCCTTCCCTGGGGCCAGCACAGCGCTCCACCATGAGGGGCCAGCTGGAACTACAATTGTTCCACCATGAGAGAGCCCATGGTGGGCACCCAGCATTCCCCAAATGTCAAGCTGATTGTTGGGTGCCCACACAGGTCTGGCCTCAAGGGGTTCCCTGGGGGAATCTGGGATCTTTTTTTTTTTAAATTTTATTTATTTATTTATGATAGTCACAGAGAGAGAGAGAGAGAGAGGCAGAGACATAGGCAGAGGGAGAAGCAGGCTCCATGCACCTGGAGCCCCACATGGGATTCGATCCCGGGTCTCCAGGATCACGCCCTGGGCCAAAGGCAGGCACCAAACCACTGCGCCACCCAGGGATCCCGGAATCTGGGATCTTATAGACATCTGCTTCTAGTCATTGGTTCTCAGAATGGGTTCCCTGGACAGGTACCTGAGAAAGTGTAAGAAAGGAAATTTGGGGAATGTACCCTAGAAGTACTGACATGGTAATGTGGAGATAGACACGGCAATCTAAGGTTTACAAGTGCTCCTGGTGATTCTGTTATGGGATAAATTGGACCTCTGCAGGAACTAAGTCACAGCTCATCCCTGAGTTATCCACAGGTAAGTCATTCCTACAAATGCTCTATTTGGGGTTCCTGGATGGCTCATTCAGTTAAGGGTCTGCCTTTGGCTCAGGTCATGGTCCCAGAGTCCTAGGATGGAGCCTCACCTTGGGCTCTCTGCTCAGTGGTGTGTCTGCTTCTCCCTCTCCTCCCTGTTCATGCTCTCTCTGTCACTCTCTCAAATAAATGAATAAATAAAACCTTTTTTTGGAAAAAAAAAAAAAAGCTCTGCTTACAGTCATGTCAATATTCTGACAGACGTGCAAACACACAATGTGCATAACACAAATCTTTATTCATAAATGAATTTGACTCTGTCTTTCTCAGCTTCCCGCAGTTCTGTCTCTGCCTTCTCTCAATACTCTCCTTGAGCTTCCTGAGATCTCCCCAAATACAGTCCGTTCACATTGTACAATGAATGGAATCCAGATGAAAGTGAATTGGAACTTATTTAAATATTTTTTCAAGTTAGTTATGAAATTCATACAAGACATTAATACAGGTTATGGGAGGCACCTGGGTGGCTCAGTGGTTGGGTGTTCGCCTCCAGCTCAGGACGTGATCCCTGCATGCAGCCTCCTTCTCCCTCTGCCTGTGTCTCTGCCTCTCTCTGTGTCTTTCATGAATAAGTAAATAAAATCTTTAAAAAAATACAGGTTACGGAAGAGTAAGTTATACATCCCTCAGGTACCTGTGAACATCTCGTTATTTCAACTGCATAACTAATATTCTTGACTTGGATCAATTGCTATCCTGAAGATACATCCAGCTTTTAATAAACTACCACTCTATTCTGCTTAAAATGCAAATGGAAACACTATTTAAAATTCAGACTGTTTCTCTGTGGTACATTAATGCAAGGAAAGGTGCCCTGGACACTTACTTCCTCGGGACTTATCATGCTTACAGGTCAGCCACAAGCAGCATCTCCATGCGGACTTTCTTCATTAATTGTACATTATAATGTCCTTAATCTTCCATGTTAAAGTAGGTAGGAATGAAGTCCCCCTCATACCAGAGCCCTGCATGTCTGTGAGACAGCAGCCACCAAATCATCTTACATGTACACAAACGATAAAGCCTTGGGATGAGAGGATTTCAGAGTAAAATTAACATCTGCCATGCAAAAAATGTCAAATATGGTCAAAAGAAAACAGGAGACACACCGAAAATAATAATCTCTCTTCAGACAACCATCTCCTCTCCATCCTGACAGGGATATTAACAGATACAGAGGACCGCTGAATACCGGGTTTCAACAGCGGAGGTCCATATATATGTAACAATACACGAATACAGTACAGTACCATAAATGTGTTTTGTCTTCACCTTAAGATTTTCTATTCTCAAGCTAACATTACTATAAAAAATACCATATATAATACAGGAATACATACCAAAAACTGCGATGATTGACTGTTTATGTTCCAGGTGAGGCTTCTGAGGTCAACAACAGGTTATTTCCGTGACACAACAGGTGTGGTTTTCAATTTGGGGCACTCAAAAGATACACACAGGTTTGCTTTTCTTTTCTTAAAGATTTATTTATTTATTCATAGAGATGGAGAGAGAGAGAGAGGCAGAGACACAGGCAGAGGGAGAAGCAGTCTCCATGCAGAGAACCTGGCATGGGACTTGATCCAGGGTCTCCAGGATCACGTCATGGGCTGCAGGAGGAGCTTAAACACCTGTGACACACCGAGGCTGACCCACACAGGTTTTCAATTGTAAAGAGGTGGTGCCCCTAACAGTTGCATTGTCCAAGGCTAAGATGTGAGTGATCTGTGTGTTTTAACTTTGGATTTTTCTCTATAATAAATACTTGGATTTCAGATCATGCCTGAAAAGGGATATTGACTTACTGCTTTCTTCTGTGAATTCTGATGTTATTTAGATTTCCTTTCCATCTCACAACTTACCAATTTTTTATGTCCTTAATGTTTTTATCCTTCATAAAGATGTTTCTTTTCTGAAGTATGTAGTAAAGCCAAAGGTCTTGCATCAATTTTACATTTCTTTTTTTTTTTTTTTTAAGATTTTATTTATTTATTCATGAGAGACACACAGAGAGAGGCAGAGACACAGGCAGAGGGAGAAGCAGGCTCCATTCAGGGAGCCTGGTGTGGGACTCCATCCCAGGACTCCAGGA
Organism: Canis lupus baileyi; assembly: GCF_048164855.1. Classification (NCBI taxonomy): domain Eukaryota; kingdom Metazoa; phylum Chordata; class Mammalia; order Carnivora; family Canidae; genus Canis; species Canis lupus. The sequence goes on along the minus strand of NC_132838.1, from coordinate 104,763,649 downwards.
TCATGTCCTGGGCCAAAGGCAGGTGCTAAACTGCTCAGCCACCCAGGGATCCCATATTTCTATGGTTTCTGCCCAGTATGCTTTGTTATCTTACTGATGTTCAATAAGAGTGCAGTTCCAGGCATAGATGTGGACACTATTCTTAACAACTCTATGTTATTCCACAGGATGCATTACCTCATGTTGAATAATTCTGGTTATGAATTAAATGCCTTGAACAGGGATCCCTGGGTGGCGCAGTGGTTTGGTGCCTGCCTTTGGCCCAGGGCGCGATCCTGGAGACCCTGAATCGAATCCCACGTCGGGCTCCAGGTGCATGGAGCCTGCTTCTCCCTCTGCCTATGTCTCTGCCTCTCTCTCTCTGTGACTATCATAAATAAATAAAAATTTAAAAAAATCTTTAAAAAAAAAAAAAAATAAATAAATAAATAAATAAATGCCTTGAACATTCTTTACGTTTAAGGGCTTCCCCTCACTATGCACCCTCTGCTCCACTATGCTCCTCTTTGTTCACAAAGTTTGTAGTTTCTCATAACGTTTTTGTCCAATTTTATTGTACGTTTGTCAGCCATCCCCTCATTATGTCTTATGTTAGGTTGTTAAGCTTAGGGTGGTAGTTAAAGGCTTTGCCACATTTTAGACATTAGTAAGGTTTCTTCTTATTGTAAAATCTCTGCTATTGAGTGCTGAACACAACTTAAAAGCTTTGCTCTAGTTGCTACATTTGGAAGTCTTTTCTCCAGCGAGGGTACAGGATATACAATGAGATTTGAGCTTTATTAGACTTTCCCACCTTTATTACTTTTATTCTGGTCTCTGTATGGGCACCGGGGTGGCTCAGTTGGTTAAGCATCTGCCTTCAGCTAGGGTCATGATCCCGGGTTCCTGAAATCAAGCCCTGCCACCAGGCTCCCTGCTCTGCAGGAGAGTCTCCTTCTTCCTCTCTGTCAGCATCCCCTCCCACGGGCTCTGCCTGCTTGTGCTCTGTCTCAAATAAATAGCATCTTTTTTAAAAAATAAATACCTCTGTAATTATGGAAGATAAAGTCCTCACTAAAGATCTTCCAAAGTTCTGAACACATGAATACTTGTATCAAATTAGGTATTATGTGGCAACTACTGTATAGTGATATTTGGATAAAGACCATCCTGTGTTTATCAAAATTAGAGACTTTGGAATAAGGAAGGATTACATGCTGGTGGGAGAACAATGAATCCACTGAAAAGGATTTCTCAAATCAATCACATTTAGAAATTTTTCTTAATTTTTAAATGTTTGACTTTCAGAAATATTTCAGTGCAGATTTATACAACTTTATATTTGAAATGGTTTGAATGATTATTTTCATTCAAAGTAATTTCTTTACTTTGGACTAGGTCACTTTCCAAAATTTCCAAATGTCCTTTCAGAAAATATGTAGGTTTAAAAGTGGATGTGGGTGCTTGCACTCAAAACATCATTCTGCAAATATAACTGAATTAAAGTGGGATTCTCCAACAATTGTTTTATATCTCTGATCTCTTCTGGCAGTGAAGACTCCATTATGGGCAACTGTCCCAGTATGCTTATATCCATCATCACATCCCTCCTACCCTCCACGACCCCATCCATCCCAGTCATTCATTAAGCAAAAATACTTAGGTCTACAGATTCCACATCATCCCTTATCACTCTATGGAATGAATCTTCTTTGCCTGTCTTGGCCAACAAGCCTACTGTGCTATGGAAAAACACAATTAAAAGATTTATTATTTATTTTCTTAAGATTTACATATTTATTCATGAAAGACACACACAGAAGAGGTAGAGACACAGGCAGAGGGAGAAGCAGGCTCCATTCAGGGACCAAAATGTGGTCCTCAATCCTGGGACTCATGGTCATGCCCTGGGCTGTTGGCAGGCGCTCAACCGCTGAGCCACCCAGGCATCTCCACAACTAAAATATTTAAAATAAGACATCCCACTTAGTGCACATACATGCATATATGTTAAAATGCTAATGTGTAAATTAATACCCAGTATAGCACTTTAGATGAATCTGGAGACTTAGGAACCACCAGGATTTGCTCTTCCATGACAACAAAAATGGACCAAATTACTTTTTTTTAGTGCGCCAGAAGCCAGTGAGGAAAACACAACACCCCCAGGCAGGTAAAGATGAAGAGCCACAAAGACACTAAGAAAGTTTGTGACACTTGTCCACAACAGCAGCTGCTCACCCTCCCTGACAATTAAATAAAAGAAATAACTCTTACCTCTCCTCAGGAGAGAAAGAAACAAGTGACCTGTAGGTTCAGCGATCTGGATTCTTGGCTGCTGCCTGAGGGACTCGTTTCTGTGACGCATGACATGGAGGCAGAGGGAACGACAGCACCCTCTGGATGCATTGTGGTGGCTGCTCAGACAAAGGGTGAGTGTTTGTTCAAACAAGAAAGAGACTACAGAGCTGAAGCAGAGGAAGGAATCACGTTAGGCATCGGACTCTTAATTTCGGTTCAGATCATGGTCACGATCCTTCAGATGGTCTCTGAACTCTGTACTTGAAAACTGTCATCCTTGGGGCACCTGGATGGCTCAGTCGGTTCTGTGTCTGCTTTCAGCTCGCATCCTGATCAGAGGGTCCTGGGATTGAGCCCAGGTCAGGCTCCCTGCTCAGCGCGGACTCTCCTTCCCCCTTTCCCTCTGGTCCTCCCCTGTGCTATGCTCTCATTTGCTCTTTCTGTCTATCTCAAATGAATAGATAAAAAATCTTATGGAAAAATTAAAAGAAAAAGAAAATGGTCATGGTGTAACTAAATACACAAGTAAAACCAAAATCACCACTAAATAATGTAGTGGAAAGTCCGAGACAAAAGGAAGCACATTGTTATGGAATTACAAAGCCAGAATAAGACAAAATTTAGCCCTAAAAAAGCTACATTAAAATAGATGCATTAAAATACAGGATCCCTGGGTGGCTCAGCGGTTTAGCGTCTGTCTTCAGGCCAAGGCGTAATCCTGGAGTCCTGGAATCCAGTCTTCAACCCCACATCGGTCTCCCTGCATGGAGCCTGCTTCTCCCTCTGCCTGTGTCTCTGCCTCTCTCTCCAACTCTCATGAAGAAATAAATAAAATCTTTCAAAAAATAAAAATAAAAAACAACAACAAACAGATGAATTCTTCTCAAAGAAACTTTCTATAAAACTAATTTTAAACTGCATCTATGTATCATAAAAAACAAGTATGAATTATTGGCTGGTTTTCACTGACCACAATATTATAAAGAATATTCATTAAAATCAATCAGTAAAGCCTGTAAGTGAAAATTATTTGAACAACCACTTAAAAGGGCATTATACATGGATCCCTGGGTGGTGCAGTGGTATAGCACCTGCCTTTGGCCCAGGGCGCGATCCTGGAGACCCAGGATCGAATCCCACATCGGGCTCCTGATGCATGGAGCCTGCTTCTCCCTCTGCCTATGTCTCTGCCTCTCTCTCTCTCTCTCTATCATAAATAAATAAAAATTTAAAAAAAGGCATTATACAAATGTATTATTTTATTAATATATCCCTCCTTGAACAGAGGATTTAAGACTACATCCCACTCCTTAGAACCAAGGAAATAAACAACATCTTCATTTCTAAATAAACACCAAGAAAGTTGCAAAATACGCTAAAGGCCACTATACATAAAATACATATTTGGATTAAATTCAGATATATTCCAAGGAAAGTAGAAGAAAACCCCAATGACTAATTGTCACTGAAGTAAAATTATATTTATGAACGAAAGGTTTCTTTAAAATACAGGAATTATACAAATTATACTTTATTGCTTTTTTTTCTTTTAAGACTTTATCCATGTATTTGAAAGAGAAGGAGAGAGAGAGAGAGAGCACAGCAGGGGAAGGGCACAGCAAGAAGCAGACTCCCCACTGAACAGGGAGCCCAATTTGCAGAGGGCTGAGCCCCAGGACTCCAGGATCATGACTTGGGACCAACTGACAGGCCACCCAGACATCCCTCTACCTCACATGCCCATGTCATATCAGAACTTTTGATCTAATAAATAACAGATGAATCTCATATATAACTAATAAGAAAGTGAAAACACACTTGACAAAATAAAAAGAAATTCCTGTCATACAAGACAATTCATACAATGATGCAAGTATTAAGAAAGAAGGTAAAAATTGAGAATTTATTATAGGCTTCAAGTTCTAAGGTCTAAATGTTCTAGCTCCCTCATGGCATTATTTTAGGTAGGAATTCTAGGATACAAACAGATACGTTACATTTTTTCATCACTGACCTGTAGGTTCAGCGATCTGGATTCTTGGCTGCTGCCTGGAACACACTGTTATATCCTAATTTCAGTTCATACAAAGAAAAATTTAACTTTCAAAGTGAAATAAAGAATTAGATTTTCTTTTTTTACGGAGGTATTTGTTATCTGATGAAATTACTGAGTGTGAATTTTGTACAATCAAGATTAAAGCCTCCATAACATTGGAATGCATAAGCCAGAAAACGTGGTATCTGTCTCCAGTGTTCCCAGGATTTCTGCACCAACCCCAAGTATGCCCACAACTACCCTCACATGCTTCTCACATGAGGCAAAACAGAACTTACAAAGGGCTAAGTCTGAGATCCCTGGGTTGCTGAGCGGTTTAGCGCCTGCCTTGGGTTTAGCGCCTGCCTTGGCCCAGGGCGCGATCCTGGAGTCCCAGGAGTCCCACGATCGAGTCCCACATCAGGTTCCCTGTGTGGAGCCTGCTTCTCCCTCTGCCTGGGTCTGTGTGTGTGTGTGTGTGTCATGAATAAATAAAATCTTAAAAAAAAAAAACAAAAAAAACAAAGGGCTAAGTCTATGGATCCTGAGAAACAGGGAGACTTCCCCAGGACCCTCACAGCCATGGAGAACCTCTCAGATTATGGAGACCCTCCCACTCCCAGGGGAGTCTCCTGGCCCTCCCTGTGGAGGTGATGGACCATCAGTGGAGCTGAAGGAGAATCCTTTGAGAAGCTAAGAGCTTGATAATGTTGGATAGCACATGTCCCTCTGTGACAGGGAGAAAAATATAAACTGGTTTCTCAAGAGTGTATCCATTCAAGGAGAACTACTCCCACCACAGTTTAAGGTCTCTCTTACCCCTTCACATGTGGACCGCACCTCTGTCATCTGCTTCATTCATTTCCACTTACCTGGATGGATGGTTACTCTCTTCTTTCTCTTCACACTCCAAGGTTCCTTCTTTTGCTCCAAAAAGGAGACCAGGTCTGGCTTTGACACAATGAGACCTGTTTATTAGAGAAAAGGGATGCGTATTGTTGGTGATGTTAACTTTCAATCCACCCTCATACTCAGTAGAGAAGAGAAAAAGACACTGTAGATTCAAGAAAATGATTTCCTGAAGGCTGTTGCCCAGCTGCCCCTTTAGAACACACAGGAGAGATGTCCAGTGTTCAGAATTGTCCTCCACAGCCAAGTACTAGACACAAAAATAAAAGTTGTAAGTTGGAGTTTAAGTTACGGGGTGCACTATTTTCTGCCACTCACTGTACAGAATTCCCACGCATCTACAGAAGTGATGATGTTACCTTGAGGAAGAGGAAATTAAAGCTGAAAGGAAGCAATTGAAGACTTTTGTCTACGTCTATAAAACACTACTTTTTCCCTTTACTGCCCAGATCCACATTCCAGTCATTCAAAGAGGAATCTTCCAAGAGATAGACAGTCTTCAAAGGAAGGAAGGAAACCCTGAGTGTGGTATGGAAAATCTGGAAGGAGTGATCCTCACCCAAGAAGAGGAGGTGTCCGTAGTTCTCTAACATCACATCCCTGTAGAGTTTCCGCTGAGTGTGGTTCAGGCATGTCCACTCCTCCTGAGAGAATTCTATGGCCACATCCCTGAATGTCAGCAGTCGCTGCAATAAATACCAATTACCGAGTGGTCATAGGCAGAGTTCATTATGGCCCAAGTGATGAAGGAGGGAGTTAGTGTCATCAGCTAGACCCCAAGACCTGACCTTCAGGTGTTTACCAGCTTGTACCCTCCAACCTTGGTCCCACATTTACTAACCTCTCTTTCCACCACATCTTTTACTTGAGGCAAAACACCCCATGGGCAGAGTCTCCTGTGATGGAAACAGAAACTATCCACCAAAAGGAAAGGACTGATCTTGAGGTGGGGAAAAAAGGCAGAAAGAAAGGTATGTGACATTAAATGGCTCTGAAAAATGCAGCCCATTGACAAATACTTGAGTCAGAGTATAAAGCTCCTGGAGGAAGTCCTCAACTTTCTCAAGGTGAATACCTTCCTAGAGGGACAAACAACCTTAGTTTGACAGTAATGGGGCCATTGTATCCTGTTGAGTGTCTTTGAGCATATGAAAAGCCATTTGGAACTCCCTTACTCTGTACTTGCCCCAACAGCAGAATGTGTAATCAGTTGTTCCTCACAGTCCCTGGGCAATTGGAGCCAGCAGGCAGCAGGCTGCTGCAGCAGCTGCAACTCTTTCTACTCATTGGTCCTGTCCTCATCTTTAATACAAACACGTTTTTGCACCAAAGACCTCTCAAGAATTCTTGACCTCAAGGTTCTGGACCTCAGCAACATTCCAGAACTACATCCCCCTGAGGAACAGCCTGGACCAGCCCAATTTGAGCTAAACCCCTGACTCACCCTCTACAGTTGAAACAAACAGTAACCTGTGGAGTAACCAAAATTGTCTCTTACTTCATTTATTACCAAAGTCTCCAGCAAGGAGGAGCACAAACCTCAGTTATATAACCCAAGTATGTGTAGAAGTGCTGTCTTCAGATGCATGTGGGGTTTCCGCCCAGTTCTACAGAGGATGACAAGGCCCTTCTTTCTAAATATCCAGCCTAACCCTAAACAACAGGAAACCTTTCCCCCTTGCTCTGTGAGTCTCTGCTTAGGAAGTTATTCTCAGTGATCTGTGAGGCAGCAAATCAAGTTTCCTTTCTGTGACATCCACACACGGGTATAGTTTCTATCTGTAGTTCTATAATCTTTCAGGATTTTAAGACAGTGAAATACGTCAATTATGTGATTCTTGTGTGTGTGTTGTATTACAAAAAAGCAAATAGAAAGTAACTCTAGGGGTGCTAGGGTGGATAGGTGATTGAGCACCAGCCTTTGTCTCAGGTCCTGATCCCAGGGGGAGTCCAGCATCGGGCTACCCATAGGCAGCCTGCTTCTCCCTCTCCCCATGTCTCTGCCTCTCTCTCTGTGCCTCTGAGGAATAAATATATAAAAAAAAATTAAAAAAAAGAAGACTACTATGACACTAAGTGTGGAGTAACATTGAAACCCACCAGATGGAGGTCTGATTGAGAGCCTTCACTCCCAGAAGTAAATATCTCACTACGGGAAGGTGAGAGCCTTCCCTGTCCATTGGAAGCTAATGTGATGTGAGCCTGGAGCTAAGGATCAAAAAGGTATGCTGATCAATTTTTGTTGCAAAATCCTGTTTCTATTAAGACAGGGACAGGACCACAGGAGGGCAGAAAGACCTGAGGTATCCTTTTGAAAAGCCAATCATTATATACTTTTAAGATGGGGGCAAAGATGGGCAGCTCTGGTGGCTCAGCGGTTTAGCGCCTCCTTCAGCCCAGGGCGTGATCCTGGAGACTCAGGATCCAGTCCCAGGTCAGCTCCCTGCGTGGAGCCTGCTTTTCCCTCTGCCTGTGTCTCTGCCTCTCTCTCTCCTCTCCGTGTATTCTAATGAATAAATAAATAAAATCTTTTTAAAAAAAAGAGATGGGGGCAAAGATAAGGTGAGTTTCTAAAGAGATTTTCATATATTAACGAAGACTTACAGGATCCTGGAGGTCTGGCTATTGCCAAACAAAAGTTGCTTTTGGCCTCTAACAAAGCATTAACATTAAGGCAGTTGTGAATTCCTTCAGTCCTCTCAGACTCTGCCCATCTCAAGTATTTATCAGGGGACATTCTTTTGCTTTTGTTCTCATTAGAAACTAGAAGCCAGAGAAATTCAGAATTTTCCTGTTTAAATGTGATAGTGGGATCCCTGGGTGGCGCAGCGGTTTGGCGCCTGCCTTTGGCCCTGGGCGCGATCCTGGAGACCCGGGATCGAATCCCATGTCGGGCTCCCGGTGCATGGAGCCTGCTTCTCCCTCTGCCTGTGTCTCTGCCTCTCTCTCTGTGACTATCATAAATAAATTAAAATAAATAAATAAATAAATAAATAAATAAATAAATAAATAAATGTGATAGTTTCTGCACATCCTTCAGTAAACCTAAGATCCTTAGGAAAGATAAGAAGGAAAGTATGAATTTTATAGGGAGAAGTCTGGCAGAGAGGAGCAAGCCAAGGAAAGGAAGGTAACATTAACTGTAGGAAACAAACTAGTAGCAGTGCCTAAAGAGATGGGGGAACAGAGGGCTAGCTGAGGACAAATGATGAGCCAGGGCCAGCACATTGACAAGTCCTTGAAACAGGCAGAGGGACATTCCTCTCTGGACTCAACTGTCTCGATGGTCACACTTTGCGTAGGGTAAAAGGCAATCTTTGCCTGACCCCCAGGAGGCTGTAAGTCTACTTTAACCTTTGAAAATTCTTTTAGAAATGTCCTTTATTTCTAGACACCCAAGGTAGGTGTTGGCGATCATCCCCCCAGCACATGACCCACAGTTATCCATCTGAAGGGGCTCATACTCAGGTTTTATTAGACGGTATACGTGGCCTTTTCCCAACAATTGCCAGCCCCTTCAAGGTCCTGGAAACCTTCCTTCCAGAATTCCTTAGAGAGTATGCTATCCTCAAACCCCTCCCAACTCCCAGGTAAATAATCAGCCACCCCTCACAGGCCCAGGTTGGGGACTCTTCCTGCCCGCAGGCCCTGTCCTTGTGCTTTAATAGAACCACCATTTAGCACCAAAGGACGTCTCAAGAATTCTTTCTTGGCTGTTGGCGCAGGACTTCACCTAACATAGGTGAAAACTTTATTAGTGAGATATAGGTGAAATATAGTTGAAAACTTCCCCAAAACTTCATCAAGAGGATTGTCGTTCCTGAGGTGTTTAGAATAGTAATTGAATTATGAGAATACAGTGGATTTATACAAATTTTGGTCACATACTTTCACTGTCTTGTAATACCTAGTATATATTTACATATTTTTAAGGATTTTATTATTTATTCATGAGAGACAGAGAGAGAGGCAGAGACACAGGCAGAGGGAGAATCTGGCTCCTCGAGGGGAGCTGGTGTGGGACTCCATCCTGGGACGCCGGGTCCATGCCCGGAGCCAGAGACAGACGCTCAACCACTGAGCCACCCAGGCGTCCCTACCTAATATATTTTTAAGAGGAGTATCTTTAAAAAAAAAAAAAAGATTTTTATTTATTTATTCATGCGACACACACAGAGGCAGAGACACAGAGGAGAAGCAGGCTCCACGCAGGGAGCCCGATGTGCAACTCCAATCCAATCTGGGACTCCAGGATCACGCCCTGGGCTGAAGGCAAGCACTAAACCGCTGAGCCACCCAGGCGTCCCTAAATACACTATCTTTTTCACATTCTAAACTGTAAGTCTCCTCTTTTTAAAGAGTATTCTGAGTTATCCTGGACCTTATATATCTATAGCATTTATTGGTGCATTTTCCTACTCCTGGCCCACACAGAGCTGATAAAGCATCCAGGTGGCCACTAAAGGGCAAGTGCTTTCCTCGGCTGCTATCCCAGGATCCCATCACCACCAGGAATGTTGGACTCAATGTCTTCTCTAGGGATCTGTCAGCAAGGGTACATTTTCAAAGCTTGCAGAACTGTAATTTAAAGTACAACTGTTGGGATGCCTGGGTGGCTCAGCGGTTGGATGTCTGCCTTCAGCTGAGGTCGTGATCCCGGGATCAAGTCCCACATCGGGCTCCCCACATGGAACCTGCTTCTCCCTCTACCTATTTCTCTGCCTTTCTCTCTGTGGCTCTCATGAAAGAATAAAAACAATCTTTATTTTATTTTAAGATTTTATTTATTTATTCATGAGAATACACAGAGAGAGAGAGAGCGCGAGCGAGAGAGATACGGAGACGCAGAGACACAGGCAGAGGGTGAAGCAGGCTCCATGCAGGGAGCCGGATGTGGGGCTCGATCCCGGGTCTCCAGGATCAAGCCCTGGTCCTAAGGCAGGCGCTAAACCGCTGAGCCACCCAGGCATCCCCCAAATACAATCTTCAAAAATAAAAAATAAATACAGTTTTGGTGGCTTATTGGAAGCCCCGTTGGAGAGAAGGGAAAGAAGGTGATGGGGGAGAAGTGTTCTAAGATCGAGCCTTGGGTATTAGATTTGAAAAGGTTTTTAACAATAAGTGAAACCACGAGGCAGAAATATCAGAGCTGGAGGAATCAACACTTGCAATCTCCAAATGCAGGGAATTTCGGGCCAAAAAGGCACTGCGGCCTCTAAGCTGGGACACAAGGCTTACCTGAGACCCCGCCATCTCTGCTCCGTCCACCTCGGCCTCTAGCGAGCTCTCTCACAAGATCTCCGCGGAGGAGTCCCAGCTGCATCAGGAGAACACACCTTTAAAGGCAGCCAAGTCTCTCCACCTATAAACTGCTCCCCTGCAGGCAGGACTTTGAAATGCACAAAAAGCCCAACTTCCTAGTCCTTTGGGTGTGGAGCTGTTGAGAAGCTGTGAACTCCCAGTTGGAAATCAGGAACTGATTTTTCCTTCTCTGCTTCCAGGGCCCTCCCCTCCCCCAGATGCTCACAGATTCAGCTACAGCCTAGGCCCCGTGTGCTGTGGCCCTAACCCTCCTGACTCGGGTAGTGGAGACCATTACCCCTCCTAAGGCGAAGCCTGCTCTCAATTCTCAGAAATTAAAAGGAAGCCTTTCTACTTAACTGTGGCCTCACTTAGAATCACCCGGAGCACTGACTTAATACAACGCTGTTGTTTCCACCCACACCAACTGACGGAATCCGAGGGGAATGATGATCCTTTTTGATAGTCCAGGAAACATCTGGGGAGGTGACTGGTAACGAAGGCTCTGCTATTATCGGATTTTAATCCAGGCCTTCTCCATGGATCAGAGTTTCTGGAGATTTACCTTTTCCCTCTTCCTGCTACACAAAGGGAGAGACTCAGTAACGGACCTTTCCCTTATGCAAAATGTCTCTTTAGACAGTAAGTACTGGGTTTTACAGCTTTTCCTTTCTCTGTTTTTTTTTTTTTTCTTTTTTAAAAGATTTTGGATATTTATTTGAGAAAGAGAGTGAGAAAGAGCACAAGCAAAGGGAATGGCAGAGAGGGAAAACCAGGCTCCTTGCTGAGCAGGGAGCCTGACCCAGGACTCAATCCCAGGACCCTGGGCTCTGGATCTCAGATGAAGGCAGAGGCTTAATCCATTGAGCCACCCAAGCACCCCTGTCTGTGCATTAAAATACCCAGCCTAAAATAATCCTTATGCCAAAAGACATATTTTGGGGTAACAAATTGCTCTCCTTCAGCAGGTAAATGTTGATTTTCAAAACTACCTGTTGATAAAGTTTTAGAATATAGGTGAGGTCCAGAGCCAACAACCAAGAAAGAATTCTTGAGATGTCCTTTTGTGCTAAATGGTGGTTCTATTAAAGCACAAGGACAGGGCCTGCGGGCAGGAAGAGTCCCCAGCCAGGGCCTGTGAGGGGTGGCTGATTATTCACCTGGGAGTTGGGAGGGGTTTGAGGATAGCATACTCTCTAAGGAATTCTGGAAACAAGGTTTCCAGGACCTTGAAGGGGCTGGCAATTGTTGGGAAAGGCCACTATATTACCGTCTAAAAAAAGCTGAGTCATGAGACCCTTTAGATGGCTATTGGTGGGTCATGTGCTTGGAGGATGATTTGCAACAGGTATCCTGGGGGGTGTAGAGATAAAGGAAACTTCTAAAATAAATTTTATACCTTAAAGTAGACTTACAGGGGACACCTGGGTGACTCAGCAGTTGTTCTGTCTTCGGCTCAGGGCTTGATCTCGGAGTCCTGGGATGGAGACCCACCTCGGGATCCTTGCGTGGAGCCTGCTTCTCCTTCTGCCTGTGTCTCTGCCTCTCTGTGTGTCTCTCATGAATAAATAAATAAAATCTTAAACAAAAATATATTTTTTTATTTATAAAAAATAAATTTAAGGCAGCCCTAAGCCACTAGGCCACCCTGGCTGCCCCAGATAATACCCAATTTTAGTAAAAATATTGAGGAATTAGAATTCTCATTTACTACTGATGGTGATGTGGGAAACAAAGGCAAAAGAAGAAATTAAATTTCCTTAATGCCTGCAGCCTATTGACAAGTCCTTGAACTAAGTAGAGTGACCTTCCTCTCAGAGCTCAACTATCTGGATGTTGACACTTTGCTTAGGGCAAAAGACAATTGTACAATAATATTATTCCACCACCACCCCCTCCTGTCCCTTTCTCCCCACCCCCATCATATGAGTCTATTTTTTATTTTTGTAAAGATTTTATTTATAAATAATGAAAGAGAGAGAGCGAGTGACCTGGGGATAGAAGCAGAGGGAGAGGGAGAAGCAGATTCCCCACTGAGCAGGGAGCCCCCATCCAAGACTACATCTCAGGACCCTCAGATTATGATGTGAGCCCAAGGCAGACATTTCACAGACTGAGCCACCCAAGTGTCTCCTTTGTGTTTACTTTAACATATAAAAATTCCTTTGGAAACTACCTTTATCTCTACCTCCCAAGATACATGTTAGCAATTTTCCTCCGACATATAGCCCACCAATATACATCTGAGGTGTCTCGTGACAGGATTTATTGAAGAGTACTAAGTGTCCTTCCTTCAAAGGAGCTAGCCCCTGGAACACCTGGGTCGCTCAGCGGTTGAGCCTCTGACTTAGGCTGGAGGCGTGATCCTGGAGTCCCGGGTTCGAGTCCCACACCAGACTACCTATGGGGAGCCTGCTTCTCCCTCTGTCTGTATGTCTCCCTCTCTCTGTGTCTCTCATGAATAAATAAAATCTTTTTTTTTTTAATTTTATTTATTTATGATAGGCACACAGTGAGAGAGAGAGAGGCAGAGACACAGGCAGAGGGAGAAACAGGCTCCATGCACCGGGAGCCCGACGTGGGATTCGATCCCGGGTCTCCAGGATTGCGCCCTGGGACAAAGGCAGGCGCTAAACCGCTGCGCCACCCAGGGATCCCCAATAAATAAAATCTTAAAAAAATAAAAAATAGCTAGCCCTGTCGACATCCTGGAAGCCTTGTTTCCAAAATGCTTTGGAGGCTCATGCTGTCCCTAACATAAAGCAGAAATATCAAAACTAGAAAAATCAGTGTTTGCGATTTTTATATGTGAGGAATTTCTGGAGAGAAAGAGGACATGGCCTCTGACCCAGGACACCAGGCTTTCCAAACAACGGGCCATTTCTTCTCTCCCAACTTGGAACTATATAATCAGTCACCTGTTGCAACCCCAGTGCAGCTCTTCCTGCCCATGGGTCCTGTCCCTGTGCTTTAACAAAACCACCTTTCTGCACTAAAGATGTCTCAAGAATTCCTTCTTGGCAACTGGCTCCAAACCCCAACACTTTACATCAATGGGAATTTCTTTTTATTTACTTATTTTTTTAAAGATTTCTCTTTTTTCATTCACGCATGAGAGACACAGAAAGAGGCAGAGACATAGGCAGAGGGAGAAGCAGACTCCCTGTGGGGAGCTTGATGCAGGACTTGATCCCAGAACCCAGGGATCACACCCTGAGTGGAAGGCAGAAGCTCAACCACTGAGCCACGCAGGTGTCCCATCAATGGGAATTTAAAAAGTACATTTAATTTGTAACATTATTTGGCAGGGACTTATGAAAATAAACTTTCCTATGGAAGGGGAGCATTTTGTCACCACAAAACATGTCTCTTTGGCCTACGGATTATTTTATTTTATTTTTTAAATTTTATTTATTTTATTTTATTTTTTATTTTATTATTTTATTTTATTTTGTTTTGTTTATTTTATTTTATGATTTTATTTATCCACATGAGACACACAGAGAGACAGAGACTGAGGCAGAGGGAGGAGGAGCAGACTCCATGCAGGGAGCCCAATGCAGGAGATGCGGGATGCGGGCCTTGTTTCCGGAATCCAGGATCACACCCTGAGGGGAAGGCAGACACTTAACCCCTGAGTCACCCAGGGGTCCCACCTAAGGATTATTTTAAAGAAACAAAGGAAAAGCTCTGAAACCCAGTAGAAGGTGCCTTTTTCAACACACATTTGTTTACTTATAAGGGAAAGCTCCACTTGTAAGGGTGTTTTCCTCCGCGTAGCTGCAAGAGGGAGAAAGTGTAAATTCCAGAAACTGATCACTGGAGTAGACGTGGATTTAAATCTGGATAACAACCAAAAGGAACGGTTACTCCTTTTGGCCTGTTCGCCTCTCCAAATGCTTCCCAATAGGATCATGTGTGGAGTTTCAAAAAGAATCATATCTAGTGTCTCCCCCATTCTGTCATTCCGTGAGGGTGGAAACAACAGTGTTATTTTAATTAAATGCACATGAGCCTGGGAGGGTCAGTTCCATGCAGCACAGTTTTCCTAGCCTCCAGTGGAATCTGTCTGTACCTGTGGAAGAGTAGGTCCCCTGAAAGCAGAGAAGGAAAACTCAAAGATTGGTCTCCTGGGAGAGAATCAGTTCTGAATTGCTCCTGACACAAAGGATGAGGAAGTTGGGCCTTTGCATTTCAAAGTCCTACCTGCAGGCGAGCAGCTTACAAGAGGCTCTGCTGGTGGCTTTAAAGGCATTTTTTTCTGAGTGCAGCTATGATTCCTCCTGGAATCTCTTCTGAGGAAGAGCTCTAGAGGAGGTGACAGAAGAAATGGCCAGTTGTCAGGTAAGCCTTGCATCCCAGGTCAGAGGCCATGTCCTCCTTTTCTCCCCAAATTCCTCAGATTTAGATATTGCAAACATTAGTTTCTCTAATTCTGATGTTTCTGCTTTATGTTTGCACCTAATTTTTAAACCTTTTCAGAAATGACACTCAAGATCAGGTCCTTTTTTTTTTTTTTTAATTTTTATTTATTTATGATTGTCACACACAGAGAGAGAGAGAGAGAGAGGCAGAGACACAGGCAGAGGGAGAAGCAGGCTCCATGCACCGGGAGCCCGATGTGGGATTCGATCCCGGGTCTCCAGGATCGCGCCCTGGGCCAAAGACAGGCGCTAAACCGCTGCGCCACCCAGGGATCCCCAAGATCAGGTCTTTAGACCACTTCTCCCTATTAACCAGAGCCTTTTACTCCTTCTCCCCAATCTGGCTCTCAGTAGGCCATCAACGGTTGTCACTTTGAATTACAGACCTGCTTGCAAGTATTGAAAATAATTCCTTTGTGAGAGATCCACGGGGACGGTGTTGAGTTAAAGAATCCTTTTTTTTTCTTTAGATTTTCTGAATTTATTCATGAGAGACACAGAGAGAGAGAGGCAGAGACACAGGCAGAGGAGACGCAGGCTCCACGCAGGGAGCCTGACGTGGGACTGGATCCCGGGATACCAGGATCTCGCCCTGTGCCGAAGGCAGGCGCTGAACTACTGAGCCACCCAGGAATCCCCCAAGTTAAAGAATAAACACAGTGGATATAAGATCCAAAAAAAAAAAAAGAAAAAAAAAGAATATTCTCTGAGAACAAACGGGGGCCCAGTCTTACTGTTTAGAACATGGAGAAGGTACTATATTTAAAATATACTAGATATTACAGGAAATGGAACCGTCTGTGACTGTTGGGATTCTCTGCCGAGGGCATTCTGAGCTTTATGGTCTTTCCGATATGGGATTCCCTGCCTAGGACATTCTGCAGTTTTTCCTGTAAAGTTCAGCTCATTCCTAGGGGCCTAAGATGGCTGTACTTGTGCTAATGCTAAACTTGAGGTGGAATGGCCTTAATTTTTCTTGGCCTCCACAACTGAAGTTTGTTATTTTTTTGTTTTTTTTGTTTTTTTTTTTTTTGAAGTTTGTATAAATGAAGAGTATTCATAGTTTACAGTCTGATTTACTCTTTAGGGGCCACAAGAATGTGGTGCCTAAATGGGGTGTCTCTTGATTGAAAGTGGGCCCCTAAATATAGGGTGACCATCAGATAGAAGCTGGTAGCAGAGGAAGTGAGAGAATTCACCTGAGGCAGAACAAAGGAGCTAGAAAGTTCACATTGAATAGACAGCGAGGGAGCTGGAGGGAGCTGCAGGTAGGACCACAGAGGAGAGGCTGTCTGCAAAGACGTATAGAGGGTGGGGGCTGTGGTTAAAGGGGGAAGATGAGGACATATGGCAACAAATGGAATCTTCCCTTTTTTGGGGAAGTGTACCTGGTTGTGAGAAGCCCAATGGCTAGTTCAGGCCTCTGGACACTTCAGGGTGGGTTGCCTGATGGGCCTGTCTGCATTCAGCCAGGTGGTCACTGGCTCTTTCTGCATTCCATTGCTCAAGCCTGTTTGCCTAAAAGCAGCGTCTATGAAGAACACACTGTTGCAGGGTTCTTGTCTGCCGAGTGGAAGAATGACTCTCGTAGACACAAAAGGGTGAAGTGATAATTTACCAAGTGAGGGTGAGAACAGAAAGAAAGCTGTCTAGAGTGAGAGGGGTTTCAAACTGGTTGCCAATGAAGGCTTTTATGTTTGATCTTGTATAGACACCTGACCCGGGGACTTAAATCTTGACATCACCACTGATAGCACCACGATTACTTCTCCTTTCGCTATCTCATCTCTGATGTTTAAAACAAACGAGTTGGTCTGTTTATGTTCCCTTATCTGTGGTTTCTTACGGCTCCCCATTTCTGGGATTTTTGGTGAGCCCTGCCTGTCCCTTCCTCAACACCAGTAGTAATGGGTCCTTCAGTGTTCCTTAGGCACGGATATCAACGTTTCATTACAGCTGGTGTTAACTTCTTTTGGTTTGATGCTCTGCTAGATGTCTCGGCTGCAATGATCCTATTTTCCTTTTCTATTTGTAAGGATCTTGGATTTGCTGAGCAATGTGCAGAAACCATCCCTTTTCACCTGGAAACTTCTTTCTTCTGAGTTTCTCTTTGCTTGTAGTTTCTTAGGAGAACAAAGCAAAAGAAATGTAGGTAAAATGAAACGTCCGTAGTGAGATTTGCAGCTCACTGATAGATAATACTTGAGACAAGCAGAGTCTGACTTTTCTCAGGGAATTCACAGCTGCCTTAGTGTTAATGCTTTGCTTGAGGCAAAAAGCAACCTTAGCTTGATGGTAGCCAGACTCCCAGGATCCTAGAAGTCCTCTTGAACAGATGTAAATCCCTTTAGAAACTTATTTTACCTATACTGAGCAGCTCCCCCCCCCCCAAGCTTAAAAGCATATAATCCATGCTTCCTCAAAATCACACTGCAGCTTTTTCTGCCCAAGGGTCATATCCCCGAGCGTTAATAAAAAAAGGATTTTTTTCACCAAAAATGTCTCATGGATAGTTTCTTGACCTTCTACTCCCAACCCACACCAAGCAGTTTCCACTGGACAAATGAAAACTCGGCTTCATGTAGTTGATCATATCGACTTCAGGGAGTGGAGGTTCTCCATCAACCAGACTTCTATCCTGTGAGTTTTTATTATATTCCACACTTATGTCACTGACATCCTCCTTTTTTTAAAAGGCTTTTATTTATTTACTCATGAGAGACACAGAGAGAGAGAGAGAGACATAGGCAGAGGGAGAGCAGGCTCTTTGAGGGGAGCCCGACCTGGAACTCGATCCTGGGACTCGATCCAGGGACTCCATCCTGAGACTCCGGGATCTCATCAGGAGTAAAAGGCTGAGGCTCAACTGCTGAGCCACCCAGGCGTCCCACACTTCTGGTTTAAAGGCAAACATTTTTTGCTTGTATTCCCTCATTATGCTAGACTCAAATAATAGCTGTTTTGTATCTATATCATGTCTTTGTATAGATAGGGTGAATGAAAGAAACATCATTATCCACAAAGAGATTTATAAGTCTCAGGTCATTGACAGTGTTTCTTAAATTTGTCACCATGACAATTTGCTGCTCTGTCACGTTTTTTTTTAAAGATTCTTTATTTGTTTATTTGAGAGAGAGCCCGTGAGCACAAGCAGGAGGAGTAGCAGAGAGAGCTACTATTTAAAAAAAAAAAAAGTTGATGACTACATTTGTAGTCCACCAAAACTTTCCCTGTATGAAAAATAAACAACTTAACTGAATGATATAAACATAGTATTCAATAATGTGTATACCTATGTTGATGCTTTCAATATACAACTTCAATTGGATCAACACACAGTATTTATGTATTTATGTATTTATTTAAAGATCTTATTTATTCATTCATGAGAGACACAGAGAGAGAGAGAGAGAGTGAGAGAGGCTGAGACGCAGGCAGAGGGAGCAGCAGGCTTCAAGCGGGGAGCCCAATTCGGGACTCAATCCCAGGATTCCAGGATCACACCCTGGGCTGAAGGCAGGAGCCAAACCGCTGAGCCACCCAGGGATCCCCAACACACAGTAGTGATAAGTTTTGTGGATCACATGCCATCCTGTGACCTCAAAGTTAGTACATTAGAGCCTAATACCATGTTAAATATTATTTTACTGCATAAAGCAGGAGACTCCCGTAAGATAGAACTAGTTCTTTTTTTTTTTTTTAATTTTTATTTATTAATGATAGTCACAGAGAGAGAAAGAGAGGCAGAGACATAGGCAGAGGGAGAAGCAGGCCCCATGCACCGGGAGCCCGATGTGGGACTCGATCCCGGGTCTCTAGGATCGCGCCCTGGGCCAAAGGCAGGCGCCAAACCGCTGCGCCACCCAGGGATCCCCAGAACTAGTTCTAAAATAGCTCAAATGACATGAGTTCACTGCTTGGTGAGTCACAGATGGAAACTACACTACATGGGGTTCTCACACACAGGGATCTTGATTTGCCACAAATAAGATTATAGGGTATAACTTCCAAAGCAGAGACTCACAGAGCAAGGGGACATGATAAATGATTTCCTATTATGGGGAGGTTAGGGTGGATATTTAGAAAGGGTAGCCTGTTACCTTATGTAGAGCTGGCATAAGGTTGCATATAGACGTTAAGAAAATACTTGTACTTTAGGTAAATGATGTTTGTCCTCCATGCATGGAGAATTTTAGTATTATAATGAGGTAAAAGTAACTGTAGATGACTCCATGGGTTACACCTTAGTCTGTCTGCCTCAACCTGCGCCAGGCCAAACACTTCCTCGGGGCAGTCATTCCCCTTCTTCATTGGATAGTTTCTGTTTCACCACTGGAGACTGCCCATAAGGTGTTTGGCCTCAGTAAAGGATAAGGTGGAAAGAAGAGGTTAAGTAAAATGTGAGAGACTAGGGTTGGCATTGATAAGCAGGTAAGCAGAAAGGGTCAGATCATGGGTTCTAGCTGGTGACACTAACTCCCTCTTTCATCTTAGGTACGTTGTGAACTCTTGTCAATGGCCATTTGGTAATTGTGGGATTTATTGCAGGGACTGCTGACATTCAGGGATGTGGCCGTAGAATTCTCTCCGGAGGAGTGGAGATGTCTGAACCATACTCAGCGGGAATTATACAGAGATGTGATGTTAGAGAACTATGGACACCTCCTCTTCGTGGGTGAGAATAACGGCTTTGAAATTTCCCAAACCAACTCAAGGTTTCGTTCCTTCCTTTGAAGACTGTCTCTTGGGTGATTCCTCATTGCATGACTGGAATCCAGTCCATGCAGTAAGGAACATAAGTTGGGGTTTTTAGATTTTTTTTTTTTAATTTTTATTTATTCATGAGAGGCGGGGGGATGAGCAGAGGAAGAAGCAGGCTCCGTGCAAGGATCTCGACGTGGGACTTGATCCCGGGACTCCGGGACCACACCCTGAGCCAAAGGCAGATGATCAAGCAGATCAACCGCAAGCCACCCGGGCGACCTGGGGTTGTAGGTTTAGAGAAAAATCTTAATGATATTTGCTTTTCAGCTTTAGCTTCCCCTTCCTTAAGGTAACATCATTTCTGTAGATTAGTGGCAATTCTAAACATTGAGCAGCATAAAATGGTATTGCCCACTTTTTTTTTAAAGATTTTTATTTATTAGAGACACACAGAGAGAGAGAGAGAGAGAGAGGCAGAGACTCACACAGGCAGAGGGAGAGGCAGGCTCCATGCAGGGAGCCCAATGTGGGACTCGATCCCAGGTCTCCAGGATCACACCCTGGGCTAAAGGCGGCGCTAAACCGCTGAGCCACACGGGCTGCCCTTATTGCCCACATTTAAACTCCAATTTTTACTCATTATTATTATATCAGTAGTACTTGGAAGTCGGAGTCAGGATATGAATATTTGATACCCTACCTGTTCTAAAGTGGCTGTTGGTCAACAGTGTTTGGAAATCATCTTCTGTTATTTTACAATGGCCTCTCTTCTCTATTGAGCATAATAGTGGATTGAAAGAATCTCCAGCAATACTTCTATTCTCTTTTTTAATAAACAGGTCTAATTGTATCAAAGCCAGATTTGGTCTCCTTTTTGGAGCAAAGGAAAGAACCTTGGGATCTGAAGACAAAGAAGACAGTAGCCATCCATCCAGGTAGGTGGGAATATGTGAAGCAGATGACAGAAGTTGAGGTCCAAATCTAAAGGAGGATGATAGACCCTGAAGTGCGGTTCCAGTAGCTCTCCTTGAATCAAAGTCAGTTGGGGAAGCCCAGTTTTATTTCTCTGTCTCTTCCAAAGGGACATCTATTATGCAACATTATCATGCTCTTTTATTCTCTTAAGGATTCTCCTTCAGGTCCAGTTATGGTCCATCACATCCACAGGGAGGGCCAGGAGACTCCCCTGGGAGTGGGAGGGCCTCCATAATCTGAGAGTTTCTCCATCGTTTTGAGGACCTTGGGGAAATCTCCCTGTTTCTGAAGAACTTGATGCTAACTCTTTTCTAAGTTCTGTTTTGCCTCGTGTGGGAAGTGTGCCAGAGTTGTGGTGGCCATACGGGTTTTGGTGCAGAAATCCCAGAAACATTAGAGACAGACATCCCATGATTTCTGACTTAGGCATTCCACTGTTGTGGAGGCTTTAATCTTAATTATACAAAATTAGAAACTCAGTGATTTCATCAGATAAAGTCCCTTGATGATCCTTGCCTGAATTATTTAAGATTTGCATACTAGTTCTTGGCCAGTTACATTATTTATTCTACCTTTATTTGCTAGCACTTTATTTTTTATTTTTTTAAGATTGTTTTCATTTATTCATGAGAGACACAGACAGAGAGAGAGAGTCAGAGACATAGGGAGAGAGAAGCAGGCTCCATGCAGGGAGCCCGATGTCAGACTCGATCCCGGGACTCCAAGATCATGCCCCGAGCTGAAGGCAGGGGCTCAACTGCTGAGCCACCCAGGCATCCCTAGATCAAAAGTTCTTTTTTTTTTTTAATTTATGATAGTCACACAGAGAGAGAGAGAGAGAGAGAGGCAGAGACACAGGCAGAGGGAGAAGCAGGCTCCATGTACCGGGAGCCCAACGTGGGATTCGATCCTGGGTCTCCAGCATGGTACCCTTGGCCAAAGGCAGGCGCTAAACCGCTGTGCCACCCAGGGATACCCCTAGATCAAAAGTTCTGATATGACATGGGCATGTATGTGCTTTATAAGAAGTGAAGTAGATAGTAAAATTCCCATATTGAAAAAATGTTTTGCGTATAGAATAATTGTACTTCGAATAATTCTTTTTTTAAAAGATTTATTTTTTAAGTTTTATTTATTTATTTTTATTTTTATTTTTATTTTTTATTTTAAAGATTTTATTTATTTATGAGACACACAGAGAGGCAGAGGGAGAAGCAGGCTCCATGCAGGGAGCCGGACGTGGGAATTCGATCCCAGGTTTCCAGGATTGTGCTCTGGGCTGAAGGCGACGCCAAATCGCTGAGCCACCTGGGCTGCCCTATTTATTTGTTTATTTATTCATAAGAGACACACAGAGAGAGAGAGAGAGAGAGAGAGGCAGAGATGTAGGCAGAGGGTGAACCAGGCTCCTTGTGGAGAGCCCGATGTGGGACTCCATTCCTGGACCCGGGGATCACAGCCTGACCAAAGGCAGATGCTCAACCATTGAGCCCCCCAGGCATCCCATACTGTAATTCAGTTTAGTATGTAGATTTCTAATTTTATGCTATTTAAAAAAATATTTTACTTGTTTATTTGAAAGAGAGCCCACAAGCAGATGGAGAGGGAGAGGGACAGGGAGAGGGAGACAGAGAAGCAGACTCCCTGCTGAGCAGGGAGCATGACATGGGGTTCTATCCCAGGATGCTGGGATCGTTACCCGAGTTGAAGGTGGATGGGTAACTGACTGAGCTACCCAGGTGCCCTTTTAAATATTCACATGAGCAGAGTTTTATGTTGTAACGTCTACTGAAAATTTCAGTAGTATACTATAGAGGCTCCCTTGTAGAAGATGAGTAGTTGTTGTCATGTTGGTTTAAAATTCTCTTTTCACTTCTGATTTTTGATGGATGAGTTTTATATATATACACACATATGTATATGCATATATATTAAAGATTCTATTTATTTATTCATGAGAGACACGCAGAGAAGCAGAGACATAGACAGAGGGAGAAACCGGCTCCTCGCAGTGAGCCCAGAGTGGGACTCCTTCCCCGGACCTGGGATCATGCCCTGAGCCAAAGGCAGACGTTCAACCGCTAAGCCCCCCGGGCATCTCTGATAGATTAATTGTAATGTGTCACTGTGTTTCTGTCTTGACATTTATTCTACTTTTTTACTGAGATTATTGAATTTGCCTCTTTCCACATATGTGTGAAGTAGAAGCCTTTAGCTGTTCATGTAAACTCTCTGCCCCCTTTCACTCCTCTCTGTATGGGGTCCCCTTAATGTTCGTATCATCCCACTTGTTGGAGTCCCATGGATCCCCAGGCCATGTCGTTTTCCACATTTTTCTTTGGTCTTCGTAGTAGGTGATTTAAAACAAAGGGTCTTGGGGATCCCTGGGGGCTCAGTGGTTTAGCACCTGCCTGTGGCCAGGGGTATGATCCTGGAGTCCCCAGATCGAGTCCCATGTCATGCTCCCTGCATGGATCCTGCTTTTCCCCCTGCCTGTGTCTCTGCCTCTCTCTCTTTCTCTGTGTCTCTCATGAATAAGTGAATAAAATCTTTAAAAAAAAACAACAGGGTCTTTGGAGAGCCCGATTCATTCTTCTGCTTGAGCAAGTGTGTTGCTCACTCCTTAGTGCATTTATTTATTTATTTATTTATTTATTTATTTATTTATTTATATTTTTTAAAGATTTTATTTTTTTTTTTGGAGAGAGAGAGAGAGAGAGAGGCAGACACAGGCAGAGGGAGAAGCAGGCTCCATGCAGGAAGGCAGACTTGGGACTGGATCCAGGGTCCCCAGGATTATGCCCTGGGTGGAAGGCAGCATAAACCGCTGAGCCACCTGGGGTGCCCAGTGTATTTTTTTTAAAGGTTGTATTTATTTATTTATACACAGAGAGAGGCACAGAGACACAGGCAGAGGTAGAAGCAAGCTCCTTGTAGGGAGCCAACTGTGCCACTCGATCCTGGACCTCAGGATCATGACCTGAGCAAAAGGCAGAAGCTCAACCGGGGAGCCACCCAGGCATCCCTCCTTACTGTATTTTTCAGTTCAGTGATTGTACTCTTCGGCTCCCAATCCTGGTTGGTTGATAGTTATACTTTGTCTCTTTTGTTTCCATTTTGGTCACACAGTTTTCTTTTTTCTTTTTTTTTTAAAGATTTTATTTATTTATTCATGATAGTCACACACACACACAGGAGAGAGAGAGAGAGAGGCAGAGACACAGGCAGAGGGAGAAGCAGGCTCCATGCACCGGGAGCCCGACGTGGGACTCGATCCCAGGTCTCCAGGATTGCGCCCTGGGCCAAAGGCAGGCGCCAAACCGCTGCGCCATCCAGGGATCCCAAGTTTTCTGAGATCATTTAGTCACATACCTTTTTCTCTTCATAGTTAATTCTCTGTTATCCAATTAATAGTTCCTCATTAATCTAGGGTCAGTTTGGGGTATATATTTTGTTCCTGTGACTGGAACACATTTGTCTTTTCTTTTTTTTTTTTTTAAGATTTTATTTATTTATTCATGAGAGAGGCAGAGACATAGGCCGAGGGAGAAGCAGGCTCCACACAGGGAGCCCGACGTGGGACTCGATCCTGGGTCTCCAAGATCAGGCCCCGATGCTGAAGGTGGCGCTAAACCACTGAGCCACCCAGCTGCCTGACATTTTTCTGTTTCTTTGTGTCATGTGATCTTCTGTTGACATTTGTGAATTACGAAAACAGAAAAAAGAAAAAGAAATAGAAAAGCAGCTTCTGGGCCCAGGATTATGTACTTTCTTTTTAGAGAACACACATAATAGTAATCCTGGCACCTGTCACACATATGCTGGGCATTTGTCATGTCTGAGTTTTTGTTATTTACACGTTACAAAAGGGCAGTTACTGCTTTATAGCTCATGATATCTTCCTGGCTCTTTCCCTTCAGCCCTATTATCTCTCCATTGTTTGAACAAATGCCCGCCTTTTGTCTGAGCAGCTACCACACTGCTTCCAGAGGGTGTTCTCACTCTCCCTTTTTTCCATGTCATGCATGACAGAAACAAGTTCCTCGGGCAGCTATAATGGAGCCAGATCATTGAACATACAGGCCACTCTTTTGTAAGAGTTTTCTCACAATGTTGCCATGGAGTGACAGGTTGAGCAGCTAGCTGCAAGGAGCAAGTGTCAAAAACTTCCTTTGTCTCTCTGATATGGCCTTTCTTCATTTGTACTTGCCTGGGGATGTGGCTCTCCTCATTGGCTTCTGGAGCATTCTAAAAGGTAATTTGGTCCTTTTTTGTCTCCATGGAAGAGCAAAGCCCTAAGTGCTTCCAATTCCCCAGTTGCTGATGTCCTATGATAGGTATTACTTTTGCAAATTAGCATTTTAATGTACATGCATGTGAGCTTAGTAAGTGGAAAAACTTATTTTGTATCTTTTAGTTGTGTCTTTCCATAACACCCTAGGCTTGTTAGCAAAGACAGGCAAAGAAGATTGTTATATAGGAAGATCCAAAAGCTGTGGCCCTGAGTATTTATAATTAATGAATGTCTGGGAAAGGGATGGGGGAGGGAAAAGCAGGAAGGATATTTCGATGGATATAACCAAACTAGGAAAATCACCTGTAATGAAATCTCAACTACCAGAAGAGGTCAAGGATATAAAACTTTAGGGGGGAAACCCCACCTTACGTGAGTCACATTGGCAGAACGGTATCTTTGAACCCGAGGGCCAAATTCCATTTTCATGCATACCTGTTCTCTGAAAGAACATTTGCAAATTCTGGAAACCCCCCCTAGTCCATCCTGAAAATAACATACAAACCATTTGAAATATAAGATTGGATCAATCATTCACTGAGACATGTCTGAAAGTTAGACATGGAGAAAGAAAGCTAAGAATTCTAAATGTGGGACTCCTGGGTGGCTCAGCGGTTGAGTCTCCTTTGGCTCAGGGCATGATCCCAGAGTCTGGGGCCCGGTCCCGCATCGGGCTCCCTGTGAGGAGCCTGCTTCTCTCTCTGCCTATGTCTCTACCTCTCTCTGTCTCTTGTGAATAAGTAAAATCTTTTAAAAAATTCTAAATGTGACTGATTTGGGAAGTCTTTTTCAGAGGGTTCATTATTCTTCCACCAATACATAATCAATCCTTTTTCAATGTCTTTAATTTAGATAAACACGGGGGAGGGGGGTCTTTATTCAGACATCACTGTTTAATAGTTATCACATAATACATAATTTGGAGCAAGTTATTTATCTTTTTTTTTTTTAAGATTTTATTTATTCATGAGACAGAGAGACAGAGAGAGGCAGAGACACAGGCAGAGAAAGAAGCACGTTCCATGTAGGGAGCCTGTTGTGGTACTTGATCCCGGGACCCCAGGATCACGCCCTGGGCAGAAGCAAGCGCTCAACCGCTGAGCCACCCAGGTGTCCCACGTTTTTTATCTTTATGTGTTATACACTTAGAGTCCTCACTAAAAGCCTTTCTATCTTCCATAATCACTGAGGTGTTTATACTCGAGACAGAACGTTATCAGTGGAATATATTGGGGAGAAACAATAATCAAGGGTCAGGAAACTCAGTTTCCAGATAACTAGTCTACAGTAATACATGTGGGAAAGTCTTTTATGAAAGCTCAAATCTTATTTTACATCCTTGTGTCCTCACTGGAGAGAAGACTTACAAATGTAGTAACTCTGGCAAACCTTTAAACTGGTCTTCAAAACTCAGTCAACAGCAGAGATTTCATAATGGGAAGAAATCTTACAAATGTAAACATTGTGGCAAAGCCTTTAAGCACTACTCAAAACTTACCATCATAAGGTAATACATGCTGGTGAGAAGGCTGACCAATGTAAAAAAAAATGCGCAAAGCCTTTAAGCTTTGTTCAGAAGCTACAACTTTCTGAACATCAGACAGTGCCTAATGACAGGAACCCTACAAGTGTAAAGAATGTGGCAAAACAAAACAAAACAAAACAAAACAAAAAAAAGAATGTGGCAAAACATTTAATACATAATGAAAACTATTCGACATGAGATAATACATCCTGTGGAGATACTGTACAAATGTCAAGAATGTTGGCAAAGTCTTCACAGGGAACAAACTCTTACTCAATACAGGAGAAAGCATACTGGATAGAAACCCTAGAAATGTAATGAATGATGAAAAACCTTTGTTCTTAATACACACTTCAGAAGAAGGAAGCCTTCATGAAGGATGGAATATTGAAGATGTAAATAATTGTCAAACTATGTAATGGGAATGTGAAATCTAAAATAAATAAGAGGGGATTCCTGGATGGCTCAGCGGTTTGGCGCCTGCTTTGGGCCCAGGGGCATGATCCTAGAGTCTTGGGATCCAGTCCCATGTAGGGCTCCCTGTATGGAGCCTGCCTCTCCCTCTGCCTGTGTCTCTGTCTCTGTCTCTCTCTGTGTGTCTCATGAATAAATAAATAAAATCTTTAAATCAATCAAAGAATTCACTGTAGAAAGCAAAAGATCAGTCTATTTCACACATGATTCTAAATTAGGATATTTATTATGGAGTAAAATCCAAAGTTCAAACACTTAATTACATTTTAGCTTTGGACAATGCAGGTATTAGGGGTGTCAACTCTTTCACCGTTGAAAATCTGCTCGTCACTTTTGACTCCCCATACATAAAACCATACCTGTTTATCCATGGAAATAGCCTATTGTTGACAAGAAGCCTTCCAGAACAGGAACAGTCAATATCCCATTCTTAGTATGTTTTCTGTACTATATCTGGCATTGTTTTTTTTTTTTTAATATTTTATTTATTTATTCATGAGAGACCCAGAGAGAGAGGCAGAGACATTGATAGAGAAGGAAGCAGGCTCCAGGCTCCTTGCAGGGAGCCCGATGTGGGACTCGATTCCTGGACCCGGGATCACACTCTGAGCTAAAGGCAGAGGCTCAACCGCTGAGCCACCCAGGTATCCCTATTATGGCATTGTTATAATAATGTAAGCTTGAGAAAAGAAAATGTTAAGGAAATCATAATGAACAGAAAACATGTTTACAGTACTTCAAGAAGTACGTATCAAGAAAACTTACGTGTAAGTGGACCCATACTGTTCAAACCCACTTATTCAAAGGTCAGCTGCACTTGCTAATATGCCTGAAAGGATCGAGAGAGGATGGATGTCTGGGGAGGGGTATTAGTGTGTCTTATTTTCTTTTGGCCATATTTGAGAGTTTTTGCATGGCAAATAGTATTGATTTGACTCTTAAGTCATCTCGTGTTGTGCCTTTATTGCGTGGGTGCATTCAAGGTGATTTGATTGTGGCTGTCTCACAGACATGAGGGGCTCTTATTTGGTGGGGAATTCATTCATGCCTACTTTGCATACACGATGAAGGAGACTATGGTTTACAATTTATGAAGAAAGTCCACATGGAGATGCTGTTTGTGGGTCATGAGGAAGAGTGACCTAAATCATGATGAAGTAAGTGTTCAGAGAGTCATCATTTACATTAAAGTAAGAGAAGGGTGCCTGGGTGGCTGAGTTGCTTAAGCATCTGTCTCTTCAGTTCAACTCAGGTCATGATCTGGGAAGTTGGGATGGAGCTCCATATTGGGCTCAGTGCTCAGCCCTGTCAGCTAGGGATCTTTCTGTCCCTCTCCCTCAGGCCCTCCCTGCTAATCTCCCACATGTTCTTTCTCTCTAAATAAATGGATAGGGATGCCTGGGTGGTTCAACGGTTAAGCATCTGCCTTCAGCTCAGGGCATGATCCCTGAGTTCCAGGATGGAGTCCCACATCGGGCTCCCTGCGGGGAGCCTGCTTCTCCCTCTGCCCATGTCTCTGCCTCTCTCTGTGTGTCTCTCATGAATGAATAGATAGATAGATAGATAGATAGATAGATAGATAGATAGATAAGCTTAAAAAAATAAATGGAGGGCAGCCCGGGTGGCTCAGCAGTTTATCACCACCTTTGGCTCGGGGCCTGATCTGAAGACCTGGGATTGAGTCCCACGTTGGGCTCCCTGCATGGAGTCTGCTTCTCCCTCTGCCTGTGTCTCTGCCTCTCTCTTTCTCTCTCTCTTCTCTTTGTGTGTGTCTCTCAAAAATAAATATAAATAAAATCTTGAAAAAAGAAGACAAATAAATGGATAAAATAATTTTTAAGATATAAGGAACATAAGATAAAGAAACATCCTGAATTTTATTTTTTTTTTATTTTTTTTTTTTTAATTTTATTTATGATAGGCACACTGAGAGAGAGAGAGAGGCAGAGACACAGGCAGAGGGAGAAGCAGGCTCCATGCACCGGGAGCCCGACGTGGGATTCGATCCCGGGTCTCCAGGATCGCGCCCTGGGCCAAAGGCAGGCGCTAAACTGCTGCGCCACCCAGGGATCCCAACATCCTGAATTTTAAATAGTTTTACCAAGGAGCACCCGGGTGGCTCAGTGAATTAAGCATCTGATTCTTGGTTTAAGCTCCGGTCATCATCTCAGGCATCATCACCATAGTCTCCTCATGGGGTGGAGTGTGTTGGGAATTCCATCCTTTTCTACATATCTCGTGGTCACTCATTCTCTCTTTAAAATAAATAAAGAGGGGGATCCCTGGGTGGCGCAGCGGTTTAGCGCCTGCCTTTGGCCCAGGGCGTGATCCTGGAGACCCGGGATTGAATCCCACGTCGGACTCCTGGTGCATGGAGCCTGCTTCTCCCTCTGCCTGTGTCTCTGCCTCTCTCTCTCTCTCTCTCTGTGACTATCATAAATAAATAAAAATTAAAAAAATAAAATAAAATAAATAAAGAATCCTTTTTTTGTTTTTTTTGTTTTTTTGGCTTTCTGACATCAAATTCTTTTATTTTTTATTTTTTTAATTCTTTATTATTGGAGTTCAATTTGCCAACATATAGCATAACACCCAGTGCTCATCCCATCAAGTGCCCCCCTCAGGGCCCGTCCCCCAGTCACCCCCCACCCCCACCCCCGCCCACCTCCCTTTCCACCACCCCTTATTCATTTCCCAGAGGTAGGAGTCTCTCGTGTTTTGTCTCTCTCTGATATTTCTCACTCATTTTTTCTCCTTTCCCCTTTATTCCCTTTCACTATTTTTTATATTTCCCATATGAATGAGACGATATAATGTTTGTCCTTTTCCGATTGACCTTTTTCACTCAGCATAATACCCTCCAGTTCCATCCACGTCAAAGCGAATGGTGGGTATTTAAATAAATAAACAATCTTAAAAAAATAAATAGATTTGCCAATTGCTGTTTTAGGAGACTATGCTGGCAGTTCATTAACATCTGGATGTATCTTTATATTAGCAGTTGGTAGAAGTCAAGAATATTAGTTATCCCGTTCAAATAAAGAGATTTCACAGACATCTGAGGAAATTATACTTAGCTATTCTGTAAAGGGTATAAAATTATTGTAAGTCCACTTCGACTCCATACTTGGTCTCTATCTATCTATCTATCTATCTATTTATTTAAAGGATGTATTTATTTATTTATTCAGAGGGAGGGAGAGAGGCAGAGACACAGGCAGAGGGAGAAGCAGGCTCCATGCAGGAAGCCCGACATGGGACTCGATCCCGGGTCTCCAGGATCACACCCCAGGCTGCAGGCAGCGCTAAACTGCTGTGCCACCGGGGCTGCCCTGGTCTCTGTTTAAAAGGCATTGAGAGGGGCAGCCCCGGTGGCTCAGCGGTTTAGCACCGCCTACAGCTCAGGGCGTGATCCTGGAGTCCCGGGATTGGGTCCCACATCTGGCTCCCTGCATGGAGCCTGCTTCTCTCTCTGCCTGTGTCTCTGCCTCTCTCTCTCTTCTCTGTGTATTCTCATGAATAAATAAATAAAATCTTTAAAAATAAAAATAAAAAAATAAAAGGCATTGAGAGGGACGCCTGGGTAGCTCAGTGGTTGAGCGTCTGCCTTTCGGCTCAGGCGTGATCTGGGGGTCCTGGGATTGAGTCCCACCTCAGGCTCTGTGCAGTGAGACTGCTTCTCCCTCTGCCTAGGTCTCTGCCTCTGTCTCTGTGTCTCTTTTGATTAAATAAATAAAATCTTAAAAAAAATAAGAAAAGGCATTGAGAACAGAATTCACAGAAAATTACCTCTGAGGAACAAGAATGGTTCTGAATGCTTGTAATGGGTATTTTGACTAAGAATCATGGTGATGTGGCAGTGGTGTCTTTAGAGTGCATTTGAAATTATATGTTTTAATTAGTAACACTGGATGGATTGTAATGTGTTAACAGTGATCTGGAGTGAAGTATTTTTTTTTTTAAGGATTTTATTTATTTAATCATGAAAGACACACAGAGAGAGACAGAGAGACAGAGACAGAGAAGAGAGGCAGAGGCACAGGCAGAGGGTGAAGCAGGCTCCCTGCAGGAAGCCCAATGTGGGAACCGGATCCCGGGTCTCCAGGATCATGCCCTGGGCCAAAGGCAGCGGTAATCCGCTGAGCCACTGGGCTCTGCCCTGGATTGAAGTTTTATCCCATACCAACCATAGCCTGCCCCAACTTCATCAAGGTTGTAGGTAAAGAGACAGGAACACAAAGTATACTTGACCTTTGTGCTATGTGAGTTTGAACACTGTGTAGGTCTACTTATAGCGAGATTTATTTATAGTACAGTATTGTAAATGTATTTTCTCTTTCCTCTGCTCTTCTTAATATTGTCTTTTTTTGAGCATCCTTTGTTGTTGTATTATCATCTGTAAAATAACATGTATATTCATTGACTTTTTTTCTTTAATGAGAGAAAGAGAGAGAATATGCAGGGGGAGCAGTAGAGGGAGAGGGAGAGCAGATTTGGGGTCGATCTCAGGACCCTGGGATCATGACCTGAGCCAAAGGTAGACGGTTAATAGACTGAGCCACCTAGGCATCTTTAATGGACTGTTTTTGATTAGGTTTCTGGTCAACAGGAGGCTATTAAAATTAAGTGTTAGAGAGTCCATATTATACATGGATTTTCAACTGCATGGGTGTTGGCACACTGAACCTCTGCTGTATTCAGAAGTCACCTGTATTTGTTAGAGCAGTGGGATGCTATGACTAATAATCTTTTTTCCCTGTGGTCTTAAACCTCAAATAATTTGAGGTTATTTTGTTTTTAAGATTTTATTCATTTATTCACGAGACACACACACACACACACAGGCAGAGACCTAGGCAGAGGGAGAAGCAGGTTCCATGCAGGAAGCTCGATGTGGGACTCCATCCCTTGATCCCAGGACCCCAGGATGATGCCCTGAGCAAAGGCAGAAGCTCAACTGCTCAGCCACCCAGGCGTCCCTATTTGAGGTTATTTTCCCCAAGTTTATGTGATGTATGTTTTCCTCCTTATATTATACTACTGCTAAAGCAGTATGATGGGTTTTTTTCCTTTAAGATTTTATTTATTTATTTGAGTGAGAGAGAGCACAAGCAGGGGGAACAGCAGTGGGAGAGGGAGAAGCAGACTCCCTGCTAAGCAGGGAACCCGATGTAGGGCTTGATCCCAGGACCCCGAGATCATGAGCTGAGCTGAAGACAGAAGCTAAATCACCTGAGCCACCCAGGCACCCCAGGATGATGTTTGTAATAAGGATGATATAGATGTATTATTGAGCGTGTGGCTAAATGATTTCTTGATAATGCTGTGTTGGAATGCATTTTGTATAATCACACTGCCTGCAGGGGCTTTGAACGGACCCTAGTTCTACCCAGTGGCAAATAACACTAGATAAAAGGCCCCCAAGTCACAAGTAAAGGTAACTTTTGATAGGACTTCCTCTATAGTGTTTGTGAAAGAGCTGTCTGCTGGCAGTATTTAGCATAAGCTCCCCTTAGAGAAGATCCCTGCACAGTTAATCTTACTCATTTTGGTTTGATTTGCATTCTAGATTTAGCCCAGGAACTCGAAAGCACTCCAACCGTGGACTCGAAACATGGCATCTGCCCCACTTCTTGGTCATTTTCTCTGCCTGCAGTCAATCTTGAACCCTTCATGCTGTCTCTCAAGGCATATTATTTACATCCTCCAGTACCTATGAGTAGTAAACTTTATTTCCCTTTCTTTGTTTTCTTTTATTGAACCTTGGCTCATCATCCAATGCCCAGGGGTCCTACTTCAAAACTGTTAACTGAACAAAGTCAATACACATATAATTACAAGCCATATCTACAGAATTTTCGATCGCTATTTTTCTTTGTTTATGTTGTTTTGGTGAGCATAGAGAAGACAACATTTATGGGTTTGGTATCCACAGAATGCAAAGTGTTATATTAAGTTAAAGATATGGGCAGCCCAGGCGGCTCAGCGGTTTAGCGCTGCCTTCAGCCCAAGGCCTGATCCTGGAGACCCGGGATCGAGTCCCACATTGGGCTCCCTGCATGGAGCCTGTGTCTCTGCCTCTCTCTCTGTCTCTCTCTGTCTCTCTCTCTCTCTCTGTGTCTCTCATGAATAAATAAATAAAATCTTTTTAAAAAACGTTTAAAAAAAAGCTAAAGATATATCTTTTTTCTTTTTTTTTCTTTTTAAGATTTTTTTAAATTATTCACGAGAGGCAGAGAGACAGGCAGAAGCAGAGACATAGGCAGAAGGAGAAGCAGGCTCCTCAGGAAGCACGATGTGGGACTCGATCCCGCAAATCTGGGCTCATGCCCTGAGTCGAAGGCAGATGTTGAACCACTAACCCCCGCCCCCGGGCATCCCAAGATATATTTCAGAATAGTAGAGTAACTAGGAAGAAGTACCTGTGTGTATATGTGTGGGTATACCTATATCTCCAGAAGGAAAGGGAATATTGGGGCAAAGAAGGTTATTTTCAAACTTCACGATTTCCTAGTAAACAAAAATGTTTACTAGATTCCTGATGGGAATAATTTTCTATACGTTGCGTTGAATTTATTTCTCCTAAATTTCGTATGCCTTGGTTTGAAAATCTCTCCGGGCAAATTGTGTCTCATCTACTTACCTATTACTCATGTAGGATCTACTCTGTTTTCCTTGTTTTGAATGTTCAGGAACTGTTGCTTGTATGTCTTAGGGATTTTAAGAATGGTTTGCATGAAATGACATGGTGTTCAAAAATTCATCCGAATGTGGGAGTAATTTCTCACTGAGCATATTCAATTCCATGTAGTTTAATTGCTACATTTCATTTCTTCCTTCTTAATTGGAGAAGAACGCTAAGTGCGATTTCTTTACTTACTATTCTTTTCCCTTCTTGGAAGTGACATCATCCAAGTTAGTCACTTTCGTATAACAGTTTGATTTACGTGAAGACGTGGAGACTTCATGAGTCATGGGATGTTTTAACATTCATTTGAAGAGACCAAGTTGGGACAATGCTCGGGGTGTGGTAGATGTTCTAAACATAAGAAGACAATATTTTATTGGGAGTGATGACACAGCCCAAGGCGAGATGAAAAATATCTAGGCTAAAGAACCGACATGAATTCTTCATGGGGGGGAGAGACTACCTGTCCAAGTCTGCACTACTGACTGTAAATTTAGAAAGACAAATTTTACTTGTTTTGTTTCCAAATCATTCCCAGTTTTTCCATGTCTTCCTCTCCTTTATAGTGTGTGGCATCACAGCTGTCCTCCTTTTGTATGTTATGGAGACCCCATTGTCACTGCTCTCTCCCTCCCACATAAGCCACACAGGCTGTTGTAGGTTCTTAGGAGGAGCTTTACTTTTTTTAATTGAGTCGGAAATGGTTGGTAACTGGATCATTTGAGGCCATATCTGAGATCTAAATACTATGCTGTCACCACTTCCTTGGTAGACCGGGAAGCACATCAGTGGGCCACAGGACTACTTCAGGCATTTGGTACTAAGAGTTGTGAGGACAGATAAGACATGCTAACGGTATCCTTCGAGAGGGAGAGAAGGCTTAGTGAAAGCAAGTATGAACAATTTAAGGGATTTCATTTATTTTTTTTTCAAGGTTTTATTTATTTATTCATGAGAGACACAGAGAGAGGCAGAGACACAGGCAGAGCGAGAAGCAGGCTCCATGCAGGGAGACTCGGACCCGGGTCTCCAGGATCAGGCCCTGGGCCGAAGGCGGCGCCAAACCGCTGAGCCACCCGGGCTTCCCAAGGGATTTCATTTATATGAGAAAGGGACACAGAGAGAGCATGCAAGAGCTTGCAGGAGTCGGGGGAGGGGCAGAGGGAGAAGGAGAAGCAGACTCCTCAATGAGTGGGGAGCTCAGTGTGGGGCTCGATCCCATGATTCTGGGATCAAGGCAGATGCCCAGACGACCATACCAACCAGGTGATCCTGGACAACTCTTGAAACGTGGGGAAGTTCTGGTCGGGAGCTCTCTTTGGTCACTGCAATGTCTTAAGTAGCTTCTAGTGATGAATAAAATGACAGAGATGGGGACTTGAGGAATGTGGTGATTTTCTGGGATTCAAGGCAGTCAGATCCATTCCACATGAGTTAATGAATTCCCTGGTGGTCTTCAGACCTAGCTGCTATTGGGTGACATAGATAACTATACCTTTCCAGGTGCAGATGTGGGAGTGGGTGGAGAGAGGATACGGATGATTAAACATTTTGGGCATAGGTTTAAGGTGTCATCTGGCAGAGTCGATGTTGATGATGAAGAAGGCTTTTGGATACTAATAGGCAGAAGAAGAAACACTGATATCCCAGGTATATAACCCCCACATAGATCTGCTTCACTATACATGTTTGACATTCCAGGGATGGTGACCCACGGCTGGCACAACCTCCCTCCCTCACTTCCACTCAGCCCCATGATCAATCTAGTCCTGTGTTCTTGACTGTGTGCAAAGCACTGCATATCTTAGGAGCAGGTCACCAGTCATGGATGCTTCAAATGGCCCACCCAGTTTTTAGTCTTGATATCCCTATGTGGTTTCACAGCCCATGCAGTCCTTAACACCCTTCCTGATCTGAGTGGAAAGAGGATTTTTATCAGTTGTCAAAACTGATAAAATAAAGTTGGGTATCATGTTATACTCACATTTTAAAGTGGTTCCACTGAAGGATAATGACTCATTCAGGAAAAGCCATCCTCCCCAAGGCACAATGCCCACGGTGTCATTGACCTACTCTGGGCTCTTTTCTTCTTGGGAGAAGAACCCTAGTTCTAGGTGGTCCCCCACAGTGGGGCACTGTGCTGGCCCATGGAGAAGTGTACTGTGGTCATAGGGAAACGACTCCACTTAACCTTCTGATGCTGTCCCTATTGATCTTTGTAGTCCAGGGGGTGTTCAGCATCACCCCTGAGTCCTGAGAATTGCCCAGTGATGTCTTATGTGTATAGTTGCTAGTTGAGCTTATTATGAGAAGTACAGAAGTGGGATCTACCTATGTCACCATCTTTATGATGTCAACCCTCTGTGATGAATACTTTTATATCTCGTGAGGTAACAATGAATGTCTTGCTACATACGTGTATGTAAGTGTGTATATGTTTATATGTGTATATAAATATGCACACACTGATTATGTGTTATTGATGAGATAGAATGGAGTACATTTAGATACTTAACAACATTATGAAGAAGAGTGACAAACTCCTTCAGTGTTAAAAATTATTCGACATCATATTTATTTTTGCCATGCAGCATGTTTAATTGGTTATCACACACGGTTTTGTTTTTTGTTTAGTTTTTTTCCAATTTCATCCTCACGTTTCAGTTACAACTCTAGGAAAATTCCAACGGAATATATTCAAGCAAAGTTTAGTGTTACCAGGAACATTTAGTTTATATATGTTTAATATTCTAATGGAGATGTTGGGGTTTGGAATTACCGTGTTTTTACTTTACACTCTATCCGCTTAATTTTTTTGTGTTTTCCTATATGAATTTTAAGAAAATAATTCTATATTTCCTTCTTTTTTTGTGAATATTGTATACTCAGTACCATATTGCTTTAGCTATAAATTCATGCATGCCATGAAAATTTAGTCACAGTGGGAAGTTCCTTCCTAACTTTAATTTCAACTTGTCAGCATACATTATGACACTTTTATTTGTGTATTTGTTTGTTTGTTTGTTTGTTTAAAGACTTTATTTATTAGAGAGAGAACAGAGTAGAGGGAGAGGGAGAAGCAGACTCCCTGCTGCTGAGCAAGGATCCTGGGGCCCTGAGATCATGACTTCTGCCAAAGGCAGATGCTTAACCCACTGAGCCACCCAGGTGCCCTGACACTGATCTTTTAATATACATCTCTTATTCTTGGACATTTTTTAAAAGTAAAGTCACACGTGGAGATCGTAGGTGAACAGTTCAGTGGGATTTCACAACCGAATCCCATCTCTATAATCCATTGAGCTCAAGAAACTTTATTTTGTTTGTCCTCTAAAATTCCCCTTGAGGTCCTTAGTAATTTTCCCAAAAGCTCAACACTCCTTTAACACGTAAGGAATAGGTGCCTGTCCTCGTTTTTGTACTTTATGTGAATGTAATCAGGTGACGGGAACTCTTTTGTAATTGGCATTTTTTTCCTTTCTGTCTCTTGCCTGTAAATTTATGTATCACTGCATGTTGTTGTGCACCATTCATTAGAGTTGGATGGATCCAGTTCCATCATGTGAATATCAACTGACTGCATCGTTCTAGTATTAATATGCAAGTGAATGGTTCTCAGTCTATGACTGTCATGACTATTACTGGCATGTAAAATCTATAATTTGTCTTTAAGTGTGAAAAATGTAGATATATCTGCTGCCTCTGTGTGTGTGTGTGTGTGTGTATGGGAGTGAATTGTTGGTAAATAGGTTTATTCAGCTTTAACAGACACTATGAAACTCCATCCCACAATCTTTATACCACTTTTCACACACATCGCAGCACATGGGATTTCTGGCTTATCTACATACTTTCCAAAATTTGGTAGTTTATGTCATTTTCACAGTAGGCTTCTGGTTGGAAGGAGAATAACCTACTCTTGGTTTTATTTGCTTTGTTGTAGTTACTTCCTTTTACTATGGAGTAAAATCTTTGTATAATCTCTTCAAAGTGTCTGGTTAGTTATTATGATCCTCTTCCTGTTAATGTGCAGTCTCAAATTGATAGTATTGAATTCCAGGAAGAATTCTCACTTGATCATGTTGTAAAATGTTAAAGTGTGCTTTTGATTCCGTTTGCATTATTTCATTGTGGACTTTGCATGAATATTCCTCACAGATAGTAGTTTGTAGATTTCTTTACTTGTAGTTTCTCCTATGGCTTTGATAACCTGCTAATGCTGGTGTCCCAGAGAGTGTTGTCATTTTCTCCCTTCTCTTTACTCCTTGCAAATATTTGAGGATATTTGAAGTACTTTCTCATTATATATTTGTATGAATTATCCCATGAATTCATCTGGCATAGGACTTTTCCTTGTTCGGAGGTTTTTTTTTTGTTTTGTTTTGTTTTGTTTAATTTTTATTTATTTATGATAGTCACAGAGAGAGAGAGAGAGAGAGAGAGAGAGAGGCAGAGACACATGCAGAGGGAGAAGCAGGCTCCATGCACCGGGAGCCTGACGTGGGATTCGATCCTGGGTCTCCAGGATCGCGCCCTGGGCCAAAGGCAGGCGCTAAACCACTGCGCCACCCAGGGATCCCGTTCGGAGGTTTTTTAAAATTACTTTGTCAATTTACTTAGTAGGCGTAGATCAGTTGAGATTGTTTTAGAAATTGCTTCATGATGGAGTCCAGGTAAGTTAGATCTTTTTGGTTTTTTTTTTTTTAAGATTTTATTTATTTATTCATGAGAAACAGAGAGAGAGAGAGAGGCAGAGACAACAGGCAGAGGGAGAAGCAGGCTCAATGCAGGGAGCCCGACATGGGACTGGATCCTGGGTCTCCAGGATCAGGCCCTGGGCCAAAGGGGGCACTGAACCGCTGAGCCACCGGGCTGCCCCCTTTTTGGGTATTTATATCCACTCAACGGTATTTATTCCTTGGCATATATATGTATCATTGCCTCTTTTAATTATTTTCATTTCTGTAGTATTGGTTATACCATTTCTTCCT
This sequence comes from Canis lupus baileyi, assembly GCF_048164855.1. Classification (NCBI taxonomy): domain Eukaryota; kingdom Metazoa; phylum Chordata; class Mammalia; order Carnivora; family Canidae; genus Canis; species Canis lupus. The sequence goes on along the minus strand of NC_132838.1, from coordinate 104,725,049 downwards.
ATTTTAGTTGGTTTCCTCTTTCATTCTTACTTTAGTTCTATGTCCATCAACTTTTATTTTTATTTTTTCTGAAAACCAAATCCTCGTATTGTTGATATTTTCCTAAATCCTATTTTATTCATTTCTGTTTTATGTTTAAGTTTCCTTTCTTCCACAGAGTGACAGGATTGCCCAGTCAGTTAAGTGTTTGAGTTCAGCTCAGGTCATAATCTCGAGGTCCTAGTTTAAATCTTGTGTCATGCTCCCTGCTGAGCAGGGAATCTGCTTGCCCCTCTCCTTTGGCCTTCCCCTTGCTCATTCTCTCTCTCTCTCTCTCTCTCTCTCTCTCTCTAACTGTCTGTCTCTCAAATAAGTAAAATAGTTTTTTAAAAAATTTCTTCCCTCTGCTGATTTTGGGCTCCTATGGTACTTTTCATGATTACTTGAGCTACAGGAAAGTGGTTTGTGTCACACTATGGAATTAACTGTTAAGCTATGTGGTCAGTATGTTGTGTACAAGTTTATGTGTCCATGGAGGGATGAAGTCCTGAGGACTCCTCAACCATCTTGCTGATATTCTCTGACTGATTTGATGGCTGTATATAGATGTCATCAGTATTTCCTTCTGAAAGTAGTAAGTGGAATGACTTGCCTTTTCTGTTATTCAATATTTTTCAGCTGTATCTTCACATGACACCCCAAGCTTCCAGTCAGAGCTGTGCAAAGAAGCTTCATTTCCAAATGTGTCAGTGGGTCCATATAAACATAGTGTCCTTGAGAAGTTACACTTAATGATAGACTGGGACAATGATCATAAAGGATATATTCAAATTGAGGCTACTGCCCATAATAAGAATCTCACTGCCCCACATGGTGAAGGATATAAAACATTGTGTAAAACCTTTCTTTTTAAGGCCACTAGTTCTATAAAGCAGAGTGTTTCTGTAGGCAACAGCTCAAATCAAATACTCAAAGATACATATTTATGGAAAGATAATGTAGAAAATCTGGAAAGTTACCATGCTGAAGATAATAATTTGAACAATCTGGAAAATAGGATTAGACTGAGCTTTCAGTCAAATATGTCTAAACATCAGAGATTTATAGATGAAGAAGCAACTGCTAGGTGGTTTCAGTATGAGAGGTCCTTCACCAAGGACTCAACCCTACAAAATTACCAGACCGTTTTCAGTGAAGACAGACTTGTTCAAGGCAGTGAATCTGAGGAAAAATGTAATCAAGGCTCAAATGTTGATAAACATCTGAGGACTCATTCTCCAGAGACCCATTCTGAATGTAATCCATGGGGGGACGTCTTTCATCAAAGAGCCAACCTTGTATATAACAGTATGCATAGGAGAGAGAATCCTTATAAATACAATGATTGTGAAAATGATCTTAACCACTCCACCGGTGTTGGTGATCACCAGACAATTCATGGGAGAAAAAACCCATGCACATACACTAAACCTGGGAACCTGTTGAGTCAGTCATCAAGAATACGCATACATAAGACAGTGTGTAGTAGAGAGAAACCTTACAAATGTCAGGAACGTAGCAAGGCCATTATCCATCAATCAGTCCTCACTCAGCATCACACAATTCATAAGGGAGAGAAATCTTATCAATGTAAACAATGTGGCAAAGCCTTTATCTGTCAATCAAAACTTACTCAACATCACAGAATTCATACAGGAGAGAAACCTTATATATGTAAAGAATGTGGCAAGACCTTCAGCCACCAACCAAACCTTATTCGACATCACAAATTACATACTGGAGAGAAACCTTACCAATGTAAAGAATGTGGCAAGGCCTTTAACCAGCACTCAAACCTTACTCGACATCACAGATTTCATACTAGAGAGAGACCTTACCAATGTAAAGAATGTGGCCAGGCCTTTATATATAAATCAAACGTTACTCAACATTACAAAATCCATACTGGGGAGAAACCTTATGAATGTAAAGAATGTGGCAAGGCATTTATCCATCAGTCAGGCCTTACTCAACATCACAGAATTCATACTAAAGAGAAACCTTATAAATGTGAGGAATGTGGCAAAGCTTTTAACCACCACTTAAACCTTAGTAAACATCACAGAATCCATACTGGAGAGAAACCTTATAAATGTAAAGAATGTGGCAGGACCTACAGCCACCGGTCAAGCTTTATTCACCATCACAAAATTCATACTGGCGAGAAACCTTATGAATGTAAAGAATGTGGCAAGGTTTTTCTCCATCAGTCAAGCTTTAGTCAACATCTCAGAATTCATACTGGAGAGAAATCTTACCAATGTAAACAATGCGGCAAGGCTTTTTATCAGCAATCAAACCTTACTCAGCATCACAAAATTCATACTGGAGAGAGACCTTATAAATGTAACGAATGTGGCAAATTCTTTAACCACCACTCAAGCCTTATTGGACATCAGAGAATTCATACTGGAGAGAAACCTTATAAATGTAAAGAATGTGGGAAGGCCTTTATCCATCAATCAAGCTTCATTCGACATCACAGGATTCATACTTGAGCAGTTCTTACAAATATAAGACAGTGAGAGAATTTGTAAGACCTGTTGAACCCTAACTCTACATCAGAGCATTCATATTGGAGAGTAACTAATACATGTGTAAAGAATGTGGCAAGACCCTTAAGCAATGTTACACTTTCATTCCTTATCAGAGAATGGATAGTGGAAGTGATTATAAATATAAACATTGGCAAGCCCTTTCATAGTTCTCAAGCCTCTCTCATCATTACAGAATTCATACTAGAGAAATATTATAACTAAAGAATGTGGTAAAGGTTTCAGGATGTTCAACCCTCACTCAGCATCACTGAGTTCATACTGAGGAAAAATGATACAAAATCGAATGAATGTGGCAAACCTCTAGCTGGAAGTCATAACTTGCTCCATATTATAGTTATCATACAAAAACAAAATTGAAATGGGAAGAAAGTGGCCAAATCTTTAACTGGAATCCAATCCTTACTCAGTATCCCAAAACACAATCTTGGTTCAAAGTGTAGCAACATAATGAAGGAGGAGAGTATGTTACACCTTAGGAAACCTCATTGTTCAGAGAAGAAAAGTAACTTGAAAGGTAAAAATAATTAGAAATGTATTTAATTGAACATAAAATGTCAATAAATGTCACAATTCATAGTACAAAGCAGTTTATCTGTCACTCTATTCAGACATCACATCAAAAAGGAACTAATATAAAGTTAGTCAGTTAGATCATGTATATGCAATTAGGCTTCAAAAGAGAGAAGGGATGGATTTTTGCATGGGTATAATTTCAATGTGTTTTTGTTTCCATTGAGTCTATATGAGATTTGTGACTTTTGCAAATATTAATGTGTTTCTATAGTCACAACTCCTCAGAAAATTTTTTTATTCCTAGTGGGTTTGTGAAACTATGTAAGTGATTGTTGTTGCATCAAAGATATGAGATGCTCTTCTTCCTTAAGTGGGATTCATCATACCTAATTTTCCATGGACATTAAGGACAATACAACATGAATATATGAAGAAAATATATATTTTTAAATATTTTATTTATTCATGAGAGACAACAGAGAGAAGGCAGAGACATAGGAAGAGGGAGAAATAGGCTCCCTGTAGGGAACCTGACATGGGACTTGATCCCGGGTCTTCAGGACCACACCCAGAACTGAAGGTGTCACTAAGCCATTGAGCCACCCGGGCTGCCCTAAACAACCTAAGTTTGATTGATAGATCTATAGCAATCTTTTATAGTTTCTCAATTCAATATGACCTGCTTTTCCTTAAAAAAAATTATAAATAATAAAGGGGTCAGTTCAACAAATGGATATAACTTTTATCATTATCTATGTACCCAACATGAAAGTACATAACACATGAAGCAATTATTAACAGAGAAGAAGAGAGGAAGAGATGGCAATACATTAGAAGGGGACTTCAAGGGACGCCTGGGTGGCTCAGCGGTTGAGCATCTGCCTTTGGCTCAGGGTGTGATCCTGGAGTCCCAGGATTGAGTCTTATATCTGGCTTCCTGGGCCTCCTGCATGGAGCCTGCTTCTCCCTCTGCCTCTCTCTCTCTCTGTGTCTCTCATGAATAAAGAAATAAAATCTTTTAAAAGGTGGGGGGGGACTTTAATATTGTACCTTCAATAATGGATAGATTATCCAGACAAAATCAATAAGGTGATGTCAGACTTTAATGATAGAAGCAGACAGAACATTCCATCCAACAGCATCAGTAAAACAGATTCTTCCCATAAGCCCATGAAGCATTCTCCAGTATAGATTTTATATTGGGCCACAAAACAAGTCCTAATTAATATGATTGAAATCATACCAAGCATCTTTTCCAAGCCACTTTGGCATGAAACTAGAAGTCAGTTTCAAGAACAAAACTAGAAAATTCACAAATACGTGAAAAATAAGCAAGTTGCAACCTTATTCATGATAGGCAAAATATGGAAATAACTTGCCCATTGGCAGATGAGTAGATAATGTGCATTTATACAATGGATGCTCTAACAATACATTTAAAGGTTTCTAATTGAATAGCTCTTAAAAATTCTTATCACGTGAAAAATTTAACTAAGGTGATGTTAACTATGTTTTAAAATAATATATACTGGGATGCCTGGGTGGCTCAGTGGTTGAGTGCCTGCCTTTGGCCCAGGGTGTGATCCTGGAGTCCCAGGATTGAGTCCCACATCAGGCTACCTGCATGGAGCCTGTTTCTCCCTCTACCTATGTCTCTGCCTGTGTCTTTCTGTGACTCTTATGAATA